>NC_042615.1:760607632-760910672 GCF_901001135.1 Rhinatrema bivittatum
TGGCTTTTCAGAAGGGGTTTGATAATTCCCTCATGAGAGATTAATCAGGAAATTAAAATTCATAGCATAGGAGGCAATATCCTATTGTGAATTGGTAACTGGCTAAAGCAGCGGTTCTCAATCGGTGTGTCGCGCACTTCTGGTCTCCCACTGCTCTTCCCTCCCTCTTCTCCACCCCAGCGAGGGGCACCCATTTCTTCGATGAGCACTGCTGCCGTTCCTGCCCATGCTGTCAGCACATTCAAGCCCAGAGGTGCTTGTGAAAGCGAGCGGCGTGTTTAGAGATGTGCCGGTGAGGTTCCCACCCTCGCTGGCAGGACAAGGATGGCACAATTACTTGACTGTTTGGCAGGCAGAGAGTTCCGCGCGGGTGCAACAGCGCGATTTGATGATGAATAAGGCTCCCCCGGCAAAAAGAAAAATGGTGCGATGGCTGGGTTTCCACCCTCTAGCTCCAGAGCAAAAGCTTGCCAGGAAAAAGAGGGGGTGGTTGTGGATGAGGTGAGAGGGAATGGAAGGAAAGGGGAAGAGCATGTGAGTGAGTAAGTGGGAAGGGTAAGAAGCTGTGGGTTTGAGGGAAGGAAGGGAAAGTGGCGTCAGGCGAACCACTAGTGGGTGTGAAATGGGGAGGCCAAGCCTCACCCATAGAAAAAGAACAATGAGGCACTGTAGGAGCACAGCCACTGACTGGGAGGCAAGGCCACACCAAAGAGGACCTGGCTGGGCCAAGCAGGAGAGGAAGGGGAGAGATTGGGATGAGAGAGTGGAAGAAGAAAGGAATGAGTGAGGTGGATGGGAAGGGGAGAGAAAGATGGATGGAGCAAAGAGAATGGTGCAGAGTGGGGCGAGAAAGGAGGGGAGAGGAGTGAATGGAAGGGACGGGGTCTCATACCTGGTGGGTGGAGGCAGCAGTGCTGGAAAGGGTGAAACCCAGAGGGGACCACTGCAGCCAAAGAAAGAAAGAAAAAAGAGAGAGGGCCAGCAGCTGAGGAAATAAAGGTGAGAGAGAGGCCCTGGTAGAGCTGCTGGTGGCAGAGAAAGAAAAACTGGAGAGAGGCCGTGGCATGAGGAAGTGTGGTGTGTGTGTGTGTGTGAGAACTTGTGTAGTGGGAAGAAAAGGCCATGCTGCATTGAACAGCAGCGCAGGCCTGGAGCAAAAGCAGAAGCAGCCGGCGATCAGCAAGGGAGACAGCAGCGTTAGTCCCCACGGGCAATGGGATTCTTCTTTCTTGGGCCATGGGAGTTGGAGGAGGCTGCTGCAGCTACTATTTATGCTCTGGGGGAGGGAGAGAAGGAGTGGAAGTGAGACAGTCAACCAGCCAGTGTATAAGTGAGAGAGAACACGCAAGTGACTGAAAGTCTGTGTGTAAGTAAGAGCGAGAGAGCATTGTGTGATTGAGAGACCGGTGAGGAAGGTGACATGTTTGTGTGTGAGAGAGAGCCTGGTTGGGAAGATTGGTCTGTGAGATACAGAGGTAACCACTATGGTCAAGTATATTAATAGAATTATCCTGGGTCTACCACAGGTATTAACACTGACAAGTATTACAAACAATATACCCGTGTATTTCAATGAATTTTATCTTCAATTTTTATTATTTAACAAACCTTTAAAAACATAACACATATCTATTTATATCACCCATACACACCACATTCACTCACACAACAATAAACTATTAAAAGCTAACAATACAAACTTGTTACACTTTAACAATACTATTGCAATATTCCCTAATTTACAATATAAACACCCCAATTTCTACCACTGTTATATTTAACACCAATGTAAACAATCATTTGTAATTAGAGTTCCTTATTAGATTCATATTTCATAAATTACATCCTAACATGATGAACATTTATAATACTCTTTGCTTAATTTCCCGTCTGAGTTTCTTATTAAATTGCCGTTTTCATTTTCATGAAATTCATGACTTGTATCCCAACACAATCGATATTGCAATATTGCAATATCGATTGTGTTGGGATACAAGTCATGAATTTCATGAAAATGAAAACGGCAATTTAATAAGAAACTCAGACGGGAAATTAAGCAAAGAGTATTATAAATGTTCATCATGTTAGGATGTAATTTATGAAATATGAATCTAATAAGGAACTCTAATTACAAATGATTGTTTACATTGGTGTTAAATATAACAGTGGTAGAAATTGGGGTGTTTATATTGTAAATTAGGGAATATTGCAATAGTATTGTTAAAGTGTAACAAGTTTGTATTGTTAGCTTTTAATAGTTTATTGTTGTGTGAGTGAATGTGGTGTGTATGGGTGATATAAATAGATATGTGTTATGTTTTTAAAGGTTTGTTAAATAATAAAAATTGAAGATAAAATTCATTGAAATACACGGGTATATTGTTTGTAATACCTGTGAGATACAGAAACTGGTCCTGAGGGTGTGACGAGAGTGTGTGAGAGAGAGCGACACAGACTGGTTGTGGTCCCTAAGGAAGAGGACCATGATGACAGAGATTCAGCAACCACTGCTGCTTCTGGTGTCTGCTGCTGGCCTGCAAGAAAAGGAGTAGGAAAGCTGCTGGAGAAGGGAAGTTAAGGTGGCTTTTTAAGTTCATTTTTCTTGATTGACTGCCATTTTAATTATTGGGTATTATGTGTCGTGTCTGCTGTTTTGAAATATTTTATTAGTGTTTGGATCATTTTTAATAATTTTAAGAGTTTTTAATTGTTAGATGTTCTGTTCATCAGCTGTTTTGAAACATTTATCAGTAAAGGTTTTTGCAATTATTTCTGTGTGAGGATCTATAGCAGCTTGGCTTGTTCTGTTTTCCTAACTGAAGGTGCATTGGTGTTTAGGGCCTGGTTTAATATTCGTAGGGTTGCCTTTTCATAGGTACTGATGTTCCATTAGAGTGCATGCCATAATGCAGGTGTAACTTTGTGCAGATTAGTTTGTGTGCATTATTGCAGATCCTGGGAGTATGTTAGGTGCTGATCTTGGCTTCCGTTTCTCCAGGTTTGCACTGCATGCAGAGTGGCTTTTTTTGGTTTCCTTTCCAGGTGCTGTCTCTATTTGTAATTTGTGGTCTTTCTGTACTTGGTGAAGATCAGTTGTGTGTGTGTGTGTGTGTACGAGGTGAGGTATTTAACTAGCATGGCTAGTAAAATACCTTACCGTATTTGTTGAGTTTTCTCAATAGGACATGCATTGGTGGTGAGCTGCTGTCTATTTATAAGCAGGGCTATTGTGCCTGATGGTAGAGGAAGTTTGTGTTGCTGTTATTGAGATAACACCATAATATATTTTTTTGTATGTTAAGTTGTACAGGAAATGTTCTAGTTCTGCTTTAAACCCAATTGCTGAGGGGTGGGGCAGTGGGGTTCCTGAGGATGCAAAGTGTACATTAACATTTACGGGCCGATACAGTAAAAATTGTGTGATTCAGTAAATTTATTTAAATTGGGGCCCGCAGTAAAAAGAGGCGCTAGGGACACTAGCACGTCCCTAGTGCCTCTTTTTGGACAGGAGCGGTGGCTGTCAACGAGTTTGAGTGTCCGGTTTTCAAGCCGCGGGCCCATTTAATTTTATTTTATTTTTTTTAATTTTTAACTTTTTTTTTTTAACTTTTGGGACCTACGACTTAATATCGCCATGATATTGTCGGAGGGTGCACAGAAAAGCAGTTTTTACTACTTTTCTGTGCACTTCCCCCGCTCCGGCAGAAATTAACGCCTACCTTTGGGTAGGCGTTAATTTCTTAAAGTAAAATGTGCGGCTTGGCTGCACATTTTACTTACTGTATCGTGCGGGAATACCTAATAGGGCCAGCAACATGCATTTGCATGTTGCGGGCGCTATTAGTTTTGGGGGATTGGACACGCGTTTTCAACGCAATATTACCCCTTACTGAATAAGGGGTAAAGCTAGCGTGTCAAATGCACATCCGAATGCCGGTTAACAGTGGGCTCCGCCGGAGCGCACTGTATTGTATCAGCCTGATAGTCTTGTGACTGTCATGTTTCAGTGTGTCAAGCATGTGAGAACCATCTATCAGGTATGTCCTGACAGACAAAAGGTTGAAAACCACTAGGCTAAAGGATAGAAAACAGAGTAGGACTAAATGGGCATTTCTCTCGATGGAGAAAGATGAAGTGCCCCAGGTATCTGTACTGGGATCAATGCTTTTGAAAATATTTATAAATGTTCCGGAAAAGGGAGTTATGAGAGACTGCTGCTTTGGGGTTTTTATAAAGCATATACAAAATTTTAAAAATCTACCCTGGAAACCAAAAGCCTTTAAAGCATCAAATAAAAAAAAAAATCAGTTTATCCTGTCAAATGTCTTTTGCTAGTAATAGCAGTGGCTATTTTCTAAGTCAACTTAATTAATAGCAGGTAATGGACTTCTCCTCCAAGAACTTATCCAATCCTTTTTTAAACACAGCTATACTAACTGCACTAACCTCATCCTCTGGCAACAAATTCCAGAGTTTAATTGTGCATTGAGTAAAAAAGAACTTTCTCTGATTAGTTTTAAATGTGCCCCATGCTAACTTCATGGAGTGCCCCCTAGTCTTTCTACTATCCAAAAGAGTAAATAACTGATTCACATCTACCCGTTCTAGACCTCGCATGATTTTAAACATTTCTATCATATCCCCCCTCAGCCATCTCTTCTCCAAGCTGAAAAGTCCTAACCTCTTTAGTCTTTCCTCATAGGGGAGCTATTCCATTCCCCTTATCATTTTGGTAGCCCTTCTCTGTACCTTCTCCATCGCAATTATATCTTTTTTGATATAATTGTACAGCAGCTGCTGAAGATCTGTCCTCACAGTCCTCTTCCTTAGAACTGACTCAAACTCTCACTCACACTCATATTCTCTCTCTCTCTGTCTGTCTCGCTCTCTCTCACACTCTGTCTCATATATGCTCTCTCACTTTGATACATGCTGTCAATCACACTTGCACAAACATGCTCTCTCCCTCTGGCTCGCTGCCACTTACAAACCCTCTCCTCCCTAGCACAAATAACTGCAGTAGCCTCCTTCTCCAGTTCCTGTGGCTCGAATGAAGAATCCCATCGGCTGCAGGGGCTAACTCTGTTCCCCTGTCGCTGATCGCTGGCAGTGCTTGATTTTGGTCTGGGTCCACGCTTCTGCCCCTACCTTATGCAGCATGGTCTTCTCTTCTTCCCGCGCGCCCCCCTTACATCACTTCCTGTTCCAGGCTGTGGGAGCAGGAAGAAGACAGGGCCATGCTGCTGATGTTGACGGCTTCCACCAGTGGTGTACCTAAAGTATTTGGTACCTGGGCGGATACTTCCTTTGGTTCCCCCAACCCATATGTAAATTTAAAATTTCCTAAACAATAAAATATTTCAAAATAGACACATCAAATAATTAAAACTAATAAGGATTTTAAAAATACCCTACTCTCCAAATCTGTCATCCTGAGATTATCATAGACTGGTGGCACGCATACACACTCACACACACTTCCTGTGTCTGTCACTCTCACACACACGCATAGACAAAAACGGAACCAGAAACCGCTCAAGCCAGATTCTGTATACAGTACAACAATGGAAAAACAGAACATCACTATTCCTCAAAACAAGACAATCAAGAAATATTAATCCATCAGAATAGTAAAACCATACTAAAAAATACACATATCAAAACAGTTGATGAATATCATCCAATAATTAGAGCTCCTGTACAAATTTTAACAAATTTCCTAAAAAATGATTTCATATTTCAAAACAGCAGGCATATCAAATAATACCCAATAATTAAAACAGATAAGGATAAAATATTTCCCCCATGCCATACCTTGGAACTTTGATTTCCAGTAAACCTGAGATTGTCATGAATTAGTGGAGGACAGACAGACACGTTCTCCGCTCTCTTATGTTGTCATTCTTCTACACTCTTCTTCTCCTTCACTCCCCCTTCCCCTTCATCTCACTTCTGTCACTCATCTCCTTCCCACTTGTCTTCCATCCCTCGCCCCCAGTCACTCAAACCCCCTTCCCTCACTCTCATTCCCTTCCTCCCACTACTCCCTCCTCTTCCTACTCAGTCATTCACCCCCTCATTCACTCCTACTCCCTCCCCTTTCCTCTGTCATTCACCACCCTCTCCCCTTCTCGTACCTCACTCACACCCCCTCCTCTGTCACAACATCATGTGACTTGCCTCTGCACCAAGGTGGTCCTCCTTCCTGCCAGTGAGGTGCAAGTAGCCTGCTGGTAGGACACCACAGTGCTACCGCGCTGGAGGCCTCTAATCGTTGGCAGGGGGGTGGGAACCCCCTGCCTGTCACAAATCTGTGCCGCGCTGGGCCTCTAATTGTTGGCCAAAGCAAAAGAGGCGCCAAGAGAGGGCAGGATGGGAGCCAGTAAGCAAAGCAGAGCTGATATGAGAATCGCGTGCTCAGGACAGGCAAAGCATGTTTTCTTTTCTCTTCTGCAGCTGCGCAGCCAGATTGTACGTAAAATCAGCTGATTGGTGCTATGAAATACTCCCAATGTTGCCCGCCGCCCCCCCCCACCCCCTTAGTACGCCACTGGCTTTCACTAACACTGCTGCTGTTCCTGCCCGAACAGAACGGCAGCAGTATTAGTGAAAGAATATATGCGACTCGCGATGAAAGAGGGAGAGAAAGCACAACCGGGGCAGCAGGACACAGGGAAGCCGTGACACACCAGTTGAGAATCGCTGGCCTAAAGGATGTAGTCTTTTTCAGATATCTAGCAATCTTAAATGCTGACAGAGGTAAGAAATTCCATGTCTGTAATCTGAAGGTGTAGATGTTCTAAAGGCAACCTGTTCATTTCTGTGTCATGAACTGTATTAAAGTCATCCCGTAAAAATATTAGAATATGAGTAGAACTTGCAAGTAGATTTACTAATTTACAAAAAACCTATGATTATATATGTTAGGTGAATATAAGTTTCCAGCTAGTATAGGTATACCATATATCTTCTTCTCCATGATGATATATCTACTCTTTTGGTCTCGGATAGTTTCTTTTGGAAGGAAATAGATTTACTTATTAGGATTGCCACTATTGCCTTGCGCTGAGCAGAAGAGGCAAACAAAACGTCTCCTATTCTTTATATCACTCAAATGAGTTTCCTGTAACATGGCAATACTTGTATGAAATCTTCTCATAGCTTGCAGTGGTTGGAACTGTTTAATCTCGGAACCAATGCCACACACATTCCAAGTAAGAAGCCATTAGCTATTAGCCATGTGTATTATGTGACCACTTAAATTCACTGAAAATTAATATTTCACTATATGATATCTGATATGGGTCTTGGAACCTAGGCACACACCCATGGTGCTATCCTAAAATGCAAAATGAAGCACTCCCTTGTTGATCACTTACTTCTATATTTAATTCCGCCTATAAGATCTTCTCCCCAACTAACCCAAAAAACCCAATAATATCCTCATGTCCAAAATAGACATAGAATCACCTGATGACCCTCCCCACATCCAGCTTCTGAAAAGAAAAAAATATAAATAAATATCTCCTTTGCCAAATTTATTTTAGTCAAAACAGACCTCCAAAAGAGGGAACAAAAACACAGACAACCTATCTACCCAGGGAAACGCCCTCTACTTGATTGAGGCATGACTTATTTTTCTGTAACTGTGCCTCTCAACAGGCTAATCTGCAAGTATGAATCACATTTTATAAAAAAACACAGTGAATAATAATAATTCAGCCAGAAGAATAATTTGAAGTATCATGCTTCACCTAAATCTTTTAAAAACAAACGTGTTTCCTCTGTGTTCTCAAATAGCAGATTTCTGGAAAATCTTTGAGCTTTGCTGGGTAAACAAATGTTGTTGTGTAGCTTTTTTTTTTTTTTTTTTTTAAATAAGTGTGCAGATTAATGTGAAAGCTTTCTTCTTTGCCACTGTGGCCACAGAATAACCTTGAAATAATATCTTTTTGCCATCGTAGAATAACTCTCCCCACTGTCTATAAGCTTGAAATATCTCCAGTTTGTGAATAAAGTTTAATTCTGGCAATTGCCTCACACGACTGGCCACCATTTTGTTTCAATAGTCCTAGTTTGTGGGCCATGCCAGGAACTCGAGCCCAGGTCCCATGGCAGCCAGGTTTCCAAAAGTGAGTCCAACTCACCATCCAATACAGATTCCAGATTGCCCACTATACGGAGGTTATACCAGTGTTCTCCACCCTCTCCTGGAGATACACTTAACCAGTCAGATTTTCAGGATTGCCACAATGAATATGCATGAGGTGGATTTGCATACCCTGGGTTTCCAGTGTTTGCAAATCTATCTCGTACATATTCATTAAGGATATCATGAAAACTCAACTGGGTAGTTGTGCCTCCAGGAGAGGGTTGGGAAACACTTGATTACTCCTAGACCCATTTTCTAGGTCATTGACTTTTTCCAGCAAAGATTTGTTGTTTGCTTGACAGGTTTCCAGGAATGTTTAAAATCCTTGAGTTTAGTGCTTATTCCTTCCATCTGATCAAATAGTTTACCAGACTTTCCTTCCAGTACTTGTACTACAGCAGCAGCTACCTCCACAAAGTTTTGGCTCACAGCATCTAGTTGCAGGGTCTGGTGCCATAAGCTCTGCATCTTGGGATCTCCTCCTTCAGTTTGTCTTTGTCTTTCTTAGCCACTTTCAATGTCATCATTTGAGCAAAAGGCCTATAAAGCACTTCCAAGGTAGCTCTAGGGCAACACTCAAACTGGATGAGAGATTTGGTGGGCAAACAACTGAGTCATGCTGCAGATTAAGCTGAAGATGGAAGAGTATCTCTAGAGAGGAAGCATTATTATTGCGTCACAAGAACCCGGAGTTGGTGGAATTTAAACTAATTAAGACCTGGCTTTTTAAACAAGCCTTTGGTGTTTGAAGATGATATTTAAGGGCTGGATTTTCTCCTAGGACAAGCAGGTTGGTAGTCCTCACATGTGGGTGACATCATCGGATGAAGCCCAGCATGGAAAACGTTTGTCAGAGTTTCTAGAAGCTTTGACCAGCACAGTGAGCATGCCCAGCATGCTGCTATCTGCACGTCCATGCGAGGTCCCCCTTCAGTCTCTTCTTTTCCACGATGCAGTTGCCTTGTGGTTCGTGGAGCTCTCATTTTTCTTGTTTTTTTCGATAGCTTTCGAGTATTTTTCCAAATTCCTCGTCTGGTCCCCCTTCGTGGTCGGTGCCTCCCCGGTGTGGTAGGTTGTTTTTTCTAACTTTCCTCTAACTTTGCAGTCGATTCCCAGTCCTTCGCCTTAAGGTGGCTGCCGGTCATTGACTGCACGCTGTGTGTCTTTCATGACGTCGACTGGTTTTCCTTGGTACTCTCAGTGCCCGCGAACCATGTCGATCACAGATTGGCATGAGGTTTGCATCCTCTGTCTGGGGGCTTCACACGACATCTATGGGTGCTGATTGTGTGATCAGATGACTCCCAAAGGGCGTTGGGCGCACCTCGATAAAATGGAGAAGCTTTTCGGGGCCCCTAAGTCTGCTCCTTCTACTCCTGCGTCAGCCCCACCGACGCTGAGGGACCGCAGGGAGCCTCTTGACACGCTTCCCCTGGCCATTCCTCTTGCCAGTACCTCCAAGGATCATGGGGATAGTGATAGGTCTTCGATGAATTCACCGCTCTCCCTGACATCAGGGTCTTCAACTTCCTCGTTGCCGGGGAAAGAACGGGCTGAGCACCGAGGGAGCTCCCATAAACATCGCCACGGTCGCTGTCAATGCACGGCTCCGGTTCCGGAGTGGCACCGGTGGCCACCGGGCCACCATTGAAGTGACACCGGCCATCGGAGACCCCATCCTCCGATGTCCTCTGTTCCCCACTGACACCGGTGCTGGGCATCATGCCACCTCAAGAGACCCGAGGAAGAGCTGGTGATGCCTTGTCCCCCCTCCCTCGGTCCTGGCCACTCCGAACTTTCAGGAGGAGTTGGACCTCAGGGTGCAGTCTGCGGTGCTCAAAGCTCTCCAGAGCGTTGAGCTGCCGGTGTCACCGGCCCCATACTGGTGCCCGAGCCTCTGCCATCGATGCTAGCACCCCTGCTGTAGCGTCTGGACATCCTCCCGACGCAGCCAGTGCCAGAGGGATCCTCTGTTCCCCCAGTAGCCACTGATGCCCCCACTGGAGCGATCCTGATTCTCAGGGTCTTCCGAGGAGGAAGATATTGCCAGTACTGTGTTTCCCAGACCACAGTTACCTGGGCTCTTGCTGGGTCCTTGCAGCCTCCGGTCCTCTCCCACGGTGCCCTTGAGGCCTCTGAAGCCATCGGAGACCAGGACTGATGCCCCTCACAGACCTCGGCCACGGCATGCTAGTCCCAGTGAGGAAGAAGGGCCCTATGACCCTTGGGGTGATGACTCCATGGAGTCGTCCTCTGTTTATTCAGACGACCTCATCTCGGAGCCCTCCCTTCCGGAGGAGTGACGCCGGTTGCTCCCAGAGGACCTGTTCTTTGTAGGATTTGTCAGGGCCATGGCTGAAGCCATCCCCTTTCAACTGATGACCCTCCCCACATCCAGCTCACTGAGGAGGATGCACGTCATAAGATGCTGGAGGTTTTCCAGTTTGACGCGCCTCCCCTTCAGCGGGGCGAGGGTTCTATTCGAAGTACTTCCTCATACCGAAAAAGAATGGTGGCTTGCGCCTCATTCTCGACCTCCGGGCATTGAACAAGTTCAAGATGCTCTGGGTACGCTGCTTCCGCTCTTTAGAGGAAGAGACTGGCTTTGCTCCCTTGACCTCAAGGAGGTTTATGAGCACATTGCTATCTTCCCCCAACCACTGAAAGTACCTCTGCTTTGTGGAGGGGAAAGCACATTACCAGTACAAAGTGCTGCCCTTCGGGCTGTCATCTGGCCCCCCGCGTTTTATCAAATGCCTAGTGGTGGTGGCCGCCTACCTCAGGCATTGCTCAGTGCACATGTTTCCCTACCTGGACAACTGGTTGCTCAAGAGCGACTCTCGCTCAGGAGCCTTGCATGCTCTGGCCCTGATGGTGCAGATGTTGCAGGCGTTGGGGTTTATCAACTTCCCCAAGATGCATATCTGCCCATCTCCTCGGCTGAACTTCATAGACTCCAGACTGGACATGACGCAGACAAAAGCTTTTTTGCCCAGGGACTGAGCGATCGCCCTTGCCTCGCTAGCTGCCCTTATCTGGAACAGCCGAGGGTACCAGACCACCTTCTGCTCCGCCTGCTGGGCCACATGGCAGCCTCCATACATGTGACCCCTCTGGCTCGCCTCTGCATGAGAATGGCCCAGTGGACCTTGCGGTCCCAATGGCGACGGGCTTCCCAGGATCTCGAGGCTCCTGTCACTACCACAGACCCTCTGTGAGTGTCCTTATCCTGGTGGGAAGATCTTTCCAACCTGGAAAAAGGACTTCCCTTCCAGGGCTCTCCGCCCCAGGTGATTATCACCACCGATGCTTCCCCTCAAGGCTGGGGAGCCCATGTGAACGGAATCCACACACAGTCTCTGGACTGCCTCCGCCCGCTGTCAGTTAAACTTTCTGGAACTTTGGGCAATCCGGTATGCCTTGTGGGCATTCAAGGACCAGTTGTCGTCCAAAGAAGTCCTAATTTGAACAGACAACCAAGTTGTGATGTGGTATATCAACAAGCAGGGAGGCAAAGGATTCATTCCTGCTATGCCTGGAGGTGGTGCAAGTGTGGACCTGGGCCCTCTCGCAGGGGATGTGTCTGCATGCCACATACCTGCCGGGTCGCCTGAATGTCCTGGCAAATTGCTTATGCAGCTTCTTTCAGCCCCACGAGTGGTCTTTCCACCCGGGGGTAGCGGCTGAGCTGTTTTGCTGCTGGGGCACACTGGATGTGGACCTCTTCACCTCCCCTCACAACCACAAAGTGAGCAAGTTCTGCTCCCTGATGAGGGACAGTCATCCAGCCTGCGATGCTTTCTCCCTCCACTGGAGGAGAAGCCTACTATATGCGTACCCCACCTCTTCTGCTCCTTCCGAAGACGTTGCTGAAGCTTCAACAGGATGGTGGGACCATGATCTTTGTGGCACCTTTTTGGCCACGCCAAGTCTGGTTCTTGCTTCTGCAGGACTCATCGGCGCAGGCCCCGTCCAGTTGGAGATGGCACCCATTTCTCAGAATCAGGGCACCCTTCGCCATCCGAGCCTCCAGGTGTTGGCCTTGATGGCTTGGATGTTGAGAGCATAGGCTTTCAGCCTCTGGCACTCTCGGACTGCATCTCCTGGATACCGGTGGTATCCCAAAAACTCTCCACCAGAAAGTCCTACAGCTTGAAGTGGAAAAGATTTTCCATCTGGTGTACGGGGCATGGCTTGGATCCCTTCTGCCCCCTCCCTCAGCTGTTGGCCTACCTATGGCACCTCTCAGATTCTGGGCTTCAGACCAGCACGGTCAGGGTCCACCTGAGTGCTGTCAGTGTATACTATCGGGGGGGGGGGGGGGGGGGGGGGCAGTTGCTGGTACGCTGGTTTCTATGCAATCTCTGGTAGGCCGATTCATGCGGGGCCTCCTCCAGCTGAAGCTCCCTCTTCGGCCCCCTGTCGTAGCCTGTGACCTCAATGTTGTCCTGGCACGGCTCATGCAACCCCCTTTTGAGCCACTGCAGTCTTGTGACCTGAATTCCTGACCTGGAAAGTGTGTGTTTTGTTTTGTTTTTTTGTTTTTTGTTCCTGATAGTGATTACTTCAGCTTGTAGGGTCAGAGAGCTTCAAGCTCTGGTGACCTACTCGCCATACACAAAGTTCTTCCATGATCGTGTGGGGGTTATGTACACATCCGAAGTTCCTGCCCAAGGTGGTATCAGATTTCCACCTTAATCAATCCATCGTGTTATCATCGTGTTACCCATCTTCTTTCCCCGGCCTCATTCCCACTCTGTGGAGTGAGCCCTTCACAGTTTGAACTGCAAAAGGACCTTGGCTTTCTTAATGGATCGTACAACAAGCCACAGACAGTTCATCCAGCTCTTCGTCTCTTTTGATCCCAACAGATTGGGAAGGACGATGGGTAAGCAGACCCTGTCGAATTAGTTGGCGGATTGCATTGCCTTTTGCTATCAGCAGGCAGGCTTCCTGCTTGACAGCAGAGTAAAGGCTCACTCTGTGCAGGCCATGGCAGCATCAGTAGCTCATTTTCGGGCAGTCCCCGTCGTTGAGATTTGCTGGGCAGCAAACTGGAGTTCTCTTCACACATTTGCGGCTTATTACTGTTTGGATAAGGACATGCGTCAGAACAGTGCCTTTGGCCAATCCATCCTGCGCAACATGTTCCAGGCCTGAACCCAGCTCTTCGTGCTTCTGTGGGAAACACAGTTCCCTACTGACCTACTGCGCCGCAGTTTTGTTGTGCCCATTGGCACCTTGTTCAGTCGCTGTTAGTCTTTACTGTTCTCAGGGACAGTCTGGAGCTTGTTACTCACCCACATGTGAGGACTACCATCCTGCTTGTCCTAGAAGAAAGCGCAGTTGCTTACCTGTAACAGGTGTTCTCCTAGGACAGCAGGATGTTAGTCCCTAGGAATTTTGCCCACCTCCCCTCGGGGTTGGGTTTTCCTTCGGTTTGTTTTATTTTTCAGTCGTATTTTTCTTCTATGTTACAAGACTGAACGGGGATCTCGCATGGACGCGTGGATAGGAGCATGATGCACCTGCTCAGTGTGCTGGTCAAAGCTTCTAGAAACTTTGACAAACGTTTTCCATGCTGGGCTCCATTAGATGATGTCGCCCACATGTGAGGACTAACATCCTGCTATCCTAGGAGAACACCTGTTTCAGGTAAGCAACTGTGCTTTCTTTTAGGTTTGAGTGTTATTTAGTCATGGGTAATTGGTCTGCTTTTTGTTTAAATATTTGCTTTTGCTTGATCTTATTATGTCAAAAAAGCAAACAGAATGTTGGGAATTATTAGAAAGGGATTGGTGAATAAAACGGAAAATGTCATAATGCCTCTGTATCGCTCCATGGTGAGACTACACCTTGAATACTGTGTACATTTCTGGTTGACGCATCTCAGAAAGATATAGTAGCGATGGAGAAGGTACAGGGAAGGGTGACCAAAATGATAAAGGGGATGGAACAGCTCCCCTTTGAGGATAGTCTAGGACTGTTCAGCTTGGAGAAGAGACAGCTGAGGGGGGATATGATAGAGGTGTTTACAATTATGAGAGGTCTAGAACGGGTAGATGTGAATCTGTTATTTACTCTTTCGGATAGTAGAAAGACTAGGGGGCACTCCATGAAGTTAGCATATGGCACATTTAAAACTAATCGGAGAAAGTTCTTTTTTACTCAATGCACAATTAAACTCTGGAATTTGTTGCCAGGGGATGTGGTTAGTGCAGTTAGTGTAGCTGGGTTTCAAAAAGGATTGGATAAGTTCTTGGAGGAGAAGTCCATTATCTGCTATTAATTAAGTTGACTTAGAAAATAGCCACTGCTATTACTAGCATCAGTAGCATGGGATAGACTTAGTTTTTGGGTACTTGCCAGGTTTTTATGGCCGGGATTGGCCTCTGTTGGAAACAGGATGCTGGGCTTGATGGACCCTTGGTCTGACCCAGTATGGCATGTTCTTATAATTTCGTGATTTTAGCTGATTATGATTTCTTTATTAGTGAGTCATAACTTTTATTAATTGATTTTTTGAATTGATGAAATAGGCTTATAATTTCTATGAATATTGAAGTCTTTTAATATTTGTTTAATTTTGTATGTATAATGTAAATGTTATATTGTTGTATCATGCTTTGGGACCTTGATGGAAAGCATGTAACAAATACATAGTAACATAGTAAATCATGGCAGAAAAAGACCAGTTGGTCCATGCACTCTGCCCAATAAGTATATTTTTCTTTTATATTGGGTTTTTATTCTTTAGAGTACTAACATCTGCAATGTTGCTCCCTTTCCTTCATTTCCATCCTTTACACTTTCTGAAGGCTGGAAAGTGTAAAGGATGGAGATGAAGGAAAGGGGGTAACATGTTAATTAGGGTAACCTGCATGGTGCAGATGTTACTACCCTAAAGAATAAAAAAAACAATATAAAATAAAAATGTGCTTGCTGGATACAGAGGTGGGAGAAGGAGATTCAGGGATCTGGTGAGGGAAAGGGGAATCCAGAGTGAGAAAAAGGAGGGTGTCCATTTCCTGGCTCAAGTCCTGCACCTCTTCACATCCCCTCTCTCATTCTCCCTATTCCCAGTCCTGTTTCTCCTCTTCCTCCCCTCACCCTTAGCTCCTCTCTCCCTTCTGTCCCCATGCCAAGTATCCCCCCCCCCCCCACACACTCACATCCATCCTTAGTTCATCTTTCACGCACATCCTTATCGCCATGAGGTGACCCTCTGGGATTCATTACAAGATATAGCTCTAGTTCTTGCCCTTTTTGAGCTAGGATAGGAGGGGGCCCATCTTGGAGATCAGGCTCTCAGTCTGTATCCCTGAGATGGAGGTGAGGAGGAATCTCCTTACCAGTCATTCCCTGTGTGCTTGGGTATCCTCCAGAGTATTTTTTGGACTTTTAGATAGGGTTTCGGAGTTATTGTGAGACCTCTGGTTTTGGACCTGGGAGAGGACTATTGGGGGGGGGGGGGTAGTCTTTCTCTTTGGGGGAGGGGGGCCAGAATAGGGAAGACTCTACCCCCTTCATCCTCATTCCAAGGATGTTGTCCCGATGGTGACCTGCTGCAGTAAAATTCCAGAATAGTATAGTTGAGTATAATTTTGGTTTTTGAGAAGATCTGGGAGGAAGGTTTGTACTGCCACCCTTCCAGCCCTGGAGGTGGAGCAGCTGGAGAGCTGCGGTGTTCCCTGCTGGACTTCTCCTAATGTAAATTGTGTCAAGACATCTGAAGAGAGAAACTGTGAGTAAGACCTTTTGACACATTCTGAGGACCTTCATTAGGAGTCTTCATCTTGGGGGAGAGCGATTGTAGGGAGCCTGTGTAAAGACTGAGTATGCACTAATCCCCATACTCCATCACCTAAATTGATTATAAAACTAGTTATTTCTTTATCATAAATGAGTACTGTTTTGCTAATAACTTGACATTTTTTATTCAATCGCTATATCAACTGACAATTTTAGAAAAGTTAATACAATGCATTACTTTATATTATGAGTATACATCATGCATAAAACCACTCATAATAAACCACTTGCTCGTTCATATTAAATCATATATTATACTAACACAGTCTGCCTAATTATCCAGTGCTAACATAAGGAATTATCACATTCATCATAGGTAATATCGTTATCTCCTCCCTCAGATCTTATCTTTATTCTTACCCATCTGATTTTATCCCAATTATTTCCCAACAAGGTCCTCTTGTTTTGCCACAACTGGTGGCTTCTTCAGGGAAAATATTTCAATATTAGCCTATGAATATATTAACCAGTCTATTGCACATTTATATAAAGTCAGATGATATTCATATTGAAACAAAAAAAATCTCTTAAAGTGGAATGAAATAAAGTCTTTGTCTTGTAAATACAGCAATCTACTTCTCTTTCAACACAATGGCATTTCTCTTCTAAAGTGTGATAATGCTGAAACAATCCTCTTCAGTTTCCAATGTCAAAATACGATTAAACAATGGAGTGTAAAATTTCTGCAACCTCAAAGATTGAAAAGCATATATCGATTGAGCTATCTGCTTCTCATGTTCATATTACAGCATTTTTTACCGACCAACAAATCTATCAGGACTGTTGCTAAGTTATTCATATTCCACAGTGCACACTGTCACAAATCCACTACTTTCTGTTAACCATTATCCGCCTGCCGCCATAGTTCTATAGTTTGACCATAGGCAATAAAGAAAAGACAAAGTATACTATTTTCTTTTTAACCAGTTTGGAATGATTTTTCTTTCTTCCTAAACAGGGATATCCCGTCCACTTCGGAACCTTACTTTTCCAAGACCTGGAGGGTGAGAGTTTTCCCTTGCCCTGATATTAAGAGATCCTTGCACAGATAGAAAAAAGAGTGAGACCTGTGAATTTTATCTTTATGCCAAGAACTGATGTAAACAATGTCAATCTGCCTTTCAGGAACCTTTTACTGTAAAGATTTAATTTTGTACACCCATGCAGAATTACTTGTTTTGGCATTCACATCCCCTAAAGATGAGAGAACGGATACCTCTCCCACCCCTGCCACCTTGGTGCTTGGAAGAGAGATTCTTTCCTTCCCCTTGCCGGAAACGACCCCCTCCTCTGAGGCCCAAGAGAATTGTGTGAAAGTGTGGCGTATAGCCCCAAGAACCTTATGTGCCCCTACATCTGTGTGTTCTGCAAGTAGAGTGACAGAGTGTAACCCCTATCAGGCATACCCCATGCCCTGTATTCACACACACCCTCCCATACAGCAATATGAAACAACTTTGATTTAACCCTGCTTTTCCAGTTAAAAATACCACTCAAAGCAGCTAATAATAAATTAATCAATACCAATTCAATATACAAGCTTAAAAATGTAAAACTCCAATTTGCAGACATTTCACAAAGAGATATAATTCTTAGATTATATTTTAAACATCAGACTTTAAATTTTCATGGTTATCCTATTAGGATTTTTCCTGATGTGTCCTTAAATACTCAATTAAGAAGAAAATAATTTCTAGTATTGAGGGAACAAGTTACACAGCGGGGAGCTAAGTTTATCTTAAGTTTCCCTTGTAGATGTATTGTTCTCTATCAAAACAATAGATATATTTTTAATCAGGTTGACCAGCTACGAGCTTTCCTGGACTCCTAGTCCGATAGTATCTCCTAGTATAATATGGGGGATTAAGAAAGATATGGATCAGACACATTATCTTTGAGATTTTTCTTTGGTATAATCTGCTCAAATTTCTGTCCACCAATTTCTGCAATTACTAGTGAATTATTTTTTCTAGAATGCACAGAATGTAAACTATGTTTTTGTTTAAATTTAAATACAAGTTTCTATATACAAGTTAAGTATACAAAACTGTGTATTTCTTTTGTAAAATGGAAAGATTAATAAAAATTATATATTAAAAAAAAAAATAAAAATGTAAAACTATCCAAAAATCAATAAATGCTCTTTGGCTCATAAGCAAAAGATTGCCTTTTTCAGAAAGCTCTAGAAGAATCAGTTCATTTCGTGTCGAGCACGGTTCGTGACCCACTCGTATATGTGCGGTGTTGCTGAACCTGCTTTTCTTTAAAGAGAAATCCCATTTTTTTGGCTGTCCTAAATTCTGTGATATACACTTGCCAGGATTTCCTGCTACCCACTGACACACTGAACACATGACCATCATAGGGCTAAATGTAAAAGTACAGTTTGCATCCACAGGAAACCCCTGACCCACAATTATGGATGTAAAACAGAATTATGACATTCCCTGTACAACTCACCTTACAAAAAATATATTCTGGTTTTAGTGTCATCTTAGTAACAGCAACAAACTCCAACTACCAGGCTCAATAGCCCTACTTATGAAAAGACAGCAGTTTATCACTAATGCATGTCCTCTTGAGAAAATACAACAAATAAGACTGATACAGTAAAATACCTCACCTCAGTCATATACACAGAACCAACATAACATACTCCCAGGATCTGCAGTAATGCACATAAGAAAATGCCATACTGGGTCAGACCAAGGGTCCATCAAGCCCAGCATCCTGTTTCCAACAGTGGCCAATCCAGGCCATAAGAACCTGGCAAGTACCCAAAAACTAAGTGTATTCCATGTTACCATTGCTAATGGCAATGGCTATTCTCTAAGTGAACTTAATAGCAGGTAATGGACTTCTCCTCCAAGGGAGGATATGATAGAGGTGTTTAAAATCATGAGAGGTCTAGAACGGGTAAATGTGAATCGGTTATCTACTCTTTCGGATAGTAGAAAGACTAGGGGGCACTCCATGAAGTTAGCATGGGGCACATTTAAAACTAATCGGAGAAAGTTCTTTTTTACTCAATGCACAATTAAACTCTGGAATTTGTTGCCAGAGGATGTGGTTAGTGCAGTTAGTATAGCTGTGTTTAAAAAAGGATTGGATAAGTTCTTGAAGGAGAAGTCCATTACCTGCTATTAAGTTTACTTAGAGAATAGCCACTGCCATTAGCAATGGTAACATGGAATAGACTTAGTTTTTGGGTAATTGCCAGGTTCTTATGGCCTGGATTGGCCACTGTTGGAAACAGGATGCTGGGCTTGATGGACCCTTGGTCTGACCCAGTATGGCATTTTCTTATGTTCTTAACTTATCCAATCCTTTTTTAAACACAGCTATACTAACTGCACTAACCACATCCTCTGGCAACAAATTCCAGAGTTTAAATGTGCGTTGAGTAAAAAAGAACTTTCTCCGATTAGTTTTAAATGTACCCCATGCTAACTATTAACCATTCCCTTCCTAATAATTCCTAACATTCTGTTTGCTTTTTTTGACTGCCGCAGCACTCTGAACCCTTCAACTACTGCCATATGTTTAAAGTTGCAATTGGGTCCTAGGAAAATTGGCCAGGAAAAGTAGTTAGAAATGTGCCGCAGGGTAGCTTCCAAACTTCTACAATTCAGTCTCTAGGGCCTGGGAAATTCGGCAGGAAGGGTAAGCTTTGTGTCCCTTCCTATGGAATTGCAGAAGACATGGGGACCTTTCTTTTGGTCAAAGGCTATTGATCTTATCCCATGTCTTGTCTGCATAGTGGGAATATCCTTTTTGATGTGCAGTGAACCTTTTTTTTTTTTTAATTCTGCAGAACACCTAAGGTTACTTTCCTCCTGAAAGGAAATGAATTGGTATTCTTGTGAAGTCTAGGATCTTTTCCAACAAATGGAAGAAACTTTCTGTCAAGAAAAGAACCAAATAGTCTGCACACTAATAACTTCATCTTGTCTGTATAATATTTCCTAGAGAACCATGGCTAATGTCTACGTAAGCTTAGGTGAACCAGCCTCGCTGCACTGAATTGTGGGATATAGACAGATGTGAACTTAGAGCTCTTAGATAAGCATCTTCCTCCAGAGATGCTGTCTGGTGTAAAGAGAGGCAGCACTCCCATTTAAGTAGTCTGTATTTGCCGAGTCATACTGTCTAACTCTGCCAGAACTTGCATGTTTACTCTCCTACTCCAAGCAGCCTTTTCCTTGTCTCTCATTAAGGATAATGGGGTAGGTAGTGTAAGTGGTTGCTGTCTTTTTGGTGAATCAGCAGTGACTGATCTGGATAAAATGTTATTACTGTTTTGGGGATGTTTCATGGACGTAATGGGTCATTATAGCACTGTTTACTTCTGATTCAACATGTACTCGTTAGAATTTAGGTTGGGTTGCACTAGCTAATTGGGGCAGATTGAGCACTATATAAAAATAAAAAATAAATTCTATGGCTTATGTGTCTACTTTAATGTCTTGGTGAGGAGGGGCAGAAAAAGTTTAAACATTGTGTTAGAAGCTGGCCTGTAAAAAAATAAATGACTGTATGAGCCAACAAAATTGTACTATAAACTTCTAGTATTTAAAACCCTTTTAATTAATACTATGAAAAATGAAACTGCATTTCACAAATTCTCAGTTTGCATATTCACATAAATACTTGCTGTAGATCTTAATGGAAGAATTTTTTCTTGAAAATTGAAGGGCATTCACAGGTTTTTTTTTGTTATTGTTTTTAATTTAAAGAAAGAAAAGTTTTTTGTATATGCCCCAAAAATACCATAGTTTGCTTTTTTTTGTTTGGATTATCGTAAATTCTATACTGAAAAAGTAGACTTTTTCCAAGTGTTCCCCCCCCCCCCCCCCCCCCCCCACCCCGAGAAAAGTCTGGGGTTCTTGTTGCAAATACTTTGAAAGTCTTTACTTAAAATCTTATTTCCTTCTGCTGAGTTAAAGCATTGTTTTAAAGATTGCGCGTCTGGTGTCACTGAGGCAGATCATGCTAAACTTAAGTAGGTCACAAAATGAAGCACCTTCAGATGTGCAAAGCAAGACAGAGCTCATCTACAAATGACTAACTGGCAACATTGCAGCTGTGGATGGTCAGAACTCTTACACGAGTCCTCTTTTTAAAATAAGAACCACTGAATTAAGAGCTTGATGTGGTAAGGCTTTTTTTTTCCCGTCTCTGTAAACCACATCAGGCAACCTATTTGGATCTCGCATGTGGTATAAAAATTGAATAAATAAATAAAATGATGCTCTAAAGCAAGTAGAAGTAAGATCATAAACCAATCATTGCACCAGTGGTTCCCCTGCTGTGGAGATGCTTAAGGTAGAGAATTAAACTGTTAAAACATTTTAAGAACATAAGAAAATGCCATAGTGGGTCAGACCAAGGGTCCATCAAGCCCAGCATCCTGTTTCCAACAGTGGCCAATCCAGGCCATAAGAACCTGGCAATTACCCAAACACTAAGTCTATTCCATGTTACCATTGCTAATGGCAGTGACTATTCTCTAAGTGAACTTAATAGCAGGTAATGGACTTCTCCTCCAAGAACTTATCCAATCCTTTTTTAAACACAGCTATATTAACTGCACTAACCACATCCTCTGGCAACAAATTCCAGAGTTTAATTGTGCGTTGAGTAAAAAAGAACTTTCTCCGATTAGTTTTAAATGTGCCCCATGCTAACTTCATGGAGTGCCCCCTAGTCTTTCTACTATCCGAAAGAGTAAATAACCGATTCACATCTACCCGTTCTAGACCTCTCATGATTTTAAACACCTCTATCATATCCCCCCTCCGTCATCTCTTCTCCAAGCTGAAAAGTCCTAACCTCTTTACTCTTTCCTCATAGGGGAACTGTTCCATTCATAGGGGAGCTGTTCCATTCCCCTTATCATTTTGGTAGCCCTTCTCTCTGAAACATGCAGAATACTCTTAATACAAGTATTTCCTCCATATTTTTGGCAGTTAAAGCTTAGTACTTAACTTCTAGCTGGGCCCCATCAGAGATGAGGGAGTGGTCACTGATGGGATCCAATGGGGTGTTAGCGAGACCAGACTCGCTACAGCGCAGTTCAGTAGGGATTTTTATTCAGTTTCAGAATACTTTACAATCCCATAATATACAGAAGGGTAAAAAAGGATTTAGAAATCTTGTGCGCCAGACAGGACTTTTAGGAACCAAGGACACTTTTTTTTTTGTAACTTTTTTTGCACATTTTGTGTAGGAGTTTGAGAGAGGTTGTTTTTTTTTTTTTTTTTTTTTTTTTTTTTTTTAACCTTTTTTGCTCAAGCCCAGAGTGGTGCTAAGATACCAAATTCAAATCACCTGAGATTTTTCGAACCCTGAACATACCTTTTAAACACCATGCACCATGATAACTTACAAACTGGTGTGCAGGCGCACGTTGGCGCATGTGCGTTGGCCCGCACCCATGGATGTGGCTATTTTATAACTTTTGCGCATATATGGGCCCGTGTTCTCTATTTATTTATTTTAAAACATTTGTTACCTGCCCTTTCCATGTTCAGGGTGGGTTACAATAAAAACATACATAATTTTTTTTTTTTATTATTACAGTATTAAAAACATAAATGTTAAAGCCTGGCTGCATGCATATGTGCACCAAATTTTAAGTGGGTGCACACATGGGCACGCAAATCCCACTTCTACTGTGTAAGCTGGGGGAATTTAAGAGGTGTGCACCCACGCCATTCCCAGTTTACTAGTTTGTCCAGTTAATAGCACGGACCTCCAATCCCCCCTGGTTTGATAGCTTATACTCCCCACAGTTACCTTTAACACCTTCAGAAATGGCTCGATCCTTTTATTTTGACTTATATTGCTATCCATAGCAAAAGTAAACGAAGCAGGGGAACTTTGCGCACGCTGAGGCATATAATTATTTACATACGCATCTAATGGCCAGGCCCCGAAATGTCCCACCTAGATCATGCCCACCCCACACCTCTTTTTGGAAATTTTTGAGATGTGCATGCCATGGCATTTATGTACATATCTGGGCACTTTTTGAAATAAAGTCAGTGCACGTAAACCCAACTTCTTCTCATATCCCCTAATTGACGTGTGCACTGGGCTTTTAAAATTCACCTTTTATGTGTGTAAAACAATTCCGCTTATTTTTCTGAGCTAGATGACATAAGTAACAGTTTGAATGTTTCTACTGAAAAAGCTATTTATTCTACTTTGGTGGATCAGGCTTAGCTTTGCATTTTTATAAATTAGTGTGAGCCAGACACTGGTGGTGGGGTGTGTGTGTTTTGTTTTGTTTTGGGTTTCTCCTGAACTACTTTTTCCTCACCTCTCAAGACTCTCTTCCTTTCTTCTGAGTTTACTAATTACGGAGAAAGTGCATTTTAGTCTTGACCACAGAAATTTTAGCATTTTATAGATGGGGTTGGAAAAATCTTAAGATGGCGAAAATCTGGCACCTAATGTCCAGGGCTGCTCCCTGCTGCTGGGCTGTGCTTGAGATGAAAGAAAAAGTTAATGCATGGAAAACATAATAAATACCCAAATAAAATAAGCAAGAAGAAACAAATCCTAAGAAGCGATAGAAACTTTTTCCATGGTTCTTAAAGATTCGGGTTGGTATCTCTGGATTTTTTTGGCCAAAAGGATTTTAAACCTAGTTGGTTTTTGATTGACTTTTGCATGCTGAACTGTTATACTATTGATTCCTCTTGTATAAGCTCTCTGGGAGCCCAAACTGGATCTAAAAGCATACAAAACCACATAGGGAAGGAATGTTTCATTAACTTATATATATTTTTGTTGTTATCTAACTGTATTTGAAGTCTTTTTTGTCAGTTTATTTTTATATTGTGATCCTCTGTGACCAAAACAAACCTTGAAGCAAATTGATTGCGATTTAGTATTTTCTGTGATGCTATTTTTTTCTTAGTGTTAATTGGATGTTAATTAATTATTCATATTTATAATGTACCTCTTCTGAAAGGCGCAAGGGGAAGATACATAATAAAATTTAATTTCCCAACAAATAGTTATCCCATAAATAAAACCTATATTTGGTAATCCAATTATTAAATCACAAAAAAAATCTATTACAGTTGTCAAACATCCATAACAATTATACATTACTTATTTTATTTAATTAAAACAATTTATAATCTGCACAGATCCAAAGTTCTTGGCAGAGTACATAATAAACATACGTACTAAAGCAGAATAAAAAATATCAAAACAAAGATAACAGCAAAACAAGCTCTTTAAAAAAAAAAAAAAAAAAAAAATCTCAGAATGACATTGCACCCACTGCTTATTATTAAATGATCCCCCAACATAAAACACATCACAACCTATAATCTTTCTGATTTACCCACCAGTAGTTAGCTCTCCCAACTAGCATCTGCCTAAATAATTGTAACTCATAATAGACAGAGGCAACAATTATTGACCAAGCCATAATTACAATGAAAAAGGTGCAGAGAACAATCTGGCTTTGATGTATTTTCTGTAGTTTAAATAATCTTTCAAACTCTTCAGTTGTTTAGGAGTTTCAGAGAGCCAAATTAACACTAGAAAGTGTTCTTTCTATACATATCCTTAATGTCATTAACATGGAGTCGGCAATAAGACTTCTTAAGATCGGAGCTTGTTGGCTACTGGGAGCAAAATGCCCTCCAGAATTAATGAAAATGGCAAGAAAAACATAGATCTTTTAATTTATAAAATTTCAGATTTAGTTGCATTTAGCTTTAACCATACAGATATTGAGTTTGAGCAGATGTTCAATTTTCCTGCAAACTCTTATCTTGATTTATCTATTTCAGAGAAAATTTGTACATCATCCATATATACAAGACACTTGAATCATCATTCTTAATCGGTACACAAAGAATGAACATATAGATTGAACAGAAAGAGAGAGAAAGGACTGAAACATGGCATGCTGCCCAATTCTAATCTTCATGAATGAGAGAGATTCTTCCCTAGCATTATTTTTTGAGCTCTGCCTTTCAAAAAAGACCTAAACCTAATTCAATATGTGCCCCAGAAGTCCTATAGTACACTATGTATCAAAATAAATCAATTTTACATACAAAAGCAGCAGAAGACATAGAAGGAAATATTAGCTGTGATGAGTGCTGACTTTTTTTTGTTGTTGTTGAAAAAGCACAGAAAATTAGAGCGACTTTAAAACAATATCCTGTACCAAGGATTCACACAAGACATACATACTTCACAGATATTAACATTTTTTTGAGTTGCTTTAGCTAAAAGATAGTAATTAATTCCAGACCTTTGGATAACTTTAACCCATGCCATGCCTGGGTAATTAAAGAATGAAAAGAACTTTGATTCAGTCAGTATACAGCATAATAAATACCTCCTATATAAAGAAAGGGATTTTCCAAGGAGTTTAAGGGATGAGATTAATAGACCATTGTTAAAAGATCCTTCTTAAATTACCAATTGTAGACCAATGGCAAATTTTGTCCTTTTTGGGAAAATTGATTGAACAGACAGTTGCAGAAAGGCCAACATAGATCCTGGAGGACAAAAATATTCTCAACCCATTCATTTGGGGTTTCAACCCAAATTCAGTACAGAAACAGCTTTTCTTAGCATATAGATAGGTGAATCCAAAACCAGTGGATTATGCACCTCTATCAGCAGATGGAGATGGAGCAAAGCTAACATCAGTCTATATACCCTTGCAGTGATGACAGCCCACCAGTATTCTCCGTCTCCAGCAGATGGTGGATGTGTATCTCCCTACTGGGGATTGCTTAAGTTTAAGAAGGTGAAAAAAAAAGAAGGAAATTTAATTTGCCCCACTCTCCTGCGGTGATACCATATGGTCCCTCCCTCAGTCGAGAATTCTTGAGGTGATATCCGTGGATCCCTCCCTCAGATGAGTGCCTTGGTCCGGTAGCTGGTTTTCAGCCGGTGTGGACTTAGTGGTTAAAACCCCCCCCCCCCCCCCCCAAAAAAAACTGAAAAGCAGTGGGTGCAGGAAGCAGAGCATGGTGGCGAAGGTATATGCCCTCTCCCCCCGCAGCTGGAGAGCATTCAGTTCTTAGCTGGGACGGGCTGAGCTCAGGTAAAGAATTAAAAAAAAAAAAAAAAAGCTTAATCGGAGTGAGTTTTTTGTGGGGTTCCTCTCTCCTTCGGTCTCTGTGTACAATGCACCGATCTGACCTTTGTTGGGGGACATGGGCAGCCTGGCGGGTTGAGCGGCCTTTTGGCTAGGCCCCACTCTCAGGCTTTTTTTTCAGCATTTTGCATGCTTTTTTTTTCCCCTGCACAGTAGGCTGCCCTCTTCAGTTCTGTTGGATTGTGTGAGTCCGGGTGTGCGTCCAGTTGTGCACCTAGTTGGGCGCTTGGTTGGATGTCCAGTTGGTTAGGGGCATCCATCTGTGCGCCCATTCACACACGCTTATATGTGCGCGCAAGCGGTGTGGCCTCATGGAGTCCAGTTTTTTGGGCTCCCATCGAGGTACAATGTTGAGTGTCTAAATTTTGGACGTCTAGTTTTTGCAGCATGATTACAGTTGGACGCACACTCCTCGGACACTTATTTCAGCATACTGATAGACTGATGGCGCTTATAGCTAAGAAACCTAAGCGCCTTACTCTCTATGCTGCTTGTCATATTCAATAGTAAATAAATGATGACCCGTAGATACAGCTGAAAAGCAGAATCAAATCACAATATAAATATTCAGCTGTGAAGGAACTCTTAAAAAGATGTGCACAGCAACCTTCATAAATAGCCTCAGTTTATTTGTGGCTTATTTGGTGAAGCCTATGATATTCTGGGCTGGTATAATCATGGGTTGCATGCGCACTTTGTTTTGCACCATCCGGCACTAAAAGTATTCGCCGTTCCTAAATTAAGAACTGACTGGAAAATGTTGAATGTATGTAGACGGCTTGCTTCTACCTGAATGTCCCTGAGGAAGGAGTAACAGACTCCGAAACACTAAGGTGTCGGAGGAAACACTTCAGGACTGTTTTGCCATCTCTTTCTGCGTGGATTCAAGATAAGTGCACACACTAGTAACTTAAATTATACAGTGATTGTGCCACGTCTTTTAGCGCCGGATGGTGCAAAACAAAGTGTGCATGCAACCCATGATTATACCAGCCCAGAATATCATAGGCTTCACCAAATAAGCCACAAATAAACTGAGGCTATTTATGAAGGTTGCTATGCACATCTTTTTAAGAGTTCCTTCACAGCTGAATATTTATATTGTGGCTTTTCATATTCAAGCATCTCAGCCCAGCGTTCGGTGTTCAGTTCGACACCAGTCAGGGCAGTGTGTTCCTGCCAGAAGGCTGTATTAAGAAGCTGATGGCTCAGCTGCAGCTGTTGATAAACATAATTCGCCCGACAGTGTCATCCTATCTTTAGATGTTCGGATTGATGGCGGCAACCTTGGAGGTAATGCTATGAGCAAGGGCACATATGTGTCCTCTTCAACGCACTCTGCTGTCTTGGAGCTCATAGTCTCAAGATTATTCGATTCAGCTCCACCTACTTATGAAGGTCTGCTCTCAACTATAGTGGTGGTTAAAAGCTGATTATCTTAAGGAAAGGGGTTTCCCTAAGATCACTGGATTGGCTAGTACTCACAACAGATGTGAGCCTCCAGGGTTGGGGAGCTTACTATCAGGCACTGGCAGCGCAAGGATGCTGGAGTTGAGAAGAGTCTCTGGAACATCAATGTCTGGAAGCCTGTATGGTGCAGTTAGCATGCTTGCAGTTTGGCGACAGAGTGCAGGATTGACAGTTTGGATAATGTCAGACAATGCAACAACAGTGGCGTGCATCAGTTGCCAGGGTAGAACTAAGAGCTAGCAAGTGTCGCAGGAAATAGCTCAATTTATGGAATAGGCAGAAGTGCATCTCCAAGAGATCTCTACTTTGTAGGAAAAGACAATGTAACAGCAAACTTCCTCAGCAGACAGTCTGGATCCAGGAGAATGGGAATTGTCAAACAAGGCATTTCAGCTAATAGTGGATCGCTGGGTCCTTCCGTTTCTGGACCTGCTGGCAACTTCTTACAATGTGAAGGTTCCTTGATTCGTCAGTCGCAGGAGAGATACAAAGTCTTGGGCATCGATGCTTTTGTGCAGGAGTGGCCGGAGGGCAAGCTTCTGTATGCTTTTCCCCCGTGGTCCATATTGAGCAGGATGATTCAGAGGATCGAGAGTCACAGAGGGGATGGTGCTTCTGGTGGCACCAGATTGGCCCAGGAGACCGTGGTATGCGGATGCACAAAGGCTCCTGGTGGAATCTCTCCTCTAGTTTCCGGCACACAGATCTGCTACGGGAGGGGCCTGTTCTTCATGAAGATCGGAATCTATTTGTCTTACGGTATGGCCTTTGAAAGGGCTCGGTTGCTGAAACATGGATATTCTACTACAGTGATTGCCACCTTGTTATGAACGAGAAGTTTGGTGCGTGTTTGAGGCTTGGTGTGAAGATTGAGGGGTTCTTCCTCATTAGGTTAAGATCCTGCTCATTTTGGAATTTTTGCAGGATGGTGTGAGTAAAGGTTTGGCCCTTAATTCCTTAAAGGTACAGATGGCGGCTCTTGGCAGTTTCTGAGGTCATGTGAATGGGCCCTTGTCGGCTCATCCAGATGTGGCCTGTTGACAGGAGTGAAGCATCTTCATCCTCCCTTGCGGTTACCAGTGCCCTTGTGGAGTCTTAATCTTGTTTTGGATTTTTTAGTGGGCTCTACTTTTTGACTGATGCGTTACCTTTCCTTGAGGTTACTGACCTTAAAAACTGTGTTTCTTCTGGCATTTTTGTTCTGCTCAACGAGTATCTAAACTACAGGCCTTGTCTTGACAGAAGTCATTTCTATAAGTGACTCCAGGGGCGATACAGCTGCATACTTTTCCTTCCGTTTTGCCAAAAGTGTTCTTGGATTTTTACTTGAATCAGTGTATTTCCCTGCCATCTCTGGATAGGGAAAGAGATATGGAGGAATTTCACCTGTTACAGCCCTTAGATGTCAGAAGGCATATCTTGAGGTATTTAGAAGTTTCTGAACCTCTCAGAAAGACGGACTGGCTGTTTATAATTTTTTATATTTTTTTAATATTCTGCTTTTCTCAGCACTTGAAAGCAGATTACATTCAGGTACTCTAGGTATTTCTCTATTCCAAGAGGGCTTACAATCTAAGTTTGTATCTGAGACAATGGAAGGTAAAGTGACTGGGCCAAGGTCACAAGGAGTGGCAGTGGGACTTGAACCCTGGTCTCCTAGTTCATAGCCTGCTGCTCTAACCACTAGGCTACTCCTCCCACTTCATGGTGGGAGTAAGCAGAGTGAGCTGGCGTCACAGGCTACAAAAACCCGCTGGATTAAGGAGTGGCTGCGCATGTGGATGCTGAGCAGCTGTTGCCTAATCAGGTTATGGCTCATTCTACTAGGGCTTAGGTGGTGTCATGGGCGGAGGTTAGATTGTTGTCTGCCATCGACATTTGCTGAGCTACAATGTGTCTTTACACACGTTTCCAGGCATTATCGCTTGGATGCATAGGCCCAAGAGGACACAACCTTAAACAGAACTATCAAGTGGTTTAGATCATATCTCAGTGACAGATATTTTCAGGTACAAATTAAAGACGTTATATCAGAAAAAATAAACCTTCAAACAGGAGTACCACAAGGATCTGCCCTCTCTGCCGCACTTTTCAACATATACTTGCTACCTCTATGCCACCTGCTAGCTGGTTTGGGAATCACACACTATATATACGCTGACGATATCCAATTAATTTTACCCATTGACTATACAATTGAGAAAACATTAAACTTAGCCAACATGTATCTAGATATCATTAAACAGCTACTAAACCAAATGGAATTAGTAATCAATATAGAGAAGACAGAATTCTTACATTTAGAAAGAAAAAATATGGAAATCAAACAAAACCCAATCACACTAAAAAAATAACCAACAAATAATACTTGCAGAGAAAGTACGGAATCTAGAAGTAATAATTGACACCGAACTAAGCTTAAAACAACACGTATCTCTAAAAGTAAGGGAAGGATACACTAAACTCATGGTCCTCAGGAGACTTAAACCACTTCTGACAACTGCTAACTTTCGATCAGTACTACAAGCATTAATATTTGCAAGCACTGATTATTGTAATGCACTTCTACTAGGTCTTCCATACACCTCACTAAGACCATTGCAGGTTCTGCAAAACTCAGCTGCAAGAATTTTACCTGCAAAAGTAAAAAAGATCACATCACTGAAACACTGGCTTCCCATAGAACAAAATACAATACAAAACACTGTGCACCATACATAAGTTAATACATAAACATGCAGACTGGTTAAATACAGCCCTCCGTGTACACGTCCCTAACAGAAACCTAAGGTCAGCAAACAAAGCACTCCTAACTATTCCATCAGTCAAAACTTCAAGACTAACACAAGTACGAGAGAGAGCACTATCACTGGCAGGACCCATACTATGGAATTCCATGCCCCTAGATTTAAGATTACAAAGAGACAGCAAAACCTTTAGAAAAGGTTTAAAAACCTGGCTCTTTAAACAAGCTTTTCAGAAAGAGAAGGGTGAATAAGAAACCAGGGACGAGCAAAGCACGAACAATAAAACACCCACACACACTACTGTATTCACTAAATGTGTAGTTTTTAAAAGACAGTCACAATTTTAAAGTTAATTCTGTAATCAAAACCGAGATAGAGACCTGGACAAGATTCATTACATTTAATATTGATCACTATGTTACCGAACCTTATGGCACTTTTGTAATCGGACAAATTGCAGCATTATTACTTTTATGTGCCTTAATGTAAACCGTTGTGACGGTCCCCACCAAACAACGGTATAGAAAAGATTTAAAATAAATACATTAAATAAATAAAATACATTTGTAGTTTGGTCTGGACCGCGAGCAGCCTTGTGCCCTGTTTGGGAGTAGCTTTGGTACTTACCACTGGTTTGGGATTCACCTGTCTGTACACTAAGAAAGGAGAAATTACTACTTACCTGATAATTTCCTTTTCCTTAGTGCAGACAGATGAATCCAACTTTCCACCCTTGGCTGCCGAACGGTTGTGCTATGTCCTCCTGTGTGGCTGTGTGTGTTCCAGGGAGTGTTGGTAAGCGTCAATCCAGTCCCTAGATTAGTGTTGTTACATAAGAACATAAGAAATTGCCATGCTGGGACAGACCAAGGGTCCATCAAGCCCAGCATCCTGCTTCCAACAGAGGCCAAAAACCAGGCCACAAGAACCTGGCAATTACCCAAACACTAAGAAGAACCCATGCTACTGATGCAATTAATAGCAGTGGCTATTCCCTAAGTATAATTGATTAATAGCCATTAATGGACTTCTCCTCCAAGAACTTATCCAAACTTTTTTTGAACCCAGCTACACTAACTGCACTAACTACCTTCTCTGGCAACAAATTCCAGAGCTTTATTGTGCGTTTAGTGAAAAAACATTTTCTCCGATTAGTCTTAAATGTGTTACTTGCTAACTTCATGGAATGCCCCCTAGTCCTTCTATTATTCGAAAGTGTAAATAACAAAGTCACATCTACTCGTTCAAGACCTCTCATGATCTTAAAGACCTCTATCATATCCCCCCCTCAGCCGTCTCTTCTCCAAGCTGAACAGCCCTAACCTCTTCAGCCTTCCTCATAGGGGAGCTGTTCCATCCCCTTTATCATTTTGGTTGCCCTTCTCTGTACCTTCTCCATCGCAACTATATCTTTTTTGAGATGCGGCGACCAGAATTGTACACAGTATTCAAGGTGCGGTCTCACCATGGAGTGATACAGAGGCATTATGACATATTCTGTTCTATTAACCATTCCCTTCCTAATAATTCCTAACATTCTATTTGCTTTTTTGACTGCTGCAGCACACTGAGCCGACGATTTTAAAGTATTATCCACTATGATGCCTAGATCTTTTTCCTGGGTGGTAGCTCCTAACATGGAACCTAACATCATGTAACTACAACAAGTGTTATTTTTCCCTATGTGTATCACCTTGCACTTGTCCACATTAAATTTCATCTGCCATTTGGATGCCCAATCTTCCAGTCTTGCAAGGTCCTCCTGTAATGTATCATAGTCTGCCTGTGATTTAACTACTCTGAATAATTTTGTATCATCCGCAAATTTGATAACCTCACTCGTCTTATTCCTTTCCAGATCATTGTACTTTCCAGATCATTGTACTTTGAATTTGCTCTGAAAGTGACCACAGCATTTGTGCACTACTGAGGTCCAGAGTGTTATCTCTGAAGAAATTGATTCTTGCACTGCACAGACTGGAGCATTCTTGCAATGCCCTTTGTTTATATATATACAACATTGATGAGGATAGAATATCTATACATGCAAATACCCCTGATGCAGCCCTATTGAAAGAGGGCGAAACTCGGCTGGAGTCGGGCTCATTTGCATACATTGTTTCTACACAATAAAGTTGTATAAGATCGGACATTTGGTTGCTTATTGTGTACTTTTGCTCTCACGGCTTTATTAAGCAACCTTCCTTGCTGCTTTTTTAGTCCCTAGCTTTTCTCAGTCTCCATTTGCTGGTAGAGGTGCATAACCCACTGGTTTTGTAAATCCCTGTCTATACTAAGGAAAAGGAAATTCTCCTGGGTCAAGCAGGATGGTAGTTCTCACACATAGGTGACATCATTAGATGGAGCCCGGCATGGAAAACTTCTGTCAAAGTTCTAGAGCTTTGACTAGGCACGATGAGCTTGTCCAGCATGCTACTATCCACTTGTCCACTTGGGGGTCCCTCTTCAGTTTCTTCTTTTCCGCAGAACTGACGTCTCGCGGATGTGGAGCTTACGCTTTTTGTTAGATTGACCATGGACGTTTTCCTTCTCTGTTTCTCTTCCCAGCTGGGGTCCCTCCCTTTTCTTTGTGGCCTTCATTAGGGGGCATCGTGAGTGGTGCTTTTTGGTATGTTTTGTGCAGTCGATAGATGGTGCTGTCCCCTGGTGGCTGCCGGCTTTCAACTGCTTGTTGGGTACTTCTTCAAATGGCGTCATCAGGATTTTGTCAGTGCCCCAGACCATATCCATTACAGACCCCCCAAGAGGTCTGTATCTTGTCTGGGGGCATTGCTCGATGTCAGGGGGTGCCCTTTTTGCACCTAGATGATCCCCCCCCCCCCCCCCCCAAAGGATCGCTGCACATGCCTCAATAAAATGGAAAAACTGTTTGGCCCCAGGTCATCTGGTCCCTCGGCAACGATGACAGGGTCATCAACGCTCCTAGGAAAAGGGGAGTTGATGGCAGGCGGTCCCATATTGCCCTCTCCTCCACTGGGTCCCCTGGTCGATTGGGCGCAGGGCACCTGTTTCCCTTTTCTCTTGCTCCAGGTCCGGATCATCTCCATCTCCCTCGGTGCCAGGGAAAGACCGGGCCGAGCATTGTGGGAGATTAAAGAACCACCATCCTCGATCTCGTCATCACATAAGATCAGGCTTGGGAAGGCACCGGATTGGTCAGATATGCCCCCGAAGCGACCCCAGCCCGAGGAAGCATGAACTTCCATCGAGGCCGGTGGCCAGAGGCAGTCTCCACCTGTTTCGGTGCTGGGCAACAATCTCCCTCTGGGTTCCAAGGGGGGTCCAGGTTACGCCTCCCTTTCCTCCTCTGGTTGTTCTTTCTTCAGCGGCATTTGAAGAGGAGTTAGAGCGCAGAGTGCAGTTGGCAGTCGGCTGGGCCCTGCAAGGCATCGAGCTGCTGGTCCCATTGGGGCCGCCACCACTGCTGGAGCCTGCGACATCAGTGCTTGCACCATTATTGGAGAGCCTGGACTTGCTCCTTGGTGTGCTATTGATGCAGCCAGTTCCTTTGCCCCGGGAGCCTTCGATTCCTGGGGGAGCACTGATGCTGCCTCCGGTGGAACCGATTCTGGTCGCTGATTCTTCTGAGAGCGGACCACCTGTTCTGATGGTGCTGCTCCCACAGCCGCCCCTGCAGCTGGCATTGCCCGAGCCTCTACCGGACCCCTCAAAGCCCTCGGGGATGTCAGTGCCTAGGGCCGCAGACTTAGTCTGGCCACCTCCACCAATGTCCTTGGGGATCCTAAGTGAAGACGATGCCCTGTATGACCCGTTGGGGGGGATGATACATTAGAATCCTTGTCGGAGGGCTGTTGAGTTCCCACCTGGGACACTTCCTCGGGTGGTAAAACAGGAGTTTAGGTCCAAGGATCTTCCTCCGAGCCATCACCTCCAGAGGAAAGACGGTTCCCTACAGAGGACTTGATGTTTGCTGCTTCGTGTGAGCCATGGCGGAGTCCATCCCTTTTCAACTCCTGACGGAGGACGATTCTCACCACAAAATGTTGGAGATTCTCCAATTTGTAGATGTACTGAAAGAGATGGTGGCTGTCCCGGTCCATGACATCTTTAAAGATCTTTGTCCAGCTCTGGGAACACCCCATCATGGTATCCCTGGTGAACAGGAAGACCGATGGGCTGTACCAGGTTCAGCCCACCAAGGGGTTTGAGAGGCATCACCTCCCTCACCAGTCTGTGATGAGGGCATCCACTCTCAAAAAGGCGAAACGTTCTCAGACCCACGCCTTTGAGCCCCCAGGCCGAGAACATAGAGCTCTGGATGCCCTGGGGGGAAAAGTCTTCCAAGGGACCATGTTGATAGCACGTATCACTTGCTATCAACTGTACATGAGCCAGTATTCCAGGAACCTTTGGAAGCAAGTCCAGGATCTGGTTGAGCGCCTGCCCCAGCAACTGCAGGAGGATTTTCTGAAGGTGGCCCAGCAGGGGTTGGAATGTGATAAACATAGTCTGCTCTGCCTGTGACGTCTTCGAGACATCAGCAAGAGTGGCGGCCATTGGCATCGCTGCCCGCCGCATGGCTCGGCTCTGTGTCTCCTACCTCTGTCCGGAGGTTCAGGAGTGCATTGTGGACCTACCCTGTTCTGAGGAGAATCTCTTTGGTGATGAGATTAAGGAGGTGGTGGCGCAGCTGAAGGATCACCATGAGACCCTCCAGCACCTCTGGGCCAACACTTTGGAGCAGCAGTCCTCTGGCAAGAGTTCTTCATGATAGGGACCTAAACTCCTGTCTTACCGCCTGAGGAAGTGTCCCGGGTGAGAACTCAATGGGCTGGCCCTAGGCCTTGCCTTTGGGAACCCCAGGCTCATAAGCCTCAACCAGCCCCCCATCAAAGCCAAGCTACGGGGTTTTGACTGGTGACGAGGGAGCACAAGCCAGTCTCAGGTACCCTTGACGGTGGGCCCTCCAGTCGGAGGCCAGCTATGGCTCTTCGTGGGCTGTTGGCCGTCCATCACCTCGGATTAGTGGGTCCTGTCCATCGTTCCCTCCTGGGGTGTCTCTGCGGATCAGGAGATACTTTTCACAGAGCTCTTCACCCTTTTAATATCCAGGAAAGTCGAGCCAGTTCTGCCGGATTAATTGGGGAGCAATTTCTATTAAAGATATTTCCTGATTCCAAAGAGAAATGGAGATCGCCGTCCTATTTTGGACTTGCGGACCTTGAACAAGTTCCTGAAAAGGGAGAAGTTCAAGATGGTTTCTCTCGGCTCACTGATACCTCTTCTGCAGCGAGGAGACTGGTGCTGGCTTTGCTCCCTCGAACTAAAAGATGCCTGAGCCCAAAGGGGGAAGTATCCACAGTTCGTGGTGGGCAGGCAGCACTTCCAATACAGGATGCTGCCATTCGGGCTAGTGTCAGTGCCCCGTGGTTTCACCAGATGCCTGGCAGTGGTGGGCGCTTGCTTGTGGAAACTGCGCATGCAAGTCTTCCCCTACCTGGACAATTGGTTCATCAAGAGCTCCGATCAGAAGGGTGCACTGCAGTCCCTGCACTCCACCATTCGGGTCTTGGAGATTCTGGGTTTTCTAATGAACTACCTGAAGTCTCACTTGATTCCGTTGCAGCAATTGTACTTCATTGGAGCCAGGTTCGACATGGTGCAGGCTCAAGCGTTCTTTCCCTGAGACCGGGGCGCTTATCTTAATGGCCCTGGCGAGAGCGATCTCCAGGAGGAGTCAGTTCTCGGCGCACCGCATGTTGCAGCTGTGGGGGCACATGGTGGCAACGGTACATGTCACTCCCTTCGCTCGTCTACATATGTGCAGAACTCAGTGGATCTTCTGCTTCCAGTGGCATCAGGCCACTCAGGATCTTTGGGTGCACATTTGAATCACTCAGTCGCTCTGGGTCTTTTTGTCATGGTTGGAGACCCTGTCCAACTTGGAGGCAGGGGTACTGTTCCAGGCATCCCCAACTCAGGTTGTGCTCACTATGGATGCCTCCCATCTCGGGAGGGGTGGCCATTTGGAAGAGCTCCACACCCCCAAGGTCAGTGGTCCGCTCAGGAAGCACATCAGGGCAATCCAGTATGTACTCTAGGCGTTTCGGGATCGCCTTGTAATAAAAACTTTAAAGATGGTCCTAATCTGGACAGACAACCAGGTAGCGATGTGGTTCCTCAACAAATAGGGAGGCGCGAGATCATACCTCCTCTGCCAGGAAGCTGTCTAGATCTGGTCGTAGGGCATTCTGCTCTGGGTCATGTACCTCCTAGTACTGGAGAATGTGGTGGCGGACGGCTTTAGTCTATCGTTCCAACCCCACAAATGGTCCCTGAAGCAGGAGGTTGCGGATTGGATATTCTGTCTTTGGGGAATCCCGGATGTGGATCTGTTCGCTTCCTCCTGCAACAGGAAGGTAGCTCTGTTCTGCTCCCTATTCCTGGAGGGCGGCAGGAAGGCATCGGATGCTTTTGCGTACCATTGGGGCAGGGGCCTCCTAAATGAGTATCCTCCACTTCCGCTAGTGTCAAAGACCCTCCTGAAGCTCCAACAGGATCATAAGACCATAATTCTCATCGCCCTTTATTGGCCGTGCCAAATCTGGATCCCTCTCCTGCAAGATCTCGCCCTGAGGGAACTAATCAGTCTGGGGACAGCCCCAGAGCACATCACACAGGATTGGGGCCAATTATGTCATCCCAACCTTTTTCCTCATGGCGTGGAAGTTGAAAGGTGGTTGGGTTGTTTTTTGTTTTTTTTTAATAGCCCTGGGAACGCTTGGATGAGGTGTCCAGGTCTTGCTGGAGTCCAGGAGGCTGTCTACTAGGAAATCTTTTATGGCCTAAAGTGGAAGTGATTTTCTGCTTGGTGTGAGAGTCGTGGTTTAAACACGTTCTCCTGGTCCACCCCCAAATTGCTGGACTACCTGCTATACCTCTCGAAATCCGGACTAAAGACCAACTCAGTGAGCGGGCATCTTGGTGCCACTGGGGCTTAGTACCAACAGGTGGATGGTGCGCTTATCGTGGGGTGCTTCATGAGGGGCCTGCTTCAACTGACGCGTCCTCTATGGGCCCCTGTGGTGTCCTGGGGCCTCACCGTGGTCCTGGGTCAGCTTATGAAATCACTTTTCGAACCTATGTGCTCTTGTGACCTAAAGTTCTTGACCTGGAAAGTCGTCTTCCTAGTGGCAATCATCTCAGCGTGCAGAGTCAGCAAATTTCAAGCTTTGGTGTTATAACCATCTTACACAAAGTTCTTCCATGATTGGGTGGTTCTGTGTATGCATCACAAGTTCTTACCGAAAGTGGTGATAGCTTTCCATCTGAACCAGTCAGTAGTCTTACCCATCTTCTTTCCAAATCCTCATTCGCACCAGGGCAAACGGGCTGTTCATATCCTGGATTGCAAGAGAGCCTTGGCCTTTTAGCTGGAGCATACGGCATGGCATAGGCAATCCACACAACTCTTTCTTTCTTTGAAATATTTAATCACTGCTCACTAAAGCTTATTTTAAAAAAAATAATAGTGATAAGAGGAATATTTCATATAGTGCTATTGTTTATAAATATGCAATGATTGCTGCTTCAATATAATCATCACATCCTTGTTATTAGAATGTCCAGCAGAATTTTTTTTTTACACTGCAGATGAATTCAGTTAACTGACAGAGTTGCAACATTAAATCTGCTTTGTATCACAGGTATGATCTGATGTGTTTGATGAAGAAAAGATTTTCGGGGATAACTTGTTTATCAGCATCAGCAATACCCAAGCAGTGATCTCACGGTTCGACATTGTCATTGTCCTGGCGCACTATGTATACGTCAGTGAGAACTAAACAGTGGTAATTATCCAAGACCTTCATATTTAACTGAGGTTTCTTTTAACAGAGGCTTGATCATTGTCTTTTTCAAGGATCCAGGAAATGACCTCTCAACAAACCTATTTTCTAATCTTAATTAAATCTTAAAATGGGGATTTTTTTTTTAAGGCAACAGGACACACTAGCTCTTAATTTAGACAGTATTTTTTTTAAAAGTACTAACCTCTTTAAAGTTAATTTACTATGTATCCTTTTCACCTTTGAGGATTTGATGGTCTGTCATCCCTCTCTGTCTTCTAGAGCAGGAGTGAGAAAACTACAGCTCATAGGCCAAATCTGTCCCTTCACCATCTTTCTTCTGGCCCGCCTATCTTCTTTAAATTTGTTATATGCAGCCTGCTGATGCTCCTTATTGTCTGCCCTAGCTTCTCCCGTCTCCCTTCATAACTGCTGAACCGTGCAGTGGATGTCTCGCACATGCCCAGGCAGGTTACAGCGTCTGCGCTATTTAATGATGTGCTGATGGGGTTCCCATATCCACCAGCAAGAAGACCTGCACTGAGCCTGAAGCGATGTGCTGATGGGGTTCTCCTCCCCCACTAACGAGAAGAGGTCCCATGGCATGGTAGAATGATGAGCTGGTGGGGTTCCCAGCTCCCACCAGCAAGAAGAGGGACCTGCACCTTGCGCCTGGAGTGATGTGCTGGCGAGGTTCCCACATCCTGCCAGCAAGAAGAGGCTTGAATAAATGACTGCTTCAAGGATCAATTGGTTCAGGAATTGACGAGAAAGGTAGCTATTTTAGATCTAATTCTTAGTGGAACATAGGATTTGGTGAGAGAGGTAATGATGGTGGGGCCACATGGCAATAGTGATAACATGATCCAATTTGAATTAATGACTGGAAGGGAGTCAATAAGTAAATGTACAACTCTAGCACTAACTTTCAAAAGGGAGACCTTGATAAATTGAGGAAGATAGAAAAAAAAACTGAAGGGTGCAGCTACAATAGGTATGGACATTGTTTAAAAATACCATCTTAGAAGCCTAGTCCAGATGTAATTCAAGCATTAAGAAGGGTGGAAGGAAGGCCAAATGCTTGCTGGCTAAGAGGCTATTTTATACAAAAAAAACTTCCTTCAAAAATTGGAAGAATAATCCATCTGAAGAAAATAGGAAAACGCATAAGCTTTGGCAAGTTAAATGTAAAACACTGATAAGACAGAATTTAAAAAGTTGGCTGTAGAGGTAAAAACTTGTAATAAAAACTTTAAAAAATATATTTGAAGCCAGAAGCCTGCGGGGAAGTTGGTTGGATCATTAGATGATCGAGGGGTTAAAGGGGCACTTAGGGAAAATAAGGCCATCGCAGAAAAACAAAATTAATTCTTTTCTTCAGTGTTTACTAATGAAGATGTTGAGGAGATACCTGTTCTGGAGATGGTTTTCAAGGGTGGTGATTCAAATGAACTGAACCAAATCATGGTGTACTTGGAAGATATAGTAGGCTAGATTGAAAAACTGAAGAGTAGCAAATCATCCAGACCAGCTAGTATATACCCCAAGATTCAGTGCCGAGAAAAATCATGGAAACTTCTTAAAAAAAAAACACAAAAAAAACCCAGCATGGATTTACCCAAGAGAAGTCTTGCCTCATAAATCTGCTACACTTTTTTTTTTTTTTTTTTGAAGGGGTGAATAAAGGTGAGCTGGTAGATGTGGCATTTAACAAAGTCCCCCATGATGGGCTTGTAAGAAAATTAAAAAGTCTTGGGATAGGAGATAATATACTTTGCTGGATTGAAAACTAGTTAAAAGACAGGAAACAGAGAGTAGGATTAAATGGTCAGTTTTCTCAGTAGAGAGAGTAAACAGTGGACGGCCTCAGGGATCTGTACTTGGACCGATGTTTTTTAATATATTTATAAATGATCTGGAAAGGGTAATGATGTGAAGTGACCAAATTTGCAGCAGACACAAAATTATTCAGAGTAGTTAAATCACAAGTGGATAGTGATACATTGTAGGGAGGACCTTTTGAGACTGGAAGATTGAGCGTCCAAATGGCAGATGAAATTTAATGTGGACAAGTGCAAGGTGATCCTTGCACTTGGTAGAATTGGACCAGTTACTAGGAGACACACACAGTATCAAATGCAACAAGAACAAAAAGCCTTCCCTATATTAAAAACTGAAGTCCTAGAGAAAAACATTGAAGTGTTACCAGAAAAGAGAGAAAACCAATGCATGCAGAATTTCAAGATACATAACCAAAAGAAAAAGCAAATTGAGATGGATAACTCTGGCATCAGTGGCACAACTGCAAAAGGAAAGAGTGAAGTGAATAACAAATCTCAACTAAAGTCTCATAAGGAGTACAGGAAAAGCAATAATCTTAAAGAGAGTACCTGGAAAGCTATGACCACAAATGCTCATAGTTTGGGAAATAAAATACCAGATCTGCAGGCCCTAATGATAGAGGCAGAAGTGGACATTGTTGCTATCACAGAGACATGGTTCACAGAATCTCATGATTGGGATACGGCAATACCAGGCTATAACTTGTTAAGGAAGGACAGAGTGGATAGAAAAGGGGGAGGTGTGGCTCTTTATGTCAGAAACAATATCCAAGCATCTGAGCTACAAGGAAGTTGGGGCAAGGAAGAAGCACTATGGGTAGACCTAAAAACAGATGATGGAGCATCAATTTATATTGGAGTGGTTTACAGGCCCCCGAACCAAAAGGAAGAGCTGGACAGAGACCTGGTTGAAGACATCCATAAGATAGGTAAGAAGGGAGAAGTGGTGATCGTGGGTGACTTTAATATGCCAGATGTAGACTGGAAAATCCCATCTGCAGAATCTAAAAATAGTAGAGCAATAGTGGATGCCATGCAAGTAGCTTTGTTCAAACAAATGGTATTAGAACCCACGAGAGAAGGAAATATACTCGACTTAGTGCTCACTAATGCAGATAATGTCTCTGATGTCGAGGTGGGCACCCACCTCAGCACCAGTGATCATCAAACAATATGGTTTAATATCACTAAAAGAATAGGGAAAAGAACCACAAAGACCCGAGTTTTACAATTCAAAAACACAGACTTTGAGGAAATGGGGAAGTACCTAGAGGAAGAACTAAATGGATGGGAGAATGAGAGAGATGTGGATCAGCAGTGGATCAATCTAAAAGGAGCAATCACCAAGGCAACTACTCTTTATGTTAGAAATGTAAAGAAAAGCAAAAGGAAAATGAAACCTATCTGGTTCTCAAACGAGGTGGCTGACAAAATTAAAGCTAAAAGAACAGCATTCAAAAAATATAAAAGATCCCAAAGGGAGGAGCACAAAGAAGAATATTTGATTCAACTGAGGGAGACGAAGAAATTAATCAAGTTGGCAAAAAGTCAAGCGGAAGAGAGGATTGCCAAGGAGATAAAAAATGGTGACAAAACATTTTTCAGATACATCAGCGAAAAGAGAAAAGTCCATAGTGGTATAGTGAAATTGAAAGGTGGAAATGATCAATGTGTGGAGAGAGACGAAGAAATGGCAGAAATATTAAATGAATACTTCAGCTCTGTATTCACTAAAGAAGACCCTGGAGAAGGACCATTTCTACACAAGAAGCTGGAGGGTAGTGGAATAGATGAAAATCATTTTACAGTAGAAAATGTATGGGAAGAGCTAAAGAATCTGAAAGTGGACAAAGCCATGGGGCCTGATGGGATTCATCCAAGGATTCTGAGGGAGCTCAGAGATGTGCTGGCGGGTCCGCTGTGTGACCTGTTCAATAGATCCCTAGAAACGGGAGTGGTGCCGAGTGATTGGAGAAGAGCGGTGGTGGTCCCGCTTCACAAGAGTGGGAACAGAGAAGAGGCTGGTAACTACAGACCGGTTAGCCTCACTTCGGTGGTGGGAAAAGTAATGGAGTCACTGTTGAAAGAGAGAATAGTGAAATATCTACAGTCCGGAGAATTGATGGACCAGAGGCAGCATGGATTCACCAGGGGAAGATCCTGTCAGACAAATCTGATTGACTTTTTCGACTGGGTAACCAAGGAATTGGATCAAGGAAGAGCGCTAGATGTCATCTACTTGGATTTCAGCAAAGCTTTTGATACGGTTCCGCACAGGAGACTGGTGAATAAAACAAAAAGCTTGGGAGTGAGTGCCGAAGTGGTGACCTGGATTGCAAACTGGTTGACGGACAGAAGACAATGCGTGATGGTAAATGGAACTTTCTCTGAAGAGAGAGCGGTTTTAAGTGGTGTACCGCAAGGATCGGTGTTGGGACCGGTCCTGTTCAATATCTTTGTGAGCGACATTGCGGACGGGATAGAAGGTAAGGTTTGTCTTTTTGCGGACGACACTAAGATCTGCAACAGAGTGGACACGCCGGAAGGAGTGGAGAGAATGAGACGGGATTTAAGGAAGCTGGAAGAGTGGTCGAAGATATGGCAGCTGAAATTCAATGCCAAGAAGTGCAAAGTCATGCATTTGGGGAGTGGAAATCCGAATGAACTGTATTCGATGGGGGGGGAAAGGCTGATGTGCACGGAGCAGGAGAGAGACCTTGGGGTGATAGTGTCTAATGATATGAAGTCGGCGAAACAATGCGACAAGGCGATTGCAAAAGCCAGAAGAATGCTGGGATGCATAGAGAGAGGAATATCGAGTAAGAAAAGGGAAGTGATAATCCCCTTGTACAGGTCCTTGGTGAGGCCTCACCTGGAGTACTGTGTTCAGTTCTGGAGACCGTATCTACAAAGAGACAAGGACAAGTTGGAGGCGGTACAGAGAAGGGCGACCAGGAAGGTGGAGGGTCTTCATCGGTTGACATACGAGGAGAGATTGAAGAATCTAAATATGTACACCCTGGAGGAAAGGAGGAGCAGGGGTGATATGATTCAAACTTTCAGATACTTGAAAAACTTTAACGATCCAAAGACAATGACAAACCTTTTCCAACAGAAAAAAATCAGCAGAACCAGAGGTCACGAGCTGAGGCTCCAAGGAGGAAGACTAAGAACCAATGTCAGGAAGAATTTCTTCACGGAGAGAGTGGTGGATGCCTGGAATGCCCTTCCGGAGGAAGTGGTGAAGTCCAAAACTGTGAAGCACTTCAAAGGGGCATGGGATAAATATTGTGGATCCATCAGGTCCAGAGGACGCATATAAAGAGCAGGTAGTAAAATACTGCACGGAGCGGCAGTAGCCACAGAGGCATTCACGGAGCGGGATGCCAGTGGCCAGTGGTAGGTGTCCACCTTCATGGAGCGGAAGGATGTAGGGCTGTCATCTCCCAATTAAATAAAAAACAAAAACAAAAAACAAAACAGGGATGGGATCCATCAGGTCTAGAGGACACATATAAAGAGCAGGTAGTAAAATACTGCACGGAGCGGCAGTAGCCACAGAGGCATTCACGGAGCGGGATGCCAGTGGCCAGTGGTAGGTGTCCATATAAAGAGCAGGTAGTAAAATACTGCACAGAGCGGCAGTAGCCACAGAGGCATTCACGGAGCGGGATGCCAGTGGCCAGTGGTAGGTGTCCACCTTCACGGAGCGGAAGGATGGAGGGCTGTCATCTCCCAATTAAATAAATAATAAAAAAACCCAGGGATGGGATCCATCAGTTCTAGAGGACGCATATAAAGAGCAGGTAGTAAAACACTGCATGGAGCGGCAGTAGCCACAGAGGCATTAACGGAGCGGGATGCCAGTGGCCGGTGGTAGGTGTCCACCTTCACAGAGTAGAAGGATGAAGGGCATCCATCTCCCAATTAAAAAAAGAAAAGAAAAAAAGAAAAAAAACAGGGATGGGTTCATGGGCTTATAGGTATTACCAATTATTAGGCTTTTCAATATTTGATGATAGTTAATGTGACTTTCAAGGCATTCTTCACTTTCGGTGCATGTCCGGCATGACTCCTTGCTTCAATGACAGGGGAAAAGAAAAACTGATACTTCACACATTTCCAGCATTGCCCTCTGCTTCATGGCAGAGAGCTATGCTGCCGCTTACCCAACTAATCAAACTTAATATTTCACTTGGAAGCAGCTCCAGCACTGCTCTCTACATTAATGGTGGGGGTGAAAAGGGAATTAGAACATAAGATTACTAAGAGCCAAGAGAAACAGTTAAGTATGAGAACAAATGTGTAAAGCTTGCTGGGCAGACTGGATGGACCGGTTGGTCTTCTTCTGCCGTCATTTCTATATGTTTCTATGTGATGCATGTAGGGAAAAATACCTCATGCTGAAGTTATACAATGTTAGGTTTTATGTTATGAGTTATCATCCATAAAAAAGATCTTGGCATCATAGTGGACAATACATTGAAATCGTTGTCTCAATATGCTGCTGCATTTAAAAAAAAGCATATAGAATCCTAAAAATTATTAGGAAAGCAATCGGGAATAAAACGGAGAATGTCATAATGCTTCTATATCACTCCATGGTGAAACCGCACCTTGAATACTGTGCTCAGTTCTGATCGCTGCATCTCAGAAAAGATGCACTGGAGAAGGTACAGAGAAGGGCAACCAAATTGATAAAAGTGATGGAACAGTTCCTCTTTGAGGAAAGACTAAAGACGTTAGGGCTGTTCAGCTTGAGCAAGATACGACTGAGGGGGTTGGGGGGGATATGATGGAGGTGTATAAATTTGAGAGGACTAGAACAAGTTAATGTGAATTGGTTGTTTACACTTTCAATACAAGGACTAAGGGGTTACTCCATGAAGTTAGCAAGTAGCACATTTAAAACAAATAGGATAAAATTCTTTTTCACTCAATGCACAGTTAAGCTCTGGAATTCGTTGCCAGAGTATGTGGTTAAGGCAGTTTGCTTATCTCGGCTTAATAAAGATTTAGACAAATTCCTGGAGGAGAGATCCATAAACTGGTATTAGTCAAGCTGACTTAGGAAATAGCCACTGCTTATTACCGGCAGTAGTGGTATGGGATCTGTTTAATGTTTGGATACTTCCCACGTACTTGTATCCTGGATTGGCCACTTTTGGAAACAGGTCCTAGGCTTGATGGATCCTCTATTTGACCCAGTATGGCAATTCTTATTTTCTTAAGTGAGGTGATTAAATTTGCAGATGAGAAAATTGTTATTTAAAACAGCAGCAGATGTGAGGAATTGCCGAAGGCCCATGGAATTGCCGAAGGCCCATCCCACTAAGATTGAGCATCTAAATGGCAGATGCAATTTAATGTGGACAAGTTCGTTATGCATATAGGGAAAAGTAATCCCAACTACAGGGTTCTAATTTAGAAGTTGCCACCAGGAAAAGAACCTCTTAGTCCTTGTGGACAATACCTTTAATTCTTTGGCTTGGTTTGTGGCAAAAGTGATAAAGGCAAACAGAATGTTAAGAATTATTTTGAAAATAATAAAGATCAAAACTGGTCTTTGTATGATCCATGGTGCATCTGCATCTTGAGTACTGTCTGCAGTTCCTGTCACCTCATTTCAAAAAAAGACAGTCTACCCTGGTCTCAACTTCTTCACCTTCTGTAGGAACAGGTGGTGGTGGGGGGATAGGTAAGTATAGAGCAGACACTGCAAGAAAAAACCAATTGCTCTGCTCCCTTTTCCCTTCCTTCCTGTTTCCTGGAGGCAGCCTAGAGGGAAAGGCCTGGAGAAGTAAAATAGAACAGCTATCTGAGATTTGGGGCTATTTAGCCTTTCTCCATAAGGGAGCTTTTTCATCCTCTCTCATTTTTGTTGCCCTTCTCTATACTTTTATGACCACTATGTCTCCATGAGTGGAGAGAGAGGCTGAGTGTGCATGACCTGGTGGAGTTTGCCATGACTCCTTTCTCCTCGCCCACTACTGAATCTACTCAACAAAAACAATGTTGTTTCTATACTTAGCCTGCCATCTTCTCTCACCAGGTGTTATCCATCTTTGGCCCAGGTCTCCAAGGGTTGAGTGTGAATCTACAGGGAGGATGTGAGAGAAGGGTTGGAGGGGAGTGCGAACATGATAGATAGGGGATGGATGATTAAAGTTAAGAGGTTATGGGGAAGGGTAAAATGAAGGGGATGACAGAGGAAGTGTCGCTAGTGATGAGAAGGGCATTGGGGCTTTCTTCAATACTGTGTCAAAAACCCTTTTGGGCTGGGTAGAGGGACATCTGGTGATGGGGGGGAGATTTCAACTTAACATGGTACCCTTTCCTAGATAACTGTAAGGGCGGCAGTGGGTATACACGTTCTCAAAGGAAAAGATTGAAAGAAATGATTAGTAAATGGGGCCTCATTGATATTTGGAGGCTCAAGAATCATCCTTGCACGATTATTCCTTTTATTCATGGCCTTATGATTCATATTCTCGAATAGATTATTTTCTGGTAGTTAAGGATCTAGTGGGAAATGTGACAGATACAGGTATCAATAGTATAACCTGGTCTGATCATGCTCCTGACTGGGTGGAATTCAAGGTTGGCAAATTACATCTAGGGCGGAAATTCTGGAGGCTGAATGGGTATCTACTTTTAGATAAAGAGTTTAATGTACGTCTGGTGAAAAAAAATGTGGAATACTTAACCTTGAATGATACTGGAGATGTGAACCCTGGGGGTGTTGTGGGGGGGCTTAAAAGTAGTGAATCGAGGTACTCTGATTTCCAGGGCATCCTTTCTTCGGAAACAAAAGGATAGTCTGAGATTATAGCTAATGCAGAAAATTGCTAATCTAGAGATCAAACACAAGATGCAGTGATGGCCGCAAAGGGTAGTGCTTGATTTGGCTTGCACGTGTTAAGGGAGCTAGATTTGGCAGAAATAGCTTTGAGAATGATGAAAGTTCAACAGACCCACTTTGAATTTGGAAACAAGGCAAGTCGTTTGACTCCTCTGAAGGAACGATCTCTGAGAAATCAGATCCTTAAAATAGTGGAGGGACATTGGTAACTGACAGTAAGTTGATCTCTAATCAATTTGCTCAGTTTTTTGAAGAGCACTATTCTGCAGATAGTAATATTTTGGAGGCAGATATTAAGAAATATCCTGACTGTCTCTCTTCCATGTCTTCCAGATGAAGCAAAAAAGCGACTGAATACAAAAATTAGGGAAGAAGAGGTATTGGCAGTTATCTCAGATTTAAAGTCAGGAAAAGCTCCGGGCCTAGATGGGTATACTACTAAATTATATAAAGCTTGAAGGCAGGCATTGAACATCCCCCTAACAGCGATGTTTAATTATCTCAGGGAACATACAAGCATAAGAAATTGCCATGCTGGGTCAGACCAAGGGCCCATCAAGCCCAGCATCCTGTTTCCAATAGAGGCCAAACCAGGCCACAGGAACCTGGCAATTACCCAAACACTAAGAAGATCCCATGCTACTGATGCAATTAATAGCAGTGGCTATTCCCTAAGTAAACTTGATTAATAGCCGTTAATGGACTTCTCCTTCAAGAACTTATCCAAACCTTTTTTGAACCCAGCTACACTAACTGCACTAACCACATCCTCTGGCAACAAATTCCAGAGCTTTATTGTGCGTTGAGTGAAAGAATTTTCTCAGATTAGTCTTAAATGTGCTACTTGCTAACTTCATGGAATGCCCCCTAGTCCTTCTATTATTCGAAAGTGTAAATAACCGAGTCACATGCCCATTCCACTAATGTTGCTGGTATCACGGTTATTTATTTATTTATTTAACATTTTTTATATACCGAAGTTCTAGCAACAATGTTGCTAATCACTTCGGTTTACATATAACATTGGAGTGACTTAACAAGTGTGACTTACATGGAACAGGAAAATGAACTTGGAGAAAATTGAATAAATACTAATATAGCAAAGGAAGGTTGGGATCCTTCACTCTGCGGGTCATACCGAGCTATTTCTCTATCAGTCTAGATTTAAAAATCTTGCTGAAACTTTTGGCGACTAGGCTGGGGGGGTCATAGCCCCTCTTCTTATACTTGGAGATCAATCCGGTTTTGTCCCAGGCAGGCTTGCTGCAGACAATGTTAGGAGAGTACTGAATCTAACATCGTGGGTAAGGCATCAGAAGATATCTGCAGTCTTGCTGGCCATAGATGCTGAGAAGGCTTTTGATAGGGTGCATTGGCCTTAACTATTTCACATTTAAGACAAAATGGGATTAGGATCACACTTTTTAACTTGTATTAAAGTTCTTTATGATTACCACAGAGCATGTGTTAGGGTTAATATGTGGCTACTCTGACAGTTTCAGAGTGTGCAGAGGGATGAGACAGGGGTGTCCTCTGTTTCCACTTTTATTTGCATTATCCTTGGAATCATTTGCATGGAGAATCAGGAGCATCAGGAGAGTGGAGGTCAAGGGGGGACGTCATATAAAATGACTCTATTCGCGGATGATTTGCTGTTTACATTAATAAATCCAGGGAGTTCCCTTCACACTCTTTTAGGAGAAATGTGATTATATGGGAGTGACTCCGGTTTCAAGGTTAATGAGGTGCTCAATTTGACCTTGAATGAGGAGACAGTAGGAGCATTGAGAAGGGAGCTCCCTTTTAAAGGGGCTACTAAGAGCCTGAAATATCTAGGGATTCATTTGGCTCTGGACTTGAAAGAGTTATATGGATTAAATTATGGACCATTAGTAAAGAATATATTTTCGGATATAGAGCGGTGGGAGCAACTATCACTATCCTGGTTTGGTAGAATAACAGAGATTAAGATGAATATATTTCTGAGATTCTCTTATTTTTTTCCAAACGCTGCCAATTTTGAACCCCGTAAGAATTTTAAAGGATTGGCAAAGAAAGCTGCTTTGTTTTATCTGAAAGAGGAGGCCACCCCAGATTGGTATAAAAACTCCCTAACCAAGTGGCAGGGGGGGTGGGAGTCCTGAAGTTAGAATTCTATTTTGCAGTGCCCCAATTATGGGCCATTTTGGAACGGCACTATAAAGTTAAATGGAAGGTTTGGGTAGATTTGGAGTGCACTATTTATGGGAACCCTCCTCTGGAGTTTCTAGTTTGGGTGGACAAAGGAGAATGGGTAGTCTTATGCGGAGTCTCCCTTCACACGAGTTATATTAGAAGTGTGGCCTAAATACAGACAAAGGTTGTTTGGAGATAAACAAATGTAGCACAGTAACTCTTTCCTATTTAATAAACGTTTCCCACCTGGGGAGTCTAGTGTGACGGCTGCACATTGGGTGGAGCAAGTGTGGGATGGAAGATCTGTCTATACATTTGAACAGCTGAGACAATTGTATCCTTTGGAGGAGAAGGATAGCTACATGTACCTACAACTGGTATTGTTCATTAGAAGCAAGGGAAAGTTAGAGGACTTTAGGCACAATAAGACTCGTGGGCAGCTCCACCACTGTCCATTGTGATTCCATATTCTCTTCTGCCACCACCACCCTCACTGATGCAGCCTGCAGCTTCACCACCAGAAATGTATCTATATCTAATCACATTGAGCACTCCTTAAATATCTTGGCAAACCATGTAAATAAATGCCCTTTCACCATCTAAAATGTCTTTGTATCTGTCAGACAAAAATCAGAGATACTCGGCAAAATTACCGTATTTTTCGCCCCATAAGATGCACTTTTTTCCCCCAAAAGTGGGGGGAAAATGTCTGTGCATCTTATGGAGCGAATATAAAAAAAACAAAACTAAAAATCTAACAAATCCCCCCCCCCCCCCCCCCAATCCTCCTGACACTCTCCCCCAAGATCTGCCAAAAGTCCCTGGTGGTCCAGGAGCGGTCCGGGAGCAATCTCCTGGACTTCAGCCGTCGGCTGCAAGTAATCAAAATGGTGCCGACGGCCCTTTGCCCTTACTATGTCACTGACCCCTGTGACAGAGCCGGTTTAGCACGAAATTTTTAAAAATTTTCCCCCTCTGAATCCTAGGTGCGTTTTATGGAGCAAAAAATACGGTATATGCCAATCATTTTTTAATTATACAAAATGTAAACTGTACCATTTTATAACACACATAATTTAATATATAGACCACATTGCACACTTATATATTGTAGAACCTAAAAACTTCCCCAATAAATACATTAATTACCCTACATTTGTACCAATCATCATACCACAAATACTCCTATAACCTCACACAATGCCTATATTAAAATATTAATCTTATTCTCAATAATATTAGATTCTTTAGATGCAAAATATCCAACAATTGATATGTTACATATACACTTAATATATTGCATAGTATTGTTGTGACTAATTCATTATCTTCATATTATACAATGGATGACAGACCCTCACAATATCGGAGTATTCCTTTCTTGTATAGCCTGCTGTTGAGTCTAGTGCTGTATCTCTTGCAAGTCCTTCTGACCCAGGTCATGTACCGCCCCCTCCTCTTGATCCCAATGATCTTCTAGTCCCTTTGGAGGAGGCAGACTTTTTGGTTTTGGCCAGGTTATGAAGCATGCACAGGCTAGAAAACTCACAGATCTTAGCGGAGTTGTAGAGAAGGCACTCCCGAGCTCTTTCCAGGCATCAGAAATTCATTTTGACTTTTTGAATAGGCAAAAGGTTCTCTCGATGACCGCCCTGGTCTGCTGGTGGGCACTGTTGTAGCAAGCCTCTGCAGCAGTTTCTGACTTAGCTAGCAGGATCATGAGTCAGATTTTGAGTGAATATCCTCTGTCACCTGTAGGGGATAACACAAAGAAGAACAGAGTTAGATTTCCTTTAGTGTTGAAGAGGAAGGTAGTTCCCTGGTCCAGGTTGGAGCAGTCCTCCTGGGCCAATACTGTCAGTCCACCTAGATATGAGGGAGACCAAAAGGAGAGATTAGCTGCTGTATGGTGGTAGTGATAAGTGTATTCCTCCCTAAAAATCAGCCCCCAGTGATATGCCCTTCCTCGAAGTGATCATGAATTCCTGACTGAAGAGGATCCCGGAAATCTGGTCATATCATACAAGATGATGCCCATGGCATATTGAGAGAGTGAAAGTCCTTGCGATAGGTGGCTTTGCCATCCCCTGGTGCCCCTATAGGGCAGCTGATAGCCCCCAGGACAGAGGGGAAATGTACTATGTTATAGAAATCAGTAATTATTTGTTGTTGCTGTCTGAACCGAGGAAAATATATATATTGGTGTTTGGTTTTTCCTGAGAAACTCATCCAGGAACTGATCTATAGAAGTAGAGATGTCAGATTAGCTTCTTCCAGCTGTGACCCCTGGAGGTGTCTGGAAGGTGCTGATGGCCAAAAGTGCCAAGGCGGTAGTGACCTTGACATGTACAGGCAAGGTGTGTGTCGTCTTTCCCCCCCCCCTTACTGGTGAAAGGTTGGGGGTCCTTCTCTAACTGTTAGCATAAGTACAGTATGATTTCCTTATTGAATCTGAACCTGTGCATGACTTGCTCTTCTGAGAGAACCAAAAAGCTGTACCCTAGTCCTGTATACTCTGTAAGGGGTACCTCCTCCTCCTCTGTTCTGTCTCCCTCTTCAGCCTTTGTGATAGCAGTATCCATAAACCCATTAGTCATTTTGAAAATGGATTCTCCACCACTGACTCCCACCGCCTCTATGGCCCCATCAGTCCCAGGTACACTCACTCACCCGCCCCCCCCCCCCCCAGTATAACCCAGTATGTTCCAGTTCTACTCCAGTAAAGCCCCATTTGTCCCAGGGAGACTCACTGACACCCTCTGGACTGCTGCTATGTCCACTCACCCAGAGAAGCCAGCTCACCAAATACTTGTCACAAAACAGCATGAAAGTTTGAACTTGAGTGCGTAAATGAGCAGTAGTAATAGTACTGGTGTAGTTTTGATGACATTCGTGCATGTACCTTTTAAAATAGCTCTTTACACACACATGTGCAAAGCATGCCCCCTTTTTTCACGTGTACTTTTACTCACAAAGGTGCATATACACATGTCTGTGACCTGTTATAAAATATGGATTGTACACACATGCACATTTATTCACCCCAGTATATTTCTGACTAGCTTTCAAGAGCTACTTCATTGAGTAAAAGCAAACAAAAAAGCAAAACTTGCTAGTGCAACCCAAAACTAAACCACACCATGGCCAGCAAGGGTCTAGAACACTCAGCTTCTCAGCAAGTTGGAACTTTGTAAAGAAACATTCAGTAAAACACGCCCAGATGAGATGTTTCATTGATAAATTTCTAGACTCCAGTCAACGAAATATTTGGAATCTCTGATCACTGAAGCAGTCTGCCAGTAGTTTGCCACTAAATCTACTATTTCTAGTAAAGGCTATAATCTGCATCAGATACCCTCACAAACACAATGCTAAGGGTCTCTTCCCCTGTGAATATTTACACTCAGATGCTGTTGAATTTCAGTGAAGGTCATGGATAAAATAGCAATGGTAGGTTTTGCTTTAACCTAAAGAAGAGACACTAACTTTTAAAGGCTAGTTAGAAACATATTAAATCAGTCCAGTTTCAGCTATGGTCGTAATGATTTGCAGTCAGTTTCCTCTTCTGAACGTGTAAGCAGTTTTGTCTAACCCCAAAGCAATACATAAATGATAAATGGCAAGGTACAATCTGTATAAAGAAAGGAATGCAGAAGTGCAAATATGGTATTATTAAAGACAGGTTTACTACAGACGCAGTTCTTAGACATGACTTTAGGTGTATGTTGCATCAGGTCTGCCCCTGCTGATGGGGTGGGGTGGGAGGGAATGAGCCTTGCCTCTGAATTTGGTGTCTCTTGCAGGAAAAGGATGAAAACACTTGCATTGTGCTCTTTTAATTTTTTTTCTGCTCCCTCCCCCAGCCTACACTTTTGGTTAGCATGGCTCTCCACTTTTTTTTTCATCTCACTCTCAGGCCGATTCAGTAAAGTCCGCGGGAGAGCAGACGAACACCCGCTCTCCCGGCGCGCGCACCGGCCCTTCACCGGTGCGCGCGATTCAGTATTCAAATTAGATGGTGCGGTAGAAACGGGGAAAAGGAGGCGCTAGAGACACTAGCGCGTCCATAGCACCTCCTTTTAGCCCGGAGCGGCGGCTGTCAGCGGGTTTGACCGCCGATGCTCAATTTTGCCGGCGTCTGTTCTCGAGCCTGCTGACAGCCACGGGCTCGGAAACCGGACGCCGGCAAAATTGAGCATCCGGTTTTCGGCCCAATAGCCGCGGACCAAATTCAAATTTTTTTTTTTAATAACTTTTTTTACTCTTCGGGACCTCCGACTTAATATCGCCATGATATTAAGTCGGAGGGTGCACAGAAAAGCAGTTTTTACTGCTTTTCTGTGCACTTTCCCGGTGCCTGGAAGAAATTAGCGCCTACCTTTGGGTTGGCGCTAATTTCTGAAAGTAAAATATGCGACTTGGCTGCACATTTTACTTTTTGTATCCTGCGCGCATACCTAATTAGGGCCATCAACATGCATTTGCACGTTGAGGGCGCTATTAGGTGCCACGGGTTGGACGCGCGTTTTCCTCCCCTTACTGAATAAGGGGTAAGGGAAAACGCGCGTCTAAGAGCAGGCTAACAGTGCGCTCTGTCTGTTATGTTGATGGACAGTTGAGCAGAGACAGGGAGATACTGGGAGATGTGTGTGGCAGTACCTGAATGTCACAGGCTTTTTTTGCAGAAACCTAATGATAAGCTTCAAAGGCGCAAGGGGTTCTTACACCGTGTCGTGTTGTTGTTTTTCAAGTGTGTAATATTTAATTGTTAAGATTAAAAGATAAAAGAGCACACTGATATGTAACAGATTTGGTTCACTGTAAATACAAAGCTAAGGAATGCTGCATGCTCCCCTCTGCTCCCCCACAACCACGTGCTGGAGGTTGCCACACACTTAACATGTTAGAAGTGGCTCCGTGACATCTCAAGTGCTTTACCATTTTCTCACCCCTCTACAGAAACTGGAGAGCGGTGTGTTAATGTCTGCAGGAAAGTGGAGAGATGTGTATTAGTGCAATGTTAAAAGAACACATGTAATGAGTATTACAGCTATCCAGGTAACACAAAGCAGAATTTCTTGACATCTTTTTCCCTCTTCTTCTTTCCCACTAGGAGATACAAGTAAAGGAAAAAGAGCCAACAGAAAAAGAAGCAAATATTCATTTAGTACCAGGTAACATTTTTACTTTGTATTTTATTAATAGTAATAAAGCATTGTGATCGTCCCATATTTCTTAAATTTTAGTTCATTTTTTATGCTTATCTATAAAATCATTAACCAATGACAAGGGTTTTGTTTGTTTTTTTTAGGATACTTTAAAAGGGTAGTAATGCATGTCCGGGTGAAAAAAAGTATGCCAGTTCACATCATATATGAAAGGTACAAGATGAATGAACACAAGTTTACATGATTATGGAGATATAACTGTCAAAAGAAGGGGTTGCTTTATTTCAGATGTGCTCGCCAGGATCACCTTTCCTGTGCCTTTAAGAGAGGATGCCTGTCAGTGGGCCCATTGGCAAAGGGCCAAAGCAAACGCGTATGCCTGTACGTCCAAAATGGGCGCTCAAGGCAGCAGGCGCATGAACGCACGCCGTGACCTGAGCGCCCGGCTGGACGTCGGAAGTCACGGCATGCGCGTATTCACCTTCGGCGGGGCTGCTGGAAGCCACCTCGCATGGGGGAGCGCCCGATCCGCTGAAGCCGCTCTCTCTCGCTGCCCTTCTGCTGCTGCTGCTGGGGGCTTGCATGGGGCTGGGAGAAAGTTTGCCCGGGACTCTGAAATTTCGTCTCTCTTTGCTGGGGATTGGGTTGGGTTGGTTTGGTCTGGGACTATGAAATTTCATCTCTCTCTGCTGGGGCTTGCCTGACGCTTGGATTGGGTTGGTTTGGTTTGGGACTGAATTTTCATGTGAAATTTCGTAACTTACCGCCTACCCTGGTGTTAGTGTGAAACCACACTAACGCCAGGGTCAGGGTAGGCGGTAAATTAGCAGGTAAAAGATGCGGCAAGATAGCAGGTTAAAAAGGAGATAGTCGGGGCGCACGTTACTATATGGGAGGGAATAACTAATTGGATCGTTTACATACATATACATGCCGCAGGTGGAAAGGGATATGCGTCGAGTAAAAGAAGCAGTAAGGATCGGTAAAAACAGATAGTGAATCGCGGGTTAGACACGCAGCCAAATTGTGAGTACACAGCGGGTTAGAAACTGGGTAACTGCGGCCGCGCTTTACTGTATCAGCCTGTAAGTTTTGTACCTGAGGCAATGGAGGATAAAGTGATTTGCCCAAGGTCACAAGGAGCGACAGCAGGACTCAAACCCTGGTCTCCCGGTTCATAGCCCACTGCTCTAACCATTAGGCTATTCCTCCTCCTTTATGCTTTCTAACAGAGTTGTGGTGTTTCTTTTGTTTTTCCTTTCTATCCCCTAAACTGGAACTTTTTTATAGCATTACTTTTCACCAGTTTTTGCCTTAGGTGGATTTTGGAAAACTAGAATTGAAGGAGTATGGGATGTTTTAACAATGGTGTTAGAACTTTTTATGATTTGACTTAGGTTTTCTGTTTCTGGGTTTTATGCTTAATGAAGAGGTAGTCAATTTGGAAGAAAAGACTGCTGCATTAGTGAATCCAATAAAACTCAAACATGAGAGTAAACATGTTCACCAAATATATATATATATAAAAATGTGTGTAAGGGAATCCTAAAAGTCTCTGTTCTGCAGAGGTCAGAGAGAGAGAGAGAAGGAAGTGTAGCAGTGGTTCAAATTCCTTTGGAAGGGAAACCTATCCCAAGTTTTTTTGCTTTTTTAGGACTTATTCAGATTTGTGAAGAAATGTAGACCAAGCTCCAATAAAGGTGTGTGATCTGCTGCTGAAGAGGGACTGGGACAGAGATAGCAGAAATTTGTTCTAAAGTCCATTCAAAGAGAATTCTCAGAGAAGAGACTGGAGTGAGAGAGGATCTCATTCTGGTGCAGGGAAACTGCACTGCATTTTGATCTGAGGAGTAGAATATGTCACCAACTTGATTCAGGGACCAATTAAGGGAGCCCATTGCCTGGGGATATCCCTAAAGAGTATTCTGATAGGAGTCTAAGTCAGAGGAACCCTCTAGAGCTTGTGAATTGTGTATATGACTGTTGAAATTAATTTTTTGGTATAGATATAACTCGCAGGAAATGTGCTACTGAATAGTAGAATTCAATATTTCATGTACTTTGTTGAATTTTGGAACAACCCAAACCAGTTTGAATTTGTAAGCAAAGCTTACAAGGAGGTTTTCAGCCCTAAGGGAGTTGAAGCAAGTCTTCCATTTCCCCCCTACCAATCCTTGCCAGATGTGCCCCCATGGCCTATACAGGTAGAAAAAGGGGTTAGATATGAACAAAAAGAAGAATAAACCTCTACAAATATTCATGCATTCAACCTGTATGATTGTTTTAAACATTGATGATATGATCTAACAAACAATTTACCGTACTTGTTTGTTTAGGAAACACCAGCTTTAGCTGTTTTTGAGTGAACTAAGAAAGTGACCAATATTTCCTATGCAATTCAAAGGATTAAATGTAACCCCATTCCTACTATCCCTGTGTCCTCATTGAGCCTTGGTGGGCTTATTCCAAAGGGGTTAGCAGAGTAAGAACATAAGAACATTTCATACTGGGTCAGACCAAGGGTCCATCAAGCCCAGCATCCTGTTTCCAACAGTGGCCAATCCAGGCCATAAGAACCTGGCAAGTACCCAAAAACTAAGTCTATTCCATGTTACCGTTGCTAGTAATAGCAGTCTCTATCACACGAGCTTTTTCGATTGTAGGAAGCTTCTACTTCAAGGTCCTATGTTTATGACTAGTTCCTTTCTTCCAATAAAGAATCCTCCCACAGTTGTGATGTTTCAACACAATACAGACTTTACTGAGGCACTCCAATTAAAATAAATTGTCATTGGGTACATTTCTTTGGTGCTGCATCTGTATTACACACACAAACATTCAATCTATAAATCTGTTCTTATTTGCACTCTTGAGGTCCCCTCTTGGATATTAGGGCTGTCCCTAGGGTAGAGTTGGGGTCCTTTTTTTTTTTTTTTTTTTTTTTCTTTCTTTATAGGTGCCCATGTATCTGGGATCTAGTGCTTGGTCTCTTCTGTTATCTCTGCTCCTCAATGTACCTGGTAGGCACAGAATCTGCAGATTCCTCTGGATGAGCATGGAATGGCTAACCCTCTTTTTTTTTTTTTTTCCTTTCCCATATGGTAGCAAGTTGGATACACACATGCTTCCAAAACGTTTTTGGATTGGAACAGAATCTTTCAAGTTGAGTAAAACAGGAGGAGATCCTCAAGATTTCCAGTAGTACTGGGTAAACTTCAGTAATAAAAATAAATAAAATAAACTTTATCTCATTTCCTGAAGCGATGATAAAACAAAAAGGATTGAGGCTTTAGTTCATGTATTGGGCAACCTCTTTCTTCTTTTACAAGGAAGAAAAGATGGAACCATTTTCCTTTTAAAAAGACAAAAAGAGCATCAACTCATCAGCCCTTTTAACTGGGCAGCGGGTATTTTCTGTGTGAATACCAGATATCTAACGCTAAGGTTTTTGACCTGCAGGTCTAATACAGACGAGAAGGGGCTGCAAAACTCTCTTGAGCTCTCTCAACTCCTTCTTCTACTACTGTTGTCAAAACACTAGGGGGTTCTTACTAACAAAAAGTTTGGAATGGCCCATTGGGGGTGTTGTGGAAAGATGGTACATTCCTCTGACTTCCTCTGCTAAGCATGTCCCTTCTACAGAGACATACTGCTTCTTAAGGATTCCTTGGGGTGGTCCTTTTTTATGTATTTATTTTAAAAGTATTTTTTACTCACTCATTCCAAAGTTTTTTACATTTTGGCAAGTTAAAAAGGTACCAGTGGGGGGAGTGGAGAGAGTGGGACTTAGTGCTGGAGGTAGCCCTCCCTTTACCTACCCTGCGCTGAAAAAGATTTCTTCAATTTCTTTGTTTCTGCCTGGTGGAGGAGAGATTCGGGCTGGGGGCGGAACCCGGAAGTGACATCACCGGGAGGCACCCCGAGGCCCGATAAAGAGCGGCGTCCCACGGCACTAAAGTCGGGAGTGGAGAGAGTGGGACTTAGTGCTGGAGGTAGCCCTCCCTTTACCTACCCTGCGCTGAAAAAGATTTCTTCAATTTCTTTGTTTCTGCCTGGTGGAGGAGAGATTCGGGCTGGGGGCGGAACCCAGAAGTGACATCACCGGGAGGCACCCCGAGGCCCGATAAAGAGCGGCGTCCCACGGCGCGCAGCCGTCTGCACGCTGCCGAAGCCGCACGCCAAAGGGGCGCGCCCCTGGAGGAGAAAATAGCATGGGAAGGAAACGTAAATAAAAAAATTATACCTCTTCTCCTACATCTCCGGTGTCAAAACGAGTAGGACCAATGGACTCGCACATTATTAGGGTGTGTGAGTCCACTGAAGGGGGAATAATAGAAGGGGCTACAAATATAGGTACCACTTCTACCCCCAAGTCCTCACAACATCCATCAGAATACCCTACTGAGCCTGCTGTTATTCAAGATATAATTGATTCTAGGACTGAGAACATGGTGAGGAATACCACTGTTCCTTGTCCAAGGGCTTTGGAATTTGAAGTAGTGGTGGAAGAAAAAGTTGTGGAACCAGAGAGTGTTTCACTGCTAGATTTGTGGAGACTGATGTCGAATTTGGATAAAAAGTTTACAGGGGCGATGTCTAGAGTACATGTTTTCTCGGAAGAAACAAGGAAAAAACTGGAGGATCTAGACATCAGAACTGAAAAAACTGAATTATCCCTGGTGAGTTTAAATCCAATAGTTAAGAACATTCAAGCGACTAATGTGACCTTTATAAAAGATAACCTTGCACTTCATACCAGAATGGAAATAATGGAAAATGACATGAGATCTTGTAATTTGCGATTATTGAATTTCCCAAAGTCCAGACTAATGTCAGAGGTTGAATTATTTAGGAAGTATACATTGGAAATCCTTTCCTATGATTCTCAGAATATACCTATCATATCTAAATTGTATTATTTACCTCTAAGGAGAATCAATCAAGTAACTGAAGGAGGTGTGGATACACTAGAGAGTCCGGGTGTATCAACCTTCCTTGAGGATTCTTTAGATAATATTGAAACTCGTGCCACCTTGCTTGTGACATTTTCATTAAAAAAAAAAGATAAAGATTTGTTCTTTAACAAATATTTCCAGAATAAAAACTTTAATTTCTGTGGGCAGAAGATTCAGATCTTCCCCGATGTTTCTCGTGTAACGCAAGCAAGGAGGAAACAGTTTCTATTATTAAAGCAGGCTGTATTAGATATAGGGGCAACCTTTTTCTTGAAATTCCCATGTAAATGTCAAATTATGTATCAAACTAATAAGTTTATCTTTTTTGATCCTTTACAATTGCAACGTTTTATTGGGGATAAAAGTTGAAAATTAATCAGTGGGATTAGAAAGTTGGATGAAAAACAAAAAGATTGACAGAAATGCACTTAGTCTTTATATCTCCTTCTCCCCTAGATGTGGGCTAGATCAGATAAATTTTCTTGAAAAGACATGTATAAAATGATGATTACTTTTGGATTCTGTATTCATGATTATATCATTGGATGTAAATGTTATAATTTGAAAAATTGCAAATAAAAAAAAAAGGTACCAGTGGTGAAGTAATTCATTCTTTCTCTAACTAGAACTGTTAATTATTGATATCTTTCTAACCAGCCAAATGTCCACTTTATGCTATGTGGACAAAGCATCCAGTTCTCAAGGATAAGCAGGATGGTAGTCCTCACACATAGGTGACATCAAATGGAGTCTGGCATGGAAAACTTATGTCAAAGTTTCTAAAACTTTGACTTGGCCTTATTGAGCAGGCCCTGCATGCATTATAGCAGATGTCCATGTGGGGTCCCTTTCAGTCTCTTCTTTTCCGCTGTGCCTGAACTTCGTGGTCAAGTGAGCCTCACTCTTTTGGGCCTGTTTGGCCTGTGTTGGAAAACTTCTTTTTCATCACATTTTTCTACACATTTTTCTATTTCTGCCTCATATGGTCAGCATTGAGGCTTCCTTGGTACCCTCTCTAGCTCCCTAGAATGGGTTTTTGTCAATTTTGCCAGGTCCTCTTCCGGTTTTAAATGATGATCCCAGTGCACAAGGACTATCTCTATTACGGACCCCTATGATAAGTCCTCTGCCTGGGGGCATCGCATGATGTCCAGGGTTGCAGCAGATGCACCCAGATGACTCTGAAGGGACGCCGGATCACCTCCCAACTTTTTGTTTCTTTTGATAGCCATAAGTTTCTTTTGATAGCCATAAGTTGGGCGTTGCTGTTGCCAAACAGAAACTCTCTAATTGTCTAGCAGACTGCATCTCCTTCTGTTATGCCCATGCGGGACTGCATCTTGGGGGCCATGTCAAGGCTCATTCAGTTCAAGCAATTGCAGTGTCAGTGTCCCACTTGCAAGCAGTCTCCATGGAGATTTGCAAGGCAGCAATGTAGAGTTCTCTTCACACATTCACATCTCAACATTGCTTGGATAGGGATGACTTGATGCGATAGTAGGTTTGGCCAATCTGTCCTTTGGAACTTGTTTGAGGTGTAGAACCCAACTTTGTTCCCGCCTAGGGCCTGTTCTTTTTCAGGCTGTGCCCCCTGCTCGTTACCAACAAAACTCTTGTTGTGCCATTGGCACCTTTTTTTGGGTCCCCTTTTTATGCTGAGGGACAGCCTGTAGTTGAGGATTCACTCATGTGCGAGGACTACCATCCTGCTTATCCTCAGAAAACAGTTGCTTCCCTGTAACAAGTGATCTCTGAGGATAGCAGGATGTTAGTCCTCAAGAAACTGTTTGCTACCCCGTGGAATTGGGTTTCCACTAAGTGGATTTCCTCCTTTTTTTATTTTTTCCTTATATTCTATATAATAAGGTTGAAGAGGTCTTCTCATTTTATTCACCAGCCTTCTGTGCGGGACTGTATCAAAAGCCTTGCTGAAATCCAAGTAGATGAAGTTGAGCACTCTTCTTTGATCCAACTCCCTAGTCACCCAGTCGAAAAAGTCAATCAGATTTATCTGACAGGAACTTCCCCTGCTGAATCCATGCTGCCTCTGGTCCAGCAATTCTCCCGATTGTAGATAGTTCACTATTCTTTCTGTATTGGGACCCTTACTTTTCAATATATTTATAAATGATCTGGAAAGAAATACGACGAGTGAGATAATCAAATTTGCAGATGACACAAAATTGTTCAGAGTAGTTAAATCACAAGCAGATTGTGATAAATTGCAGGAAGACCTTGTGAGACTGGAAAATTGGGCATCCAAATGACAGATGAAATTTAATGTGGATAAGTGCAAGGTGATGCATATAGGGAAAAATAACCCATGCTATAATTACACAATGTTGGGTTCCATATTGGGTGCTACAACCCAAGAAAGAGATCTAGGCGTCATAGTGGATAACACATTGAAATCATCAGTTCAGTGTGCTGCAGCAGTCAAAAAAGCAAACAGAATGTTGGGAATTATTAGAAAGGGAATGGTGAATAAAATGGAAAATGTCATAATGCCTCTGTATCGCTCCATGGTGAGACCGTACCTTGAATACTGTGTACAATTCTGGTCGCCGCATCTCAAAAAAGATATAATTGCGATGGAGAAGGTACAGAGAAGGGCTACCAAAATGATAAGGGGAATGGAACAACTCCCCTATGAGGAAAGACTAAAGAGGTTAGGACTTTTCAGCTTGGAGAAGAGACGACTGAGGGGGGATATGATAAAGATGTTTAAAATTATGAGAGGTCTAGAACGGGTAGATGTGAATCGGTTATTTACTCTTTCAGATAATAGAAAGACTAGGGGGCACTCCATGAAGTTAGCATGGGGCACATTTAAAACTAATCGGAGAAAGTTCTTTTTTACTCAACACACAATTAAACTCTGGAATTTGTTGCCAGAGGATGTGGTTAGTGCAGTTAGTATAGCTGTGTTTAAAAAGGATTGGATAAGTTCTTGGAGGAGAAGTCCATTACCTGCTATTAAGTTCACTTAGAGAATAGCCACTGCCATTAGCAATGGTAACATGGAATAGACTTAGCTTTTGGGTATTTGCCAGGTCCTTATGGCCTGGATTGGCCACTGTTGGAAACAGGATGCTGGGCTTTTTGGACCCTTGGTCTGACCCAGTATGGCATTTTCTTATGTTCCCACCACTGAGGTGAGGCTAACCTGCCTATATTTACCAACTTCCTCTCTGCTCCCACTCTTGTGAAGTGGGACCACCACCGCTCTTCTCCAATCATTCGGCACCACTCCTGTTTCTAGGGATCTGTTGAACAGGTCACACAGCGGTCCTGCCAAGTACGTCTCTGAGCTCCCTCAGTATCCTGGGATGAACCTCATCGGGCCCCATGGTTTTGTCCACTTTCAGTTTCCCCAGCTCTTCCCACACATTCTCCAGTGTAAACTGAGTTACATCTACTCCAATCCCCTCCAGTTTCTTGCTAACTAGCGACGGTCCTTCTCCTGGGGCCTCTTTAGTGAACACCGAACTGAAGTATTTGTTTAATATTTCTGCCATTTCTTCGTCTCTGTCTACATATTGATCCTTTTCACCTTTCAATTTCACTATACCACTTTGAACTTTTCTCCTTTTTCTGATGTATCTGAAAAATGTTTTGTCACCTCTCTTTATTTCTTTGGCAATCCTTTCTTCCGCTTGACTTTTTGCTGTCTTGATTGCTTTCTTTGTCTCTCTCAGGTGTACCAGATATTTTTCTTTGTGCTCCTCCCTATGGGATCCTTTATATTTCTTGAATGCTGTTCTTTTAGCTTTTATTTTGTCAGCCACCTCCTTTGAGAACCAGATAGGTTTCATTTTCCTTTTGCTTTTCTTTACTTTTCTGACATATAGATTAGTTGCCTTAATGATTGCTCCTTTTAGATTGGTCCACTGTTGATCCACATCTTTCTCATTCTCCCAGCCTTTTAGTTCTTCGTCCAGGTACTTCCCCATTTCATCAAAGTCCTATGAGAGCCCACATCTGCAGAAAGTACATTGATAAGAGGTAATTCAAAAGAGGACCACCAAAATTGTGTATGTAAAAAGCCCACAGTAGTGGAAAAGGAGAGATATGATACAAACATTCAAATATCTAGCAGGCTTGGATAAATTACCAGAAGGTAGAATTTTCCAGAGTAAAAAATCCTTATATGATGTTGAATGGAGGGAGGCTTGCATATGTGAGAATATTTTCCCATTGAGAGGATGGTGGACATCTGGAACAGACTTCTAGCACAGGAGTAAGCAAACGTTTTGAGCCTCTGCCCCCCTTCCATTCATGCAAATGGTTGGGTCGCGACCAAGATGGGTTACTTCATCTATCTGTCCCCCCTTTTATTTCAATTTCACAGTGCTGGAAGGAGTTAAGTTCGCACATGGGTTCAAAGAGACTGAGACAGAGCAAAACAGACATCCAGATATAGTCAAACACAGAAACCCAACATCCGGACAGGCACAGAAACAGACATATCACGCCTAGACAGAAAAAAAAAACCTACACATGGCAACTTAGACACAGAGAGAAGCATAGACTCACCACATTCAGAATCAGAGAAAGACATAGGCAGACAACCACAGATACACACACCAGAGAGACACACACAGGCCATACACAACAGACAATATTTTCATAGAACAATTGTTTTGCAGCTGGAAAAAAAAACTCCACCCCATTCTGCCCATTTTTTTTATGACTGTTTTTACTAATTTTCCAGGAATGCTTGAGACAGACACAAGGACCTTGGTGACAGAGGAAGAGAGAAAATTACAGACTAAGATCTGTGGCAGCACAATAAATGGACAGATTGAATGGATACTGTTGTCCTACACAGAAACAGAAAATAGTAGCATATACAATGTTGTGACACTAATTCCTGCCATCCTTTCTGGTTTGGTAACCTCACACTATGCTATCTTCCTAGTCAGAGGGATCATATACCTGTGTTTGTGCAAACAGATTGGATTTAACTTAATAAAGTGCTATCCTTCTAGCCAGAGGGGTCATAGGCTGGTGACTTTGCTAATAATTCTGGTCTAGCAAGAGTTTTGGAAAGCAGGTTATACAGCTTTCGCATCAGAATGGATATAGACAGGTGTGAAGTAGCCCTTCCCTCCACCCCCCCCCCCCCCCCCACGGCTTCCATTGTCCTCTAGCTGTTCTGTTTTCAATATCCCAGCTGGGTCTGGGTAAGGAGACATGAAGCATCATTAAGTTATGGGATGTAAATAATGCAATGCTGCAAAGTGTTTGCATTAAAATAAATATTTCTTAGTGTGAAGCCAGATGAACTCAGGATCAGTGGGGTTATGTGCCCAATGGGGGTTGTCTTTTTTTTTTTTTTTAATATAGATACAGCTATCTATATGTAGATCCTTCTGTTATATTAAGCCAGGGTTTAAATCTACTGCTACTCCTTGGAGCCGATGTAATAAGGTGCACTGAAGCTGCCGCAGGTTTGTGCACGCATGTATGCACGTTTGTACACATGTTTTCCCACGCAAAGCCCTATACGGGGATGTAATAAGGGTTTTGTTCTTGGGGGGAAAAAGGCGCGTACGAATGCGCTCACAGACCCATGGTTTTTCCTGCGCGAATGCATGCTAACGGCATGCAAATCAGGCGATTAGCTAATAGGCAATGCAGGGAGCCACGCTAATGCTAGTGCTGGTTTTTTAATGCAGGTTTTTTACCTACATGGCCAGGGTACGAGTTAAGTGTCAGTGCCGACTTGGGGGATCTATGTCGGTGTCAGAGTGTCCTGAAAACCACCTGGCTGAGCACCTATCTCTGTGTCCGAGTGGCCAGCTTAGCTAGGCGTTTTTCTGGGTGTCGGAACGGCTAGCTTAGGTAGGTGCTTCCCTAGGCACGTTTCTGGGCGCCCGATGGCATACATGAGCAACAAAGTAAAGCGCCTAGCTACTGTTGCCACTTGGGCGCTGAGCTAGGTGTTTACTTGGTTGCGCATGTATGCCGTCGGGCGCCCAGAAAGGCGCCTAGCTACCATTGCCGCACGGGTGTGACAAAGTAAGCGCCTACCTCAGCGCCAGAGGGCAACGGTAGCTAGGCGCCTTTCTGGGTGCCCGATCGTGCAAATATGCGAGCAACTAAGTGCCTAGCTCAGTGCCTAAACGGCAAGGTATGCTAGGCGCCTTTCTGAGCACCTGATTGTGCAGGTTTTTCTGCCATGAACAGAGCACGAGCGGCCTGCTAAGTGCTTATCTCTGCTTCCGAGTGGCCAGCTTTTCACAGTGTCTGAAGTAGGCACTTCCCTGGGAGGACAGATACATAGCCAGAAGACTGGCAAGATTGTTGTGAATTAGCATCCATGAAAATATTTGCCCTGTTTACTGCAGCACAGTTATTGGAAATATTTAAAAATATTTTCAAGGGTCATACTTTCACTTAATAGGGTGACCCGTTCATTCATTTTTGAGTGGATTATCGGCGTGGGTTTTGAGCACAGATGTGGCCATAGGCCACATCTGTGCTCAAAGTACGTGCATTTTTCTGTACGTACGCGGATTTCTGCACGCAAGTCATTTGCAGAATTTGTTTTTTACATCCCGCGGCAGCTTCAGCCGTGCGTGGTGATCAAAGCCCTTGCACAATACGCGCGCCTGTTTTGCCGTGGGTCTTACTACATCTGCCCCCTTGTGACCTTGGGTAAGTCACTTTATCCTCAATTGCTTTAGGTACAAATTTAGATTGTGCTCCTGTGGGGACAGTGAAATACCTACAGTACCTGAATATAATTTGCTTTAAAGTAGCTGAAAATCTGAATATAAATAAAAAAAAATATATTTTTTCAAAACTTTTCCTGCTAGTCTGAATGGAATATTAGTGTGTATCATTTTAGTTTTCTACCTTTTATAGAAGTGAGTTTTCAGGATGGCCACATTAATATTTATCAGAGATATTTACATACATTTGGTCTGAGAACTCAAGTTAGTTTGCATATTTTTACTACTCTAAAATAAATAAATAAATAGCAGGTCTTTTGTGGTTCTTGAGGACCAGAGATAAAAGCCCCTGATCTCGAACTTGTTTAGAATTTTTTTGTCTATATAAATGCATATATTAAAACATTCTAAAAAGTGGCAATTTAAGAGAATTTACAGAGGAGGATCCTTGGCCTGTGGTAACTCTTCTCCCCTCTAGGATAGGAAATCACTGACTTGTCTGGGGGAAGAGGGTTTCTGGCTGTTAAGCGTGTTGTCATTTTTCACACCAGTGACTGTAAAAGTCACCACAATGATCTGTTTGTATTTTTTTTAAGCCGCACAGTTATGCTGAACAGATTTTTGAAGCAAAATGATAGTTTGCTCTTGCTGAAGATATCTGAACCATGTCTCTTGGGCATAGGCGATATGAAGTGCTTGATGATCACACCTGCACATGAATAGTGGGGATGTGCATTTGTTGGGCCATTTGTTTAATTTGTTTTGGCCGTGTGTGTATGTGTCTAGCGATTGGAAGGTATGCGAACTAAACTGATGGTACATTCACATTCAGGCGGACACCCACATGCATGCATACCATTTGGTTTTGTGCGCGTACATTCCGATCGCAAGATATGCGCATATGGGCCGAAACGAATGGACAAAAGACCAACGAATGCAGATCCCTATTGAATAGCACATTCTTTATATCTGTCTATATATGTATACACATATACATATATATCTATTTTTGACTTGTCGTACAGTCAGCCCAGATAGTAACATTCTCCCAGATAGTATTTGAGATCCAAGGATGTAACAATTCTCTTCAACTTGCACTACTCTTTCTTGCCACTGGAGTCTCTGGATATTCCAAGCTCTTATTCCAAGTTCTCCCCTTTGTTGGGTAGGAAGGGTGGCTGGGCAAAAGCTTCCTCTCAAAACTGAGCAAAAACAAAGTCTTTCTCTCTCTCATATCTCTCCAAGGATTTTCTTGCAGAGAGTTGCCACCGCACTACCATCCAAGGGTTGTGAGAAAGTGCCAGCAGATCTTTTCTAACCCTGGCCCTCCCAGGGAAAGGTTTTCCCAAATTCTTCCCCTGCATTAGGGGCCAAGGATCTCACCAGGATTCTCACTGGAGACTCTGTCTCCCACTTATCCAGGGCTCCAAATTGTGAATTCTGCTTCCAGTAATAGGCAAACCAAAATCAACAGCACTTCTTATCTTAAAGAACTCCAAGTCAAATTGCCACATTGCTTTCCTGCTCTGCCTACGTCTATACTGGCTGATATTAACCAATCCAGCAGCCTCAGGGGAGGTGCTGTTCAGGGAATGCTTCCTACTTCTTAAATCGTAACCCAGGGCTTGATCTGGGGTCAACTAGCGGGGATCCAGACGGGGTCTTTAAATATACATATATTGTATGGTTGATATGTGTATTGTCATCCACATGTTCAGTAAAGAACTTAAAAAAGGATGGGTTAAACATAATAGCTCACATGTAAAATGGAGAGAAACTGCCATAGGTTTTAGGACCGTAGTATACAGGCAATATTTAAATTCAAAGCTGAACATTTAAAACTAAGTCAGTACCCAGTTTCCTAATGCACAAGTAACTTGTTTATTTTTCATTTTTTTAAGGCCCGATGCAATAAGCTAATGTTATGATGATGTATTGGGAGTTAGAATGTGCTGATATTCAGTTAAAATGTGCATTCAGCACAAGCTGAACGTACATTTTAACTCTGAGGTTGGGGACAGAAGGACAGCTATGTGTAGATGTGGTCTATACTGTCCATTGCTCTCTGGATTCCTGGTCAGGGTGTGAGCGAGCCATGAGCCTTAGTCACAGAAAGAGGAGACCGTGGCAGCGGACCCTGAGGGGGATGGGCTCAGCACATCATGGCAGTAAAGGGAAGGAAGGAAGAGAGCCGGTGGAGCAATAAGAAAGGGTTAGCAGGGAACAGGAAGAGGTGAGCAGCCATAGTGCTGCAAGAGGATCCGAGTTGCTATGAGAGACCCGGGAATAGGGCTGGCTTTAAACCTTGCACTGGAGCTGCAGCTCAAGCATCTCCTACCTGCCTTCCTCTCCACCCAGGGGGGCTAATGAGCTTCCGCAATGGGAAGGGATGGGGTGTGTCTTGTCACTGGAGCACAGTTTTAGAATGGCAGCTCTGACACTGTGTCAAGCCATAGCTATGCCCACTTAGCTGCCAGTTAGGGGTCTCCTACGCCCTTCCCTTGCAGTCTACATCCTGCTGCACAAGGATAACATGTAAGGGAAAATAATCACAGAGGAAGGGCGGAGTAGACAGCTCACACATATAGAGAAAATACAACAAAAACAATGTGTGGCGAACAATATGCTGGTCAATAAGCGTTGGCAAAAAGAATTTTTCCTGGCGTGTAGCCAGATGGACTCAGGACAAATGGGATAGTATCCGCGTGCTAGCAGTTGGAGACGGATCTGACGTCAGCACAGGGGCGTGTATATATCCCCACAGGAAGCGCAGCTGTTCAGTAATTTCCGTCTCCAAAGCAGTTTGGAGTGCCTGCACGCTGGTTCAGCGTGCTTTCCAAGACTACTTTCATTTTTGTTTTCTTCTTTTATTTTTTTTTATTTTTTTTCTCTCCTCCTTGTTCTTGCTTCTTGGCTACCACTGTGAGTATGTGCCGCATATTGCTGCTGTATGCCTATTGACTGCCCTTAGGTGTATATTGCTACCTGCTTCGTATTGTGCGGCTGTTTTTTCAGCGCCTATTGCTGTCGCATACTCTTGCTATTGGGCGCCTGTTCCTACTCAGCGCCTATTGCTGCCGCTTCCTATTGCTATTGTGCGCTTGTTTTGCTCAGCGCCTATTGCTGCCGCTTCCTATTGCTATTGTGCGCTTGTTTTGCTCAGCGCCTATTGCTGCCGCTTCCTATTGCTATTGTGCGCTTGTTTTGCTCAGCGCCTATTGCTGCCGCTTCCTATTGCTATTGTGCGCTTGTTTTGCTCAGCGCCTATTGCTGCCGCTTGCCTTTGCTATTGTGCGCTTGCTCTATTCAGCGCCTTTTGCTGCCGCATCCTATTGCTATTGTGCGCCTGTTCTAGCCTGCGCCTATTGCTGCCGCATAGGAAGCGCACGCTTGCTATATTCTGCTCATGGATCAGCTCGCAGCCGCGGCCGCAGCTGCGCCGCCACTTGCCCTGGACGTTTCAGCTCTGGGCCTCTGCTCCGCGTGCCACCTTCGTGCCACGAGCGGTACTGACCCCGACTCCCTGTGTACCCAATGTGCGGCGGCCGGGGGACCCTCCGGCCAGGACCAATCTCAGCCGCAGTTTTTTGATAGTTCACCTGCGGCTACCCCGGATTTGGGAGGCGGTCTCGACCGCTCGGGAATCCCGGGGGATCTGGTACCCCGGCGTTTTGAGGCGGCTTCCATTTCCTGGGTGGATCTTTTTCAGGGAATTCATGCCTTTGTCCAGATGCAGACGGCTTCGCGTCCTGCCCCTACGGTCCTTGCTGCGCCTGTTCTTCCGGCGGTTGCTGCGGTTCCTGCGGGGGCGGCGTCTCCGGCGCATACTGCGGCTGCCGCCATGATGGCAGCCTCTAGGGATCCGGTTCCGGGACCCTCGCAGCCTTCTCGGGAGCGGGACCTCCCGCTATTGGACAGTCCCGATCACTCGGACCTGGAAGTTTCACCGGACGAGTCCGAACTCCCGGACGAAGGGGACCTCCCCCCGGGGATTGCGCCATACCGGACTATGCGGCGCTTTTTCCCTAAGGAGGACCTCTCGGACCTCGTGTCTCAGTGTCTGGCGGAGTTGGAGATCACTTGACCCAGTGCTTCGATTCCTTCTGCGCAGAACCCCCTGCTGGAAGGTCTTCGTCCTACAGCCCGCCATTTTCCTTTCTTGCAGGCAGCTCAGCAACTCATTGATTTGGAATGGGCAGCACCGGCGGCCTCCTTTCAAGGGGGCCGGGCCCTGAAAGGCATGTACCCATTGGCACTGGCTCTCCAGGACCTCCTGGCATGCCCTCGGGTGGACGCCTTAATTAGCGCTGTGGTCAAGCGCACTACCATTCCTGTGGAAGGGGGTTTGGCCCTCAGGGAGCCCCAGGACAGGCGGATGGACGCCATTCTGAAGCAAAATTTTGAGGTGGCAGCTCTTTCTTTGAGGATTGCGGCCTGTTGCACGGTGGTCACTCGTGCCTGCTTGTCTCAGGTCCGGAACAACGCTCCGGCGGCTGACATGGAGCCCGCTCTTTCCTTCCTCACCGATGCCGCATCGGATTTGGTTCGAACCACGGCTAAGGGGATCTCGTCTTCCGTGGCCGCCAGGAGACACCTATGGATCCAGCCATGGTCCGCTGATGCCCCTTCCAAGTCTCGCCTCACCAAATTGCCTTTTCAGGGCTCGTTTCTGTTTGGCAGTGACCTTGATAAGCTTGTCGCTTCCTGGGGTGCCTCTCCTGTGCCTCGCCTACCAGAAGACCGGTCCAGGAGGGGACAGCGCTCCGGTCCCCGGCCCTCCAGGGGCAGGGGTTCACAGCAATTTGTTCCATATAGAGGGCGCTACCAGACGCCGCGTCCTCCGGCCAGGAATCAGTCCTTTCGGTCCAGGCTGCGCAGACGGGGGAACGGGCCGGGCGGGGGTCCCGGTCGCTTCCCACAATGAGAATTTGCCGATTCATCTGGGGGACGAAGCCATAGGGGGCAGGTTGACCCTCTTCTACCCCAGATGGGTCGAGATCACGTCGGACCAGTGGGTCCTCGCAGTTATCCGAGAGGGGTATTATCTGGACTTTCATCATCTTCCTCCGGACAAGTTTGTGGAGTCTTCATGTTCCCCGCTCAAGAAGGCAGCATTGGCGGCCACCCTGACGAGGCTCCTGACCTTGAACGCCATCCTCCCAGTGCCTGCCTGGGAAGTGAATTCTGGACACTATTCCATTTATTTCATAGTACCCAAGAAAGGGGGCACTTTTCGGCCTGTGCTGGACCTCAAATCCCTCAATCGGTACTTACGGGTGCCGAGGTTTCGCATGGAAACTCTGCGCTCCATCAAAGCCGCAGTCCAGCCCGGAGAGTTCCTCACGGCATTAGACCTGTCCGAAGCCTATCTTCATATTCCGATACATCCGGATCATCAGCGCTTCCTCCGCTTCAAGGTTCTGGACCGCCACTTCCAGTTTCGAGCTCTCCCCTTCGGGTTGGCCACCTCCCCGAGGACATTCACCAAGGTGATCGTGGTTGTGGCGGCGGCACTCAGGCGGGACGGGATCTTGGTCCATCCCTACCTAGACGACTGGTTGATCAGGGCGAAGTCCCGAGCGGAGAGCCTGCGGACAACCGACAGGGTGATCGCCCTTCTGGAAAGCTTGGGCTGGGGCTTGGGCGGACACGGTCAGTCTTACGTCCAAGAGACAGTTGAAACTTCGGCAGCGTATCCAGTATCTGTTGGGAACCAGTCGGCCGTTAGCTTGGGATTATCTGCAAGTTCTGGGTCTCATGGCCTCCACTCTGGACGTGGTGCCTTGGGCACGAGCCCATATGAGACCACTACAGCATTCCCTGCTCTCTCGCTGGAGCCCCCATCACCGAGCCTATTCCACGCGCCTCCCTCTGCCGGTCCATGTTCGGACCCAGCTGCGGTGGTGGTTGCGGTCCGACCACCTGAGCAGGGGGTCGCGGATGTCCTCGCCCACGTGGATCTTGCTCACCACGGATGCCAGCCTCAGCGGCTGGGGAGCACATTGCGAAGAACTCACTGCGCAAGGGCGTTGGAACAGGGAGGAGTCCACATGGAACATCAATCGCCTGGAAGCCCGGGCAGTCAGACTGGCCTGCCTTCGTTTCGCTCCGCGGCTGCGGCACAGAGCTGTCAGGGTGATGTCCGACAACGCCACCACGGTGGCCTACATCAACCGTCAGGGCGGAACCAGAAGCCGACAGGTATCTCTGGAAATCGCCCCACTCATGGTTTGGGCAGAGGCGAATCTGCGGGACATCTCCGCCGTCCACATTGCCGGGAAGGACAATACCACAGCAGACTTCCTCAGCAGGGGACGCCTGAATCCAGGCGAGTGGCAGCTGTCCCCCACAGCTTTCCAGATGATTGTCGATCACTGGGGGATCCCGGCCATGGATTTACTGGCAGACAAGTCCAATGCTCAGGTACCCAGATACTTCAGCCGCAGGCGCGACCCGTGCTCGCACGGCATCGATGCTCTGGTCCAGCCGTGGCCTCCGGGGACTCTTCTATATGCCTTTCCCCCGTGGCCTCTACTGGGTGCCCTCATCCACAGGATTCGGTCACACCAGGGCCTAGTTCTTCTGGTGGCCCCGGACTGGCCGAGACGACCCTGGTACGCGGACCTCAGACGCCTGCTGGCAGGGGAGCCTCTCCCCCTGCCTCCTCTCCGGGACCTTCTACGTCAAGGTCCCATTCTGCACGAGGATCCGGCTCAGTTCTCTCTTACGGTCTGGCCATTGAGAGGGCTCGATTGAAGAAAAAGGGTTACTCGGGGCCTGTGATTACTACACTCCTCCGGGCTCGCAAGTTTTCCACTTCCCTCACCTACGTACGGATCTGGAGAATCTTTGAAGCATGGTGCGACTCTCATGGCACCAGTCCACATGCCGCCACTATTCCTATTGTGTTGGATTTCTTGCAGGATGGGCTTCAGAAGGGTCTCTCCCTCAGCTCCATCACGGTTCAGGTAGCGGCACTATCGTGCTACGGACCCAGGAGAGGTGGCAAGACTATCGCCAAGCACCCTGATGTTTCTCGTTTCCTGCAAGGCGTCAAGCATATTCGTCCGCCACTAAAGTGGCCTATACCCTTCTGGAACCTTAATCTGGTTCTGGATTTCCTTGCGGGATCCACCTTCCGACCCCTTCGGGGCTTGTCTCTACGGTCTCTAACCCTGAAGTTGGTATTCCTGCTGGCCGTATGCTCCGCACGCCGCGTCTCTGAACTACAGGCGCTGTCCTGCCGTGACCCCTTTCTACGTATCACTTCGGAGTCTATCCATCTTCGGACGGTTCCCTCCTTTCTCCCTAAAGTGGTTTCACAGTTTCATCTTAACCAAACCATATCCTTGCCTACCACGGTAGGTTTGAAGAAATCTGAAGAAGGCCGTTTATTACGCCATCTCGACCTCGGCAGATTGCTGCCCAGGTATCTGACAATGACTCAAGACCTGCGGAAGACAGACCATCTGTTCGTCCTACACAGCGGGAAGAAGCAAGGTGAAGCGGCCTCTCGGCCCACCATTGCCCGCTGGATTAAAGACGTGGTCAGAGCCGCCTACGTGGCGGCTGGGAAGGCTCCGCCTCTACAGGTTAAGGCTCATTCTACCAGAGCCCAAGCGGCGTCTTGGGCTGAATCCCGGATGCTGTCACCGGCGGACATCTGTAAAGCGGCGACATGGTCCTCCCTCCATACCTTTTCTCGGTTCTACCGTCTGGATGTCCAGGCCAGGGAGGACTCGGCCTTTGCGAGGGCGGTACTGCATGGTCCTCAGGCAGCCTCCCGCCCAGGCGGGGTGTAAAGCTTTGGTACATCCCATTTGTCCTGAGTCCATCTGGCTACACGCCAGGAAATGTTCAGATTACTTACCTGGTAATCTTGTTTTCCTTAGTGTAGACAGATGGACTCAGCATCCCGCCCAGCTGCCTGTGTCCATGGGTTTCACTGATTCCGGGTACGCCTTTGACTTTTGTGTTCCTAAGAGCGTACACTCTGCCTATATCCACGCCTTCCGGTTGGGAAGGCTGGCGGTCTCCGGCCACTGTCAATCGGTCAGGGGAGGCCTGTTTTCACTTTTTTCTTTACTTTTCATTGAGCGTCAGTACACACATCCATAACAGCTTTTGCAAGGAAGATTACTGAACAGCTGCGCTTCCTGTGGGGATATATACACGCCCCTGTGCTGACGTCAGATCCGTCTCCAACTGCTAGCACGCGGATACTATCCCATTTGTCCTGAGTCCATCTGTCTACACTAAGGAAAACAAGATTACCAGGTAAGTAATCTGAACATTATTTATAAATACGCACACATCAGATGTGCATGATTCCAGACACACAATTCATATGTAGTATATAAGCAAGGACCTTGACATGGCCGTATTTCGCATCAGGGCTGCGTCAGGGGGACCATACCTTCCATAACTTTAGATGTTATGTTATGGAAATCAATGCTGAAATTTCACAAGCAGCGCAAGGCTGAATTTTACTACTGCAAGCCTGTAACCAAGGGTGCCGCGGGAGAGCTCAACCGTGGCACAGGACGGGTTGTGAACTTTTTAAAACTAACAAACAGGTATAGGTGGTAGAGGTCCGTACATGGGCAAATTCTTATTAAAGCTGTCTGCTGGATTGGACAATTTAGATATTTAGAAGTGGAGACGACATAATGTCAAATATCAACAGGTTTTGACAGTGTCGATTTAAATCCGGACCGGGTAGGTCTCTTTTTGCAATTCCAACTGAAGAATAGATTAGAAGGGTACTTAAATGGATTTAAGCTTTACTATCTGCACTACCTGTCATATCCTCTGGCAACAAATTCCAGAGCTTAATTATGCATTGAGTAAAAAATAATTTTGATTAGTTTTAAATGTGCTACTTGCTAACTTCATGGCATGCTCCCTAGTCCTTCTATTATCTGAAAGAGTAAATAACCAATTCACATTTACCCATTCTAGTCCTCTTATGATTTTAAAGACCTCTATTAACTCCCCCCTCAGTCATCTTTTCTCCAAGCTGAACAGCCCTAACTCTTTAGCCTTTTCTTATAGGGGAGCTGTTCCATCCCCTTTATCATTTTGGTTGCACTTCTCTGTAACTTCTCCATCACAACTATATCTTTTTTAAGTGGTGACCAGAATTGTACACAGTATTCAAGGTGCGGTCTCACCATGGAACGATACAGAGGCATTATGACATTTTCAGTTTTATTCACCATTCCCTTTCTAATAATTCCCAACATTCTGTTTGCTTTTTTGGCTGCTGCAGCACACTGAGCTGACTATTTCAATGTATTATCCACTGTGACGCCTAGATCTTTTTCCTGGGTAGTAGCTCCTAATATGGAACCTAACATCGTGTAACTACAGCATGGATTATTTTTCCCTATATGCATCATCTTGCACTTGTCCACATTAAATTTCATCTGCCATTTGGATGCCCAATCTTCCAGTCTCGCAAGGGCCTCCTGCAGTTTATAACAATCCGCTTGTGATTTAAATACTCTGAATAATTTTGTATTATCTGCAAATTTGATTACCTCACTTGTCTTATTCCTTTCCAGATCATTTATAAATATAATAAACAGCACTGGTCCAAGTACAGATCCCTGAGGCCCTCCATTGTTTACCCTTTTCCACTGAGAAAATTCACACTTGAAAAAAAGTTTAAAAAATTTTCGGAAAAAGTTATCCCACCGTAGGGGTCTCCCTTTTTTTACCACCGGTGAGTAAAACAATTTTTCTGGTCGATACCGTTAACTAAATTTCCAGTCAGAAGGTCGTCGATGGCTGTCCTGCCTTCGACATGGCTACCGGGTTTAAAAAATGCCCGAATTGTACTCGCACTATGTCCATAACAGACTTGCACACTGAATGTGTGCTATGTCTAGGCGAGAAACATGACGTATCGACATTCCCGAAATGCGCTGAAATGACACTGAAGGGCAGACGAGCTCATATGGAGAAGATGGAGTATCTTTTCCATCTTTAATTGCTGCCATCGACTTCAATGCAATCGTCTCCAGCTGGAGTGGTAAAAAATATTGGTATTGAAAACTCAACGTCGTCAGGACGAAGCCGGTGACCGACTTTCACTGACCCCTTCTCGGTCATCTATAAAGTCAACCTTGATAATTGAGAAAAAGAGTGCCGAGCATCGAATGAAACATCGTCATCATCATCATAGACCCCTGGATCCAGATTCTGACACAATGCCCGGAGTTCCTTCGATGCTTATCGAACCAATTCCTAAGAAACCTCGGATGGATGAGTCATTGCCCTCTAGGCCTATGACTCCCAGGCGATCCCCACCGACATCGGTGCAGGGTACCGTGCCACCACAGGGACCTGTGGAACGGCTGGTTTCGACCTCACTGCCACCCCCTATAGCTGCTCTGAATTCACCAGCTATATGGGCGGAACTGAACGTATATATACGCCAGGCAGTTCGAGATGCTATCCGAGAGCTACCTTCGATGCCAGCACCGGTGCCGATTCCATTACCAACACCGATTCCATCGCCGGCTCAGAGTCCATCACAGATAGACTTCGATATATCTTATATCACAGATAGTCTTCGATATATCTTCATCTGTGGGCCGTGGCATCGGAGCGTCTAATGGCTGTACCTGTATGGCACCGATAAGAGTGTCCAACTTGGCAAGTATTGGCGCCAACACCTTCGCCGGCACCGATGGCAATGCCGGATGTGTCGCTGTTGGCGCCAATACTTGCCAAGTTGGACACTCTTATCGGTGCCATACAGGTACAGCCATTAGATGCTCCGATGCCACGGCCCACAGATGAAGATATATCGAAGACTTTACCAATGCCTGAACCAACACCAACTCCATCAGGAGTTTCTCATCCCAAACCTTCTTTCTCTCCATTAATCCCATCGAGGCCACCGATGACACCGTCGATGCCCTCAATACCATCTTTCCATCTTCCTTCGACTCCTCTGCGTCGACCTTCTTCGGTCACCTGGGATGATGCAGGCACCGATACTTCATCGGATGACGTCCGATCAGATCCCTCGCCTCCAGAGGAAAGGAGAAGGTCCCCTCCAGAGAACCTCTCTTTTTCTACTTTTGTTAAAGAGATGGCTGATACCATCCCTTTCCAGTTAGTGACAGAGGAAGATACCAGACAAAAAACTCTTTAAGTTTTATAATTTGTGGATCCACCAAAAGAAGTTCTTGCAATACCGGTGCATGAGGTACTCGTGGTCCTTCAACACAGGTTATGGGAGCACCCTTGTACCATACCACCTGTCAATAAACGGACTGATGCCACCTATTTGGTACAGCACATTCCAGGCTTTCAAAAGCCTCAGCTTCCCTACCAATCTGTGGTGGTGGAATTGGCCTAAAAGAATCAAGCAACATTCATCTACTCCTCCTGGGAAGGAGCACAGATTCTTAGACACCATTGGACGAAAGATGTTCCAAGGCTCAATGCTGGTTTCCAGAATTGCGACATACCAGCTTTATATGACACAATACCAGCTTAATCTCTGGAAACAGCTGCCAGAACTATCTGACTCTCTCCCACAACAGTTCCAGGATTCTTTTAATAACATCATTTACAAAGGTCTGGAAGCTGGAAAGCATGAGGTCCGTGCAGCCTATGACCATTTCGAAACATCATCCAGGATGGCTGCAACGGGTAGTAGTGCTCGCTGATGGGCCTGGTTGAAGGCCTCAGACCTTAGATCAGAGATACAAGAAAAGCTTGCAGACCTCCCTTGTACGGGAGATAATCTCTTTGAAGACAAGATATGTGAAGCTGTATCACAACTCAAGGAGCACTCGGAAACTGTCAGCTTTCTTCTGTTCCAGCAGAATCTCAGTCCTCTGCACTCAGACCTCCCAGGAAAGAATCAAAAAAGCTATATTACAGACCACGGGGATACTATCCCCTAGTACCCCCGTGCTAGGTCAAGGCCTGTGCAAAGAGCTCCTAGGGCACAGCCTCCACCACAGACAGGCCCGGCCTCGGGGTTTTGAAATCTCGCCAGAGAACAGAAGCCTTTCCACCAATCCGACCCCAACTCTACCTGTAGGTGGTCGAATAGCCTTTTTTCATCAAAATTGGTCACACATTACCACCGACCAATGGGTACTCTCAATCATATCTCACGGTTACCATCTGGACTTTCTAACTGTACCAAACGATATTCCACCCAGATCGTTTTGGACAATTCAAAATCATTCTACGCTTCTACAAAAAGAATTATCCTCCCTTCTGAGAGCCAGGGCCGTGGAACCAGTTCCATGACCTAAGCAGGGCAGAAGATTCTACTCCGATATTTCCTCATTCCAAAGAAACAGGAGGCCTACGTCCCATATTAGACCTCCGGAAACTCAAAAAATTCCTGCGGAAAGAAAAATTCAGAATGGTATCCTTAGGCACCATTCTACCTCTACTTCAAATGGGAGATTGGCTCTGTTCTCTGGATCTTCAAGACGCTTATGCTTATATTCCAATATTCCCTCCTCATCGCAAGTATCTATGCTTTCTGGTGGAGCGTCAGCATTTCCAGTACCGAGTTCTACCGTTCGGGCTTGCCTCAGCGCCTCGAGTGTTCACAAAGTGCCTGGCGGTGGCAGCGGCCCAGTTACACAAGGAAAGTGTACACGTTTTTCCCTACCTGGACGACTGGCTCATCAGAAGCCAGTCAAGACAAGGAGCTCTTAACTCTCTCAAGCTCACAGTCAATCTACTCCATTCAATGGGATTCCTAATCAACTACCAGAAATCCCATTTCATACCATCTCGCCTACTGCAATTCATCGGAGCAGAATTAAATACCATAATGTCAAGAGCTTTCCTTCCAAAAGACCGTGCAGAGACACTCTCCTCATTAGCGAAATCTCTACACACAAAGACACATGCAACAGCCCATCAGTTCCTAACTCTGCTCGGCCACATGGCCTCCACAGTTCGTCACTCCTATGGCCAGATTAGCCATGAGGATCACTCAATGGACGTTGAGGGCACAGTGGATACAAGCCATTCAACCACTGTCATCTCCAATTCAAATAACTCAACAACTACGTTCCTCTCTCCTCTGGTGGGCGAACACGGACAACTTACAGGCCTACCCTTCCAACAGCCAATTCCGCAAGTAACTTTGACTACCGATGTGTCCACCTTAGGGTGGGGAGCGCACATAGGAAATCACCAAACTCAAGGAACTTGGACAAAACTCGAAGCAACATTTCAAATCAATTTCCTAGAGCTTCGAGCTATACATTATGCGCGCTACATGCGTTCAAGGACTGCCTTTCCCACAAGACTGTTCTGATACAGACAGACAACACGGTAGCCATGTGGTTATTCATAAAGCACTATACTATCACAACTCCAACTGGCTTGAAGATCCCCTGTGCTTCACCCACCACAACCGCCCCACTGGAACTTCGCTCAAAGCCACCCTACATACCCCCTCCCTCAAAATTGCTCATCTCACATCCACCAGGGAGCGTGCCCTTTCTGTGGCTGGTCCCTCCCATTGGAATGCTCTCCCCTCGGAACTCCGCTCAGAGCCCTGCCAGTACAAATTTAGAAAAAAGCTAAAGACCTGGCTCTTTAAGCAGGCCTTCCCAGCATAAGTCTCCCAGCTCCCTTCCTGTCCCCTCCATTTTATTATTTTATCTTATTTATTTATTTTCTCCCCTTATTGGTGTCCCTAGCTTACCCCTATTGTATTATTAGTTTGTTTACAGTTATCTTTTCTTAGTGTTCTTTTGTACTATTTTACATTCTTAATCTATATCTATTGTTATTTGCTCCCTTCCCCTTTTTGCCCTGTTCGCTGTATTTCTCTTAGTTCTTTGTAAACCGATATAATGTACCTATGAATGTCGGTATAAAAAAGTTAAATAAAATAAATAAATGTGGTACCTGAACAAGCAAGAAGGTACAGGCTCGTATCTCCTTTTGTCAAGAAGCAGCACAAATTTGGGACTGGGCCCTGACACATTCAATGTTTCTCCGGACCACTTATCTGGCAGGCATATACAACATCATTGCAGACTGCCTCAGTCGTCCGTTCCAACCTCGAGTGGTCCCTGGATCCTTTAGTAGCAACCAGGATATTTCAACGTTGGGGTCAACCAACAGTAGACTTCTTTGCATCCGAGCTGAATCGCAAAGTAGACAAATTCTGCTCCCTATACCATCAGACCAACAAGTTTGCCAGGGATGCCTTTGCTCGCCCCTGGAATTCAGGCCTTCTATACGCATATCCCCCGATACCGCTACTAACCAAGACTCTAGTGAAGCTACAAAAGGACAAGGGGGTCCATGATATTCATAGCCCCGTATTGGCCTTGACAAGTATGGTTTCCCATACTTCTCGATCAGAGAACCAATTCACCTGGGCACAGCATCCACTCTCATAACTCAGGATCAGGGCCGTTGCGCCATCCCAACCTTCAATCCCTATCTCTAACGGCCTGGATGTTGAAAACTTGATCTTGCAATCACTCAATCTTTCAACTAATGTCTCTTAAGTGCTTGTAGCTTCACGTAAACCTTCCAAACGAAAAAACTATCATTCTAAGTGGACAAAATTCACCACATGGTGTGAACAGAAAGGCATTAACCCTTTTTCCTGCCCCACATCATCTTTATTAGACTATCTTTGGCACCTTTCAGACTCAGGTCTCCAGACCTCGTCAGTAAGAGTACATCTTGGTGCAATCTCAGTATACCATAATACAATAGGGGATGTACCAATATCAGTGCAACCCCTTGTTAGTAGATTTATGAGAGGTTTAATTCATCTTAAACCCCCTATATGACCACCAGTCACAGAATGAGTCCTTAATGTGGTACTACAAGGCTCATGCGTTCTCCTTTTGAACCCATGAATTCCTGCGATATTAAATTTCTTACATGGAAGTCTATATTCCTGATAGCCATTACATCGGCTAGAAGGGTTAGTGAGTTACAAGCACTTGTCACATACTCACCATATACAAAATTCCTACATGATTGAGTGGTACTCCGTTCACACCCAAAATTCCTTCCCAAGGTAGTTACGGAATTCCATTTGAATCAATACATTACCCACATTCTTTCCAAGACCTCACTCTCACCAAGGTGAAAGGGTTTTGCACACCTTGGACTGTAAACGTGCACTTGCATATTACCTAGATTGCACTGCAGTCCCTAGGAAGTCCACCCAACTCTTTGTTTCTTTTTATCCAAACAAACCGGGTAAAACAGTGGGCGGGCAAGCAAGCAAACTCTCTCCAACTGGCTTGCAGATTGTAAACAGTTCTGCTATGGAAAAGTAGGCCTTCCTCTCCAAGGGCGAGTAAAGGCGCACTCAGTAAGAGCAATGTCAGCCTCAGTAGCACATTATCATTCTGTGCCAATAGCTGACATATGTAAAGCTGCAACATGGAGTTCTTTTCACACTTTTGCAGCTCACTACTGTTTGGACAAAGAAGGAAGACAGGATTCAGCCTACAGACAATCTGTCTTTAAAGAACTTGTTTCCAACATAATCCCAACTCCTTCTGCATCCAACCTACTGTGATTTTAGGCTGCCTCATTTGTTTTTTCCAACAGTTCACCAGTTATTGTGCCTGTTCCACAAGGTGTTCCCTGTTGGTCCACTACACAATGATTCAGCCGTAGCTTGCTAATCACCCATATGTGAGGACTAGCATCCTGCTTGTCCTGGGATAAAGCAAAATTGCTTACCTTGTAATAGAAGTTATTCCAGGGCAGCAGGATGTAGTCCTCACGAAACCCACCTGCCACCCCGTGGAGTTGGGTCCGATACGTTTTATTTTATTTTTGGCTAAAGCTTATTGCTACAAACGAGACTGAAGGGAGACCCCTGTGGATCAGGGAATTATGGCAAAAGTTTCTAGAAAATTTGTCAAAGTTTTCCGTGATAGGGCTCCGTTCAGTGACGTCACCCATATGTGAGGACTACATCCTGCTGTCCTGGGATAACACCTATTACAAGGTAAGCAATTTTGCTTTCGCCACATGGTAGGCTGCGGTGGCGTTTTCACATGATTTTGTGCCCTCTTCAGTTTCCTTTGGGTCATACTTGTATGCCCGGCTGTACGGCCTATTGTGCGCTTAGCTGGGCATGTAGTTGGATGCGGAGGAGCACCCACCAGGGTGCGCGCACGTACACGCATGTGCTTTTTTGTGCGCGCTATCTAAACGTCCTGGGGCAGCTCATTTTGGGCACTTATTTATTTTTTAATTATTTTTTATATACCGACATTTGATCTCAATTGTGATATCACACCGGCTTACATTCAAGTACTGTATGTATTTCTCTATCCCCAGAGGGCTTACAATCTAAGTTTTTTTTTTTGTTTTTTTTTTGTACCTGAGGCAATGGAGGGTAGAGTGACTTGCCCAAGGTCACAAGGAGCGACAGCAGGACTCAAACCCTGGTCTCCTGGTTCATAGTCCACTGCTCTAACCACTAGGCTATTTCTCCTCCCTAGGAGGAGAAACTTAGTAGGCACAGAATTGAGTGCCTTATTTGTGAGCACTTAATATTTTTGGGCACACTATTGTCAGATACCTGTTAGGGTGTATTGACAGGCTGATGGCACCCATAGTGAAGAAGCCAGAGTGTCTTGCTGTTTGTGTTGCTTGTCATATTTGGGCATCTTAGCCTGGCTTTCCCTCTAACTTGTGTCAGCGCTGTTTTGGAGGTACATGGAGAATTGCCTCTGTCTGATTTTACTTAAGCCCGGTTGTTCCCAGCCTGGTACGGGAATGGAAAAGGAGCTTCCAGAAGGGTTGCCTGACTTTGGAGCTCCCCTAACTGGTTTATCAGCTGGGGAAGGTAGTTCAGTGGGCATAGAACAGGTGCCCCCTGATTTTGGCATGGATCCCTCTGACTTTTGTTGGGTAGAATATTTTCAAAGACTGCAGACTTTCCTTCAGGCGCAGTCCTCGGCTCTGACCAATCTTAACAGGTCAGGGTCACAGGCGGTGAAAACCTGCAAGCCTGGTGCTGTGGGTAAACATCGGGGTACATCTGTGGCCATTCTTCCCAATAGGGTCCCAGTTGTACAGATGAGGAGATCAGTCCTTACTCCCTGGAGGATGGGGAAATTTCTCCGGGATTGGAGCTGTACAGAACTATGTTGCAATTCTTTCATAGAGATGAGTTACCAGCTCTGATTTTCCAGATATTGAAGATGCTGGGAGTTCTTGGGGCTGAATCCATGTCTAAGCCAAAGAAAGATCCCATTTTGGTTTCCTTGTGTAAAACCTTATGTTTCTTCCCTATTATGGAGGCCATTCAAGAATTAATTGATCTGGAATGGGGCGCCCTGGAAGCTAATTATAAAGGGGGGATGAGTTTTGGAAGGTTAGCACTCCTTGAATCCAGTTGCAAGAGAGCAATTGTGTTTTCCGAAGGTGGATGTGCTTGTGTGTGCTGTTACCAAGCAGACAACTATTCCCTTAGAAGGGGGAGCAGCCTTGAAGGATGCACAGGATAGGAGAATTGAAGCTATCCTTAAGCAATTGCAATGAATTCACAAATAGTTTCCTGTTGTTCCCTGGTGGCTCGCTCTTGTTTACTGGTCTCTCAGGAGATCGATGAATCTGATATGAATTCCAGGGTAGTGATGGAACTAGCAGCCACCTTTTTGGCAGATGTGGGCTGCAGTTTGGTACGCAATTTGGCCAGAGGGGTGGCTTCGGTAATAGCAGCTAGGCGTCAGCTATGGCTGAGAAACTGGTCAGCCAATACAACCTTGAAGTCTAATCTTCCAAAGTTATCCTTTAAAAGTTCACTCTTGTTTGGAAGTGAGATGGAGAAAATGGCTAATAAATAGTGAGTCCCCGGTTCCTTGATTACCAGAGGATAAGAAATAGGCGCCACAATCCTTCAGCATGAGAGGTTGTATTAGGGGGTTCAGACATTTTCAACCCTACAGAGGAGCAGCAGGGTAGATCTCAGTCCTTTCGTACCAGACAGCCTAGACGTGGCGCAGGCTCAGGTAGTGGATCACCTTAAGCCTCCCAATGAAGTTGTGCCAACCCACCTCCAGGAACAGGAGGTAGGAGGTCACCTCTCTATTTTATCAGAGGTGAGTCGAGGTCACATCAGACCAGTTGGTTCTGGAGGTGATAAGGGATGGCTATGCTCTGAAGTTTCGCACTGCCTCTCAGGATGTGTTCATTGTGTCTCCCTGCAACTCTCCGCAGAAGAGACAGGCAGTGGAGTGTACATTGTCAAGTCTCCTCGGCCTGTGGGTGGTGGTTCCAGTGCTTACATCTCAAGAAAATATGGGCTGATATTCCATTAATTTTGTTGTGTCCAAGAAGGACTCTTTTTGTCCCATAACGGATCTCAAAGGGGTCAACAGTCATTTGTGGGTGACTCATTTTCGCATGGAAACCTTACATTCGGTGATAATGGTATTTCAGACAGGGGAGTTTCTGACGTTTCTGGATCTATCTAAGGCAGACCTGCATATTCCCATCTGGCTAGAGCATCAATGATTTCTGCATTTTCTGGTTTTGGGGTGTCATTATCAGTTTTGAGTGCTACCTTTTGGTTTGGCCACCGCGTGAAAAACGTTTTCCAAAGTTATGGTGGTGGCGGCAGTAGAGTTGATAAAAGATCCTGGTATACCTGTACTTGAATCACTGGCTGATTCAGACCAAGAGTCTGGAAGAGAGCCTCTGAGTTTCGTGTGGCTCTATCTACAGGTGCTCTGGTGGTGACCCTGGAGGTTGGTATCATGGGCAAGGGCGCATATGTGTCCTCTTCAGCGCCCTCTGCCCACAGTCTCAGGACTATTCGATTCGGCTTCACCTACCACGGGAGGTCTGTTTTCACTTGAAGTGGTTAAAAACGGATCATCTAAGAAAGGGGGTTTCCCTAAGATCACCGGACTGGCTAGTATTCATGACAGATGCGAGCTTCAAGGGCTGGGGAGCTCATTGTCAATAGTTTAAGCACAAGGGTGCTGGAGTGCAGAAGATTCTCTCTGGAACATCAGTTGGCTGCAAGCCCGTGCGGTCTGGTTGGCATGCTTGCAGTTCAGTGACAGATTACAGGGTCGACCGATCCGGATAATGTCAGACAATGCAACTACATTGGCTTACATCAATTGGCAGGGAGGAACTAAGGGCCAGTAAATGTTGCAGGAAATAGTCCAGCTAATGGAATGGGTGGAACTGCATCTTCAGGAGATCTCAGCCTTGCACATTGCAGGAGAAGACAATGTAAGAGCTAACTTTCTCAGCAGTCAGAGTCTGGATCCAGGAGAATGGGAACTATCAAACGAGGCATTTCAGCTAATAGTGGATCACTGGGACATTCCGCTTATGGACCAATAGGCAACTGCTCGCAATGCGGAAGGCCCTTGCTTCTTCAGTTGCAGGAGAGATGCAAAGTCTTTGGGCATTGATGCCTGCATGCTGGACTGGCCGGAGGACAAACTGCTGTATGCTTTTCCCCCATGGCCCATGTTGGGCAGAATGATTCGGAAGATCGAGAGTCACAGGGGGGTGGTGTTTCTGGTGGCACCAGATTGGCCCAGAAGACCATGCTGTGCAGATTTGTGAAGGTTCTTGATGGACTCTCCCCACCGGTTTCCGGCGCACAGGGATCTGCTAAGGCAGGGCCCTGTTCTTTACGAAGATCCGACTTGTTTTTGTCTTACAGTATGGCCCTTGAGAGGGCTCAGTTGCTGAAGTGTGGATATTCTACTGCAGTGATTGCCACCTTGCTACGAGCTAGAACGTTCTCCACTTCCTTAGCCTATGTTTGAGTTTGGCGAGTGTTTGAGGCTTGGTGTGAAGAGCAAGGGGTTCTTCCTCGTTTGGTTAAGATCCTACTCATTTTGGAATTTTTGCAGGATGGATTGAGTAAAGGGTTGGCCCTTAATTCATTAAAGGTACAGGTGATAGCTCTTGCCTGTTTCCGAGGTCAGGTGAATGGTGGGCCCTTGTTGGTTCATCCGGATGTGGCCCGTTCCTTGAAAGGAGTGAAGCATTTTCGTCTTTCCTTGCACTTACCGGTGCCCTTGTGGAGTCTTAATCTAGTGTTTGATTTTTTTAGCGGGCCCTACTTTTTGTCTGATGTGTAACCTCTTCTTGAGGTTACTGACCTTGAAAACGGTGTTTGTGGCAATTTGTTCTGCGTGTTGAACTACAGGCCTTATCTTGTCGAGAGCTGTTTTCTACGAGTGACTCCTGGAGTGATATAGTTGCGTTTTGTTTCTTCCTTTTTACCAAAAGTGGTCTTGAATTTTCACTTGACTCAGTCTATTCCCTGCCGTCTATGGACAGGGCAAGAGATGCGGAGGAATATCACCTGTAACGGCCCTTGGATGTCAAGAGGCATATCTTGAATTATTTTGAGGTTTCTGAACATCTGAGGATAACGGACCGGCTATTTATATTTAATGGTGGGAGTAAACAGGGTGAGCTGGCGTCACGGACTACAATAGCTCCGACCGCATATGTGGATGCTGAGCAGCCGTTGCCTAGTCAGGTTAAGTCTCATTCCACTAGGGCTCAGGCAGTGTCATGGGTGGAGGTTAGATTGTTGTCTCCTATCAGCATTTGCCAAGCAGCATTGTGGTCCATTTTACACACCTTTTCCAGGCATTATCTAGATGTGCAGACCCAGGAGGACACAGCCTTCGCATGTGTGGTTTTGTCTGGACCACGGCCAGCCTCCTGCCCTATTCAGGAGTAGATTTGGTACATCCACTGGTTTTGGATTCACCTGCCTGTATGCTAAGAAAGGAGAAATTACCACTTACTTGATGATTTCCTTCTCTTTAGTACAGACAGGTGAATCTAACTTCCCACCCTTGGCTGCCGAATGATTGTGCTATGGTCCTCTTGCGTGGCTGTGTGTTCCAGGGAGTACTGGTAAGTGTCAATCCAGTCCCTAGACTAGTGTTATTACACTCTTTGTCTGAGCTCAGTGTTTTCTTGTTGGCTGAGTGCTGGAATAGTTATCTGTTTATAATCAAGTTTTGTTAGTTTGTCCATAGTTGGCTTTTGCAGAGAATACTGGTGGGTTGATGTCACTTCAGGAGTATATATATATATATATATACCCTGATGGCAGTTTTGCTCAGTCTCTATTTGCTGGTAGAGGTGCATAACCACTGGTTTTTGGATTCACCTGTCTGTACTAAAGAAAAGGAAATTATCGGGTAAGCAGTAATTTTTCCTTATGCATGGAGTAAGGATCAGCCAAATACATGCTTTGCCTGTTAAATAGAATTGCACCGTGGCAGGTCTTCATGATGTTTTTGTCCTGATAAAACTGGAGGGTTTTTTCCTTCTCTGAGAGGAAGCTATTTCTGTTTTTACTGGTGATGCCATGGAGGCTTATAGGAAGGAAATGAGAACAGTAAGAGAGGAAATCTAAACTAAATCAGTTTATTTACCATGGTCTCCTTAGAAACTAATTGAAAAAGAGGACTGTTTTGTGGAAAGCAATGTAGGAGATGGGGACTTTCTAACATCTTTAGGCTTTTGAAAAGGAGTAAAGCAATGTATGGAGAACTGTTAAAATTCACAGCAGTATGGCGTCCTGTAACATATATCATCAATGCATATATATAAATGCAGAAAAGAAAGGGAAAAAACCCTCAGGCTGCCTGCACCATTCCTTCAGTTCTCCAGATGCTGAAATACAGTGTTACAAAAACCCCCCCTTTCTTAAACTCCAAAAACTTGCTGGTTCTAATTTAAAAAAAAAAAAATTTGATACTGTAAACATCCGAAAATACACTTACTGTGTATCTGTAAGCAAACTAATGTGGCTAACTATGCTGAAGTTGTGACAGACTATGTCCGTCTTTAAACTCTTCTGGGGAGATATAGTTTTCCTGACAGTTGGCCCTGAAGCAGCCTTGGTGAAATGTGGCCCACGCCGACTGGCTTACAGGTAAGTGTATTCTTGATGTTTATAGTATTGCTGAGTTTTCCTTGAACTGACAGACTGAGGTTTTTCCTAGCCTGGATTTAGGCAAAGACAACTGCCACGGCACCAAATTTTAATAGGCACAGCAGTGTGGCCACTGTTGCTATGCCTCTGTCCAGGCCTGCCTCCCAGCCACTTCATACCTAAAGTGGCGGCCGCATCAATCCGGCAGCAGCAGCAACAACTACTATAAATAAAAGAAATTTGGCACAGGGCCTTCAGTTGCCTGTTGCCCCTGCGACAGCCCCATCCCTCGCATGGGTTTCCATTCCAACAGGAAGCCTATAAGGGAGAGGGGTCGGGGCTGTTACAAGGTCTTGAGCATACGACAGATGACTGGAGGCCCTGTGCCGAATTTCTTTTTTTTTAAGTTGTTGCTGTGCTGTTGCTAAATTGGGCCATCACTGCTTTTAGATAACAAGCGCTGGGAGGGGGAGGATCTGAACAGGGCAATTTGGGGTCCCTTGCTCTCCTCCCCTTACCAGTTCTTATGACTTGAGGGGGTGGAATGAGCGTGAACATCCTCTGGATGCCCAAAATGTAAATCTGGCCCTCGGGGCCAACGCATCCTAATAGGTGACTTAGGAGATTGCCTAGGGCGCCAGCCAGTAAGGGGCAGCAAAGAGCAACCATATGGGGCTGCAAGCAGCAAAGACTCTGTGGGTCACGAGCAGCACCCGTCCTGCTCGCTGCTGAGAGAAGCAGAGTCTTGGCAGACTGCGAGCGGCGTGTGTATGAGAGAGCAATGGTGTGAGTGAGAGGGAGGGAGCCTGTGCAAGGGTGCGTGTGTGAATGAGACCAGAAACCTAAGTGTGTGTAAGAGGATGGGGCCTGTCTGAGTGAATAAAGGATGGAGCCGGGGTCTGGTCCAAGGGGGAGGGGAGGCACAAGGCAGAAGGTTCGCCTAGGGGTATATACCCTTGCCCTTGCATTGGCCCTGCTGGCCCTGGGTTTTTCCCTTTCTTTTCTACGTTTAAATATGCATTGATATCATCACTCAGTGCCATGCTGCTATGATTTTATTTTACTATAGTTTTCCAAAAATTGCTTTCTTTCTGACCAGTGATCCATTGTGGCTTTAAATTGGGTTATAGCACTAGGACATTTTTTCTTTACTTTTTTTTTTCCCTTTTTTTAAAGGAGTTCCACTACCAGAGATCATGGTGATACCTTTAATATAATGACCACAGTGCTAAGTGATTACTAAGCAATAAATACCCTTATGATATATTCAGGTAGAAGTATTTCACATCTTCTATATATCAAAAGGTAGCTGGGTTTTTAAAGTATTTTTTTAAAAATATTTCTCAATTTACAAAGACTATATTTCTTTGCACTTATAGAAAGCAAAGTAGAAAATGCATATAACCTGAATGGAAGTCCACAATTTGTAATAATAGTCCAGACAAGGTATTAAACTAAATATTACTAAGCAGCTATCTGAGAAAAACAAGTGGCAGTAAATAGAAACAATTCCTTACAGCAACTCGTAGATCTCCATTACTTATTACATAGGAGTCACTGAGGGAGGATCATTCCAAGCTGACATCATTGCTTGCTTCTAGATTATTTACCTTTTAATAAAAGCTAACAAATGTTCTGGGTCCTAAACCATATATACATTATTATGATGTGCAGTTTTACATTTTGCTGGATACCTTAATACAAAATTAGCTCAGTGTCGCAAAACCTCTTCTCTCAGTTTCAGAAACCTTTTATGTTGCATATGTCTAGCATGAGCTATGTCAAGAAAAATCCTAACCTTTTTAAATCCAGAAATTCCAAATCTTTCCATGATAAAAAAAACCCAAAAAAACAATCTGATAATGCTATTTTGTTTGGGTTCAAGCAGAAAGGAAACTGCAAAGGTAGCATTACTCTCCTTTTGCAATTAAATTCAAAAAGAAACTAAAAACACTTCTGTTCAACCATGCTTACCCAGAATAACTTTTCCATCTCCCCTCGTAGTCCCCCCCCTCCAGGGGACTGCCCTCTCCTTATATTAAGGAGACTACCATTGTAAATTATAAATTGTATTCTCTGGTTATGACTTTCTTGTTTTATCTATCCTTCCTACTGCCTATTTATTTTACCCCCCCGTCCAGTTACATTCTCCTTGTTGAAATGTATTTTCCAAGCTTTAAGTTATTATGTGAACCGGTATGATGTACCCACTAATGCCGGTATATAAAAGTTTCTAAATAAATAAAATAAATAAGACATCTCTTTATAATGGTCCATGCTAAGATATATTATTCCAAGCTGTTTTTCTTCCTTGTGTCTCTTTATCCTATTTGTCTGCCTTCCTTTGCTATTAAAACACATCCATGTTTCCAGGATTCCCCCCTTACAGATCACCTTATTCCCCCAAGTGATTAGGAAGTCTCCATTTGGAGAGTCCTTCCAGGTTCAATAATTTCTGGGTGTCTGTCCAAGCTATACAAATGCACTACTATCTCTACAGAGGGAGTGACATTATTATAGGGTAGCATACACAGGCATATGATAACAAACTTAAAGAGGTGTTTCTAAACTTAATCAGCTTTATTACAGGTCTGCCTCTTCAGCATATATGCCCACAGCTACGTGATAGAAATGTAGAAACATGACGGCAGAAAAAGACACTATGGCGCATTCAGTCTGCCCATCCATCCAATTAATTTAGCATTATAATTTTCATCACTTCCTTAGAGATCCCCTGTGTTTATCCAATGATAACACTAGATCCTGCATGAAGCAGCACCCTACACAAGTCTGGGGAGTTTGAACGCTTATTTTCTAAAACCTCTTTGTTCTCTCTCGCTATCTCTCTCTCTCTCTCGCTCTCTCTCTCGCTCTCTCTCTCTCTCTCTCGCTATCTCTCTCTCTATATTTATTTATTTATATTATTTATTTATTTAGTTTTTTTTTCTCTTTTTGTGTGTGCACACTTACTGGACTAGAGATTGTGGCGGGGAAAGGTATATAGTACCTGCCTTTTTGGGTGCAAGTGTGTGAAGTTCACCAAAGGGTGTTGGGTATCTTTCACAAGGCATAGCCCAAGTAGGCATTTTCAGAGTTTTTTCCTTTATGATTTGTATTTATTGCCAGTACTGACCTATCATTGCTTAGTTACCAGATTATTATACCTAACTGCATTTTATTGGGTTTTTTTCTGTTCAAATGTGTTTCCCTGTATTCTTGCCTTTTTAGTATTGTATTTATTATTTTACTCCCAAGTTGATAGTAAAAGCATTAAGGGGGTAATTTTCAAATGTAATTACAATTGTCGAAATTTTCAAAAGCTGTTTACCTGTGTAAAGTGCACTTACATGGGTAAATCCTATGGACAATTCAAAGGCATATATTGTAGCAATTTTCAAAAGCCCACTTACATGGGTAAAGTGCATTTACACCTGTAAAACCCATTTTAAGTGTGTACATGCTTTTAAAATCAGGCCCTAAGTGTTTACTGGGGAGTGATGATTTTCTTTGTTGAACACTGTTCCCAGGAGTGGGGTGCGAATCACAGGAAGGAGTACTACGGGCATTTGGATTATCTATCTGAGTCCCTAACGCACCCTCCAACCCCTCGCTCTGTCCCTTCGTTCCCAGGGTGCAAGTGGGGTTATTCTTCTTGTGCAGCCTTCTCTCCCTTGGCAGGAAGTGTGCACACACACTGAGAGGGGCATTACATAACAACCAAAAATTAAAACTAATGAGGATAACATAATTCATGCTTTCCATACCGGAGAGCTTTTGATTTCCAGTCACCTTGAGATTGTCATGGATTAGTGGGAGAGGGATGCACAAACTTCCTCCTCTTTCTCTCATATAGATGTATATCTATACATACATGCTCTTTCTCACACACACACACACACACACACACACACACACACACATATATATATATATATGTGTGTGTGTGTGGGAGAGCATGTATGTGCTCTCTCTCATACATACACATGCTCTTTCTCGCACACATACACAATCCCTCACACATACGTGCTCAGACACACATGCTCACACACAAGCTCCCCTTTTCACACACACATACATACTCACATGAACAGAAGTGCCAGGCCTAGATTTCCATTCATTTAGAGAACACCCTATATTTCAACCTTTCCTGATATAAACTGTAGAATTTATTGCTCAAAAAGAACTTTCTGCTATTTAGATCTTACTCCATCATCCCTAAAGCTTGGTCTCTGCACCTACCTCTTTGCTTCTTCTCACACACAAATGATCAGAGACATACACACACACACGCTCTTCGCTTCCTCTCACACACATGTGCTCAGACACACATAGGTTCCCTCCTGCTCATTTACACACATCTGCTCCTTCTCTCACACACACATTCTAAGGCCTCTCCGGGTCGCCCCAGCCTTTCACTTCTGCTGTGCAGTAAGTTGAGAACCGTCTTGTGGCTTTTTTTCTTCTGGCGGGTTGGGGTCTACTGGGTGGCCCTGCAGTACCCTCATCTCGGCTACGCAATGGGCTGGGAACCACCAGGCAGCCCAACAGCTTCCTCATCTTGGCCCCATGGCAGCACCAGAACCAATGGGACAGCCTCACAGCATTGCCTTCTTCTGGACCCCTGGTGGAGGTGGGCAGCAGCCTCTTCTCATCTCAGGCACTTGGCGGATTGGGGGTCCAGTGGCGGCAGTATTCTCTTTATTTCGGTCGCCAGTCCCGCAGCTTTCACTTGAGTTAGACCCCTGGTGGCCCCCAGGCCGCCATTCCATCCAGACTGCTGCCCTGTGCAAGTGAATGGCTTCAATAGTGGATTGTGCTGGCCCTGAAACCAGCACAAACTCTCTTCATGCCCCCGCCCTATGTCTCTTACCTAATTCCCCAGCCCTTTTCCTATTACTGCCTTCCGTATCTGTCCTGCATATGTCCATATTTTGTTACACTGTTGGTCTCCACCACATCCAAGGCTGTTTTAGGCCTTGTCATCCTCTTTGGTTCTTACAGATTCATACTTAAGGATATGGAAGATAACCTGGGTGTTGTATTATCACAAAATTTAGTAATACTGTGATCGTCCACCAAAACTAACGAAGCTGTTATGTGAAACATGCAGCCACTCTCTGCTCATTTCTATAAACATGTTAAAACAGTATGTACTGGATGGTAGTTGCATCCCAATGTATCCATTTAACTTTACAACTATGCCAGAAAGTTGTAGAAACGTTTGTTTTAAAATGCAGGACTGAACCTTTCATGATTGGTTGGTTGATTGATTTTTATTTTTTTTTTGTATTAAAGTATTTTTGAGTGTAATACACAGGAACACCAATACATAAAGCAACTGTAGTATTTGTACAAGTGTCAAATCATTAACCAAAACATAAGAACTATAGTACAATCATAGCTGCCCCTACACAATACACCCTGTTTTTCCTTTTCCCAATTCTTAACCCTGCCCCGCAACCTTCCCCCCCCTCCTTTCCTCCCCGAGTAGTTGGGGATTGCAGGTTCTCTTTTTGTAGAACTGCTAGCTAGTGCATGAACTTAACAAAGGGAAAAATAAGATTGAAGTCTGGAATGTCCCTGACTAGCTCTTTAAATACTGAAAATACATTTGGTGTAGTCCACTGAGGTTTCGGCATGGAAAATTTCTGCCCCAACAGATGAAAAAAAAACCCAAGTTATCCCACAAACAGGAAAATCATTTTCCTGTTACACTCACAGCATGCCTTTATGCTTTGCTTTAATTTGCAACTGTGCCGCTAACCTTTATTGTAAATGTGTTTGTTCTAGACCAGTGCTTCACGACTGATGTGCTGCAGGGAAAGTACTTGCTATGCCCCAGTGCTCCAAATCTATTGGATCGGGCTCCACATCTCCTGCTTGCTGCTCCAGCACTGCAGAGGACAGGGGGGAGAGGCAGGAGCCAAGAGCCTATGCAGCAGCCGTAAAGGACAATGAAGAGCCTCTGCTCACTGCTCCAACCCCCCCCCCCCCCAAATTCCAGTCCATCCTCCCAGCCACCACCTCCACCCCAATTCTGGACATGGCCCTAGGCCCTAGATGTCTGTGCAGGAGGAATTTGGGACGCTACTGACAGCAGAGGGAAGAAGGCAAGAATGATTTGTGAGGATGGAAGAAGGTGGTGAATGCTTGGAGGAGGGGGACACAGGACACTAAGGCAGTCGGAGGCACTGCTGTACCTGCCTGGCAGGGCCAGGGAGAAGACAGAGGGCAAGCTGGGCCATATTAGGGGGAGGAGGGAATAGATCATAATATGGGTGTTGGGGAAAGGAGATCAAATCTATAATAGGGGGGCAGGGATGTTGGAAGGAAGAGAGCGAAAACCTAGGAGAAGGGAGAGAGAGAGAGGAAAGAGGTATAAAGGAAAATCCAGGAGAGGGAAGGGACGGGGCAGGTGGAAGTATTTATTGGGGGGGGGGGGGGAAGACAGACTGGAGGACCAGGGACTGAGGGAGAGACTTCCTGGGATAGGGGAAGGAATAGGAAAGAGGGAGAGAGGACCCTGCAGCGCTATAGAAATGTTAAGTAGTGATGAAGTGAATGAGGTCTCTGGATGGAGGGGGGATGGAGAGAGAGAGAGGAGAAAGTTATTGAAAGAAGAAGTTGGAAAAAATGACTTGGCAATAGAGAGAGAGATCCTGGGATTGGGGTGAGGGCAGGGAAAAAAGGAAGACTGGTGATTGAGGGAGAGAGAGAACATTGGATTGAGGGGACCCAGGATGGCAGAGAAGGGCAAGAGAATCAGGTTTTGGGTGGATGAAGAACGAGAGAGGCCTGGAAAGGGCCAAGGATGAACATAAGAAATGCCATAATGGGTCAGACCAAAGGATCATCAAGCTTAATATACTGTCTCTGACAGTGGCCACTCGAAGTCGCAGGTCCCTTGCAGAATCCCAAAGAATAGATCCAAACCTCCTTGCTTATAACCAGTGATGAGCAGTGGCTTTCTCAAGGCTATATGGCCAATACTGGTTTATAGAATTTCCTCCAGGAACTTGTCTAAACCCTTTTTGAACCCAGCTACACTAACTGCTTTCACCGAATCCTCTGGTAACAAAGTCCATAAATTAATTATATGATGAGTGGAAAAATAATTTCTGTGATTTGTTTTAAATGTGCTACTCTTAACCTTCATGGTGTATCCTCTAGTCCAGTGTTTCCCAACCAGTATGCCTTCAGACCTGATCATAAGTCACCCTTGCCTGATGCTCTGCTCCAGACCAGCACTTGGGCTCTGCTCTTAGCACCTCACAGCAAAAGAAACACCAGCGGCAGCTTGTAAACATGTAGGAGCTCTTTTCTGAGAACATGTGTAATCATGCATGCCTCTTTCTAGCTACAGCATGAGCCCTGGAATGTAATAATTAATGGGCAGCATGCAGGGCACAGATAGTTGGAGCCAGCTTTCTGCTGCACGTACATTTCATAGAACACCACCTCCTCTTCTCTCTTCTGAGCATCGTCTTTAGAGTCTTTCTAAATTCTTTCTGATCTCCAGGCTGAGTGAGCTGGAGAGAGCATATGCTGAGTACTGCATGTGACGTACTTTTGTTGGGAACAGCAGTCGTGGAAGAGCTCTGGCAGCCACATGTGGCAGCCAAGGTAACTAACTGAGCCAGCTGCCCGCAGCTCACAGATTTCTCCTATATCCTGCACTTGTATTTAGAGGGAGCTGGTTCATCCTAATGGATTCAGGAATACCTCTGCCCCCTCTCTCCCTTTGTTTTAAAATTTGGAAGAGAGTCTGGTGGAACTTTCAGTGCTTACTTAGTTCTTCTTTTAGCTGTATGAGTCTTCTCCATGTCCACACTGCCTGCTCGGTGGAGGCTGCTGCGCCACACAATATTTTTGTTAAAGTAGGTGTGTCTTGGGCTTCAAAAATTGGGAAACACTGCCCTAGTCCTAGTACTATTTGAAAGGGTATGTTACTGTTCCCTGTTTTACCCCTTCCATCCCACTCATGATTTTGTAGACCTCTATCATATTTCCTCTCAGCCACTTCGTCTCCAAGCTGAAGAACCCTAGCCTTTTAGCCTCACCTCATAGGAAAGCTGTTACAACCCTTTTATCACGTTGGCTACCCTTCTCTGTACCTTTTCTAGCTCTGCTATATCTTTTTTTTGAGATGGGGTGACCAAAACTGCATATAGTACTCAAGCTGTGGTCACACCATGGATCAATACAGAGGTATTATGATATCCTCTGTTTTATTTTCCATTTCTTTCCTTATAATACGTAATATTCTGTTTGCTTTTTTGACCCCTGCTGCACACTGTGCTGAGTATTTCAAAATATTGTTCACAATACCTTTGCCTGGGTGATGCCACCTAATGTGGATCTCAGTATCGTGTGCCTATAGTTTGGCTTATTCTTCCCTACCGAGTTTCCCCGAAAATAAGACATCCCCCAAAAATAAGACCAGTAGAGATTTTGCCGAATTCCTAAATATAAGACCTCCCCTGAAAGTAAGCCATCCCTTGTAAACAAGGGCGGATTGACCTATCGGGGGATCGGGCTTCCCCCGGTGGGTCGGTCAATCCTGTGACGTCATTTTTTTTTTTTTTTCAAATAAAGTTTCCAAGGTATTAGGGGCAGACGCGAGCAGTGGTATCCCGAGGGGAGCCAATGCCCCCGGGCGCAAGGAGGCTCATGCGGCCGCTGAGCCTCCTTGCCCGAAGAAAAAGATCGCATTCAAATGCGCTGATGCTCTTCCTCCTTCCTGCCTGTGCGCCCCGGAAGTAAACATTGCCGGAGCCGCGTGGGCAGGAAGGAGGAAGAGCATCAGCGCGTGCAGAAGAGGAGGAGCCACCGCGGGCTGCTGCAAATCCCAAGTCGCAGCGGCCCAAGAAGAGGAAGAGGCCCGGTAGCAGGGCTGCTGCGGCCCGAGAAGTTCAGGGCCACTGCAGAGCCCATCCTGCGGCGACCCGCGAAGAGGAGGCCCAGAGGTGAGAGAGAGGCTGAGGGTCTGTAGAGGGTGTGTGCGTGCGTGTATGAGATGAGTTGAGAGATTGTGCGTGGGAGTGAGGATCTGAATGTTTGCAGAGGCAGCATGTGAGAGCCTCTGTGTGTGTGAGAGAGACAGCGTGTGATGGTGAGAGCCTATGCTTGAGCAAGACAGCATGTGGGAGTGAGAGAGAGCCTGTGTGTGTGAGTCAGACAGCATGTGCCAGTGACAGACTGTGTGTATGAATGATTGTATGAGAGACAGCATGTGACAGTGAGAGCCTGTGTGTGTGTGTGAGAGAGAGAAATGCATGTGAGAATGAGAACCTGACTGTGTTTGAGGGAAGAAGATGGAGAGAAAAGAAATACGGAAGAAAAAAGGACAATATAAAAGGAATTGGCAAAAAAAAAGAAAGGGAAGGTGGAAAAAAAAAAAAAGCCTGTGACCAACCGATTAGAAAACTAACATCAGCCAGCAAAGGTAAAAAAAAAAAAATAAATTACTTTTTAGTGTTTGGCACATGTAATCTCTGGGAATGTGCAAGAATAGCACTTTCTCTAGCGGATCTCACAATGTACGAGATCAGCATGGAGAAAGTGGAAGCCCCACAGGGCCTGCACAGAGGAGGCAGCAGAATGGGCTTCAGTGTCAGTAGCAGCAATTGGCGCCTCCCCAATAGCCATGTGGCAGCAGTGACAGTGGCAGCAAAATTACTGACATCTGGGGATGGTGGCAGCACCAGTCGGGGGACCCCTTCCAAGCAGTGTGCAGAGGTTCAAAAGCAGCAGAGTCAGCCCAAGCTGACTACCATGAATGCTACACACTCTTACCTCTCTCTGACAGCACACTGGTGAGGCATTGCTGACGCAGGGGCAGCCAGCAGCTCTATTAGTCATCCCCTGAAAATAAGGCCTAGTGCATCTTTGGTAGCAAAAATTAATATAAGACACTGTCTTATTTTCGGGGAAACAGGGTATATGCATCACTTTAAGAAAATACGATTTTCCATATAGGGTCAGATCAAAGGTCCATCAGGTCACAAATACCTGGCAGGATCCCAAAGATTTCTGCATCTTAATAATGGTTTATGGACTGTTCTTCAAGGAACTTGTCCAAACCTGTTTAAAAGCAGCTACACTAACAGTTTTCACCACATCCTTTGGCAATTAATTATGCGTTGAGTAAAAAACTATTTTCTCTTAGTTTTAAATGTACAATTTAGTAATTTCATGGTAAGTCCCCTAATCTTTGTACTTTTTGAAAGAGTAAACAACATATTCCCAATTACTTGTTCCCTCCACTCACTATATTATAGCCCTCTGTCATATCTCCCCTCAGCTATCTCTTCTCCAGACTGAAGAGTCCTAACCTCTTTAGCCTTTTCTCGTAAGGAAATCATTCCATCCCCTTTATATTTTTAGTTGCCCTTTTCTGTACCTTTTCTAATTCTGCTATATCTTTTTTGAGATGTGATAAGAACTGCATACAGTATTCAAGATGAGGTCGCACCATGTAGCGATACAGGGATTATGATATTCTCTGTTTTATTCTTCAGTCCTTTTCCAATAATTCCTAGCATTCTATTTGCTTTCTTGGCTGCTGCTGCACACTGAGCAGAAGATTTCAACGTATTATCGGTGATATTGCCTTGATCCTTTTCCTGAATGTTGACTCCTAATGTAGAACCTTGCATTTATAGCTATAATTTGGGTTATTCTTCCCTATTTGCATCACTTTGAACTTGTCCACATTAAATTTAATTAGCCATTCGCATGCCTAATCTCCCAGTTTTGCAAGGTCCCTCTCTGTTTCTCACAGTCCTCTAGTTGTTTAACAACTTTGAATAACTTGTGCAAAGTTGGGTTTGGTGTGTCACAAGGATTGAGCAAATTTGAAATTGTGCCATGAAATAAAGGCTGAGAAGCACTGCTCTAACCAGCACCCCAGTCCTTAATGATTTCTTTTCTTTTTTTTTTTTGGTGTGGTTTGGCATATTTTATTGTGGCATGTGCTTTTCTTGTTGCATTTGGTACAAAAATTTTGACAGAGCTTTTTCTCAATTTCCATTAGGTGAACTTGTGCTGTGTGAAGCGAGCACGGTATTGAAGTGCATGCAGGATGAAGGTTTGCAACGAGGTATCTACGGAAGACTCATCTGCACCAACTTCAAGATCTCCTTCCTGTGTGATGAGGCAGCTACAGATGATAATGTAGGAGGATGAGTCTCTGCTTCTTACGTTTTGTGCACCCCATACCTTTGGTGGTCTGAAGGCGCTTGCATGGGGTTGGTTTGCATTTACAAAATACATGCATTCCCAAAATCTGAAACCATTTGAGAGGAAGATTAGGGAGATTAAATGGGAATATATCTTGACAGGAATAAGGGAAATAGGAAGAAAGTAGGAATTAACGGCTTTGAGGTTAAAAAAGATGGTGGGGAGGGGGGGTAGGGGCTGGTTCTGATTCAGCTAGAATTACAAAGGAGCAGGGTGCAACCTGCTAAAGTTAAAATTTAAAAAAAGGAATTTTCTCCTGAAAAGGAAAAGTTGGCAGCTCTAGTGGTTCAAACAGTCAACAGAATTATCCTGCCATTAGCATTAGCACTATCAATATATGAAATACAGGGAACATCATGAGGTATTTATTTTTTGTTTCTTTGCTAAGTGCTGTTATGAATTTATGGCATTTCAACTTTACCCCTGAAGGGAGTTAGTTTTTCTAGTACTAGCACTCAATAGGTAAACCAACCCAGATCATCCTTCTTTCCCCTTTCCCACCTCCCATAATCATGTTTCAGAAGTGAAAAAAGTATCCTATTTCCTAGCGTGTAGCAGATGGACTCAGGACCAGTGGGTATAGTGTGCTCTTGATAGCAGTTGGAGACGGATCAGATTTCAGTCTGACGTCAGCCCTAGTACATATACCCCTGCAGGAAGCCCTGTTCCTCAGTATTTTCCATCTCCATAGCAGTTCGGGACTCTATACACGCTTGCACAGCGTTAGAGTATTCTAACCAAAGAAATCCAAAACAAAGAAGAAAACTTACCTTTACAGACGAGCCCCGCTCTCCTGCGATGATACCTATGGGTCCCTCCCCCAGTCGAGATTCCTGAGGTGATTTCCGCAATCCCTCAGAGGTAGGCCTCGGTCTGGCAGCCGGCTTCCGGCATGGACTTAGCCCCCGGCAACTGGTGTGGCTAAGAGGCAGTGGGTGCAACTTCGAGCGAGGCGGTTTTCTACCTTACCTTGTCTCTGCGTTTCCCGGTCTCATCCCAGAGACCACCCGGGACGAGACCGGGAAACGTAAGGTAGAAAACTTCCTAAAAGTCTCCGGTCTCTGAGGCTCGAATAGTCGCACAGATCGCCAGCCGGCGTCAGTGCTACCGGGTTGATCAGCCCTATCTGAGCTAGACCCCGGTCAGACGTGGAGACCCTCCAAGGTGGTAGCCATATTGCTCGCATGTTCGCCGTCGCCATTTTCATTTGATCACCGCCCTGTCCGCCAATTCGATCCGTGCGCACAGAGGCAAGTCATGCGCACAAAATCACTTGCACACCGGCGTGCGCATAGCGATGCGCACAAGGGCGCTGGGTGCACAGCCACACGCTTCACTGTGCCGGGCGCATAAGTAACCCCGTGCGCTCAGCGGCGCACGCATCTTATTGAGCGCACATACAACTTCGGCACACCCAGAGCGCGCAACTAAGCCTACCGGCATACGCTTGAACGCACAGACTGGAGTTCTCTGCAATCCTACACGCACAAACCATGGCACCATGGACAAGAGGCTCAGGGCCACTGCCCAGCATGCCACATCAGAGCTGCGCAGTGCGAGGAGGCTTTGGATGAACCAGGCCAAGGTCCTCTCCAGACGGCACTGGGATCCGGATCCACAGACAATACACCGAATCTGGCTACCCCCGGCGGAAGCCTCCTTCAAACGGGGCTCCCCAGGGCCGCGGCACCTCTCAATTTAGACCCAGCATCTTTCTCCTGGGTAGAATTCTTCAAAGGTCTACATACCTTTGTCCACATGCAACCGGCACCCCCGATGCCACAGCCTGCTCCAGAGGGCCTGAACATCCCGGGACCCTCTAAACACAGAGAAGTGCCCCTTCCGCCTCAAAGCCCCAACTTTGGGGACACAGACACCTCGGTCGAGGATCAAGACTCCCTGGAGGAAGGGGAAATCCCTCCAGGAATGGAACCTTACCGTACCATGAGGCATTTCTTCGCTAAAGACGAACTATGAGACCTCATAACTCACAGCCTGAAAGAGCTCGCTAACCCAGGCACGAGTGCCACAGGGGAACTGAAGGCAAACCCCCTCCTCGAGGGACTCCGTCAGGCCTCCCGCCCTTTCCCTTTGCTGCAGGCCATTCAACAGCTGATTGACCTGGAATGGGAGGCTCTGGAGGCCACGTTCAAGGGGGGACGGACCCTGGCAGCCCTATACCCCCTGGACCCCACTGCCAAAGACCTCCTGACATTCCCTAAAGTGGATGCCATGGTCTGTGCGGTCTCAAAGCGCACTACCATCCCAGTCGAGGGAGGAGCAGCACTCAAGGATACCCGACAGACGTCTCGAATCCATCCTTAAACGGTCATTCAACATTTCAGCTATGTCACTACAGATCACGGCCTGCTGTGCCATGGTGACATGCGCCTGTTTATCAAAGACTGGGAATGCCACCATACCCGTCGAAGCACTAGAACCAGCAGTATCATTCCTCATGGATGCGACCTCCGACCTGGTGCGTACCGCAGCCAGAGGCGTTTCGTCTGCTGTGGCAGCCAGAAGACAACTCTGGCTCAGAAGCTGGTCAGCCGACACGACGTCCAAAATGAGACACGAGAATGCCCTTTAAGGGAAACCTCCCATTTGGAAGCGAACTGGAGAAGTTAGCCGACAAATGGGGTGAATCTCCAGTACCGCGGCTACCGGAGGACAAGAACAAGAGAAGCCAGCGCTCCTCCCACCGAACATCTAAGGGCAGGGGATCACAGCGCTTCAAACCGTACAGAAGTACATATCAAGCATCTTGCCCCGCAGGCAGGGGCCAGTCCTTTCGGAACAAACGCAACAAAAGGGGAGCCGGCGCTGGTCCAGGCCCAGCCGCACCCGGCAATAAAGATCAGCCAACCCATCCACAGGCAGAAGTCATAGGGGGCAATCTTGCTCTATTCTACCAAAGATGGGTCAAGATAACTTTTGACAAGTGGGTCCTAACCATCTTTCGAGAGGGATATTATCTGGACTTCCACAACATCCCTCTGGACAAGTTTGTGAAATCTCCCTGCCACGACCCTTTCAAGAGGGCAGCAGTGGAATCTACACTGACCAAATTGCTCAACTCAAAGGCTCTATCGCCGGTGCCCACGCAACAAGAAAATACGGGGCACTATTCCATCTATTTTATCATTCCCAAGAAAGAGGGTACGTTCCGGCCTATCCTGGACCTCAAGTCCGTCAACCGCCACCTGAGGGTATCTCACTTCCACATGGAAACCCTGTGCTCGGTCATAAGAGCGATACAGCCAGGAGAATTTCTCACATCCCTGGATCTGTCAGAAGCCTACCTACACATCCCGGTCCATCACGAGCATCAGCGTTTTTTACGCTTCACGATCCTGGACCACCACTACCAGTTCTGGGCACTACCCTTTGGGTTAGCCACAGCACCCCGAATGTTCACTAAAATCATGGTTGTAGTGGCAGCGACACTAAGGAACACCCATATCTGGACGATTAGCTGATCAGGGCAAAATCCCCAGAGGAAAGTCATCAGGCTATCACCAGAGTTAAAACTCTACTGGAGAACCTCGGGTGGGTGGTCAACACAAACAAGAGCTGTTTGCAGCCCTCCCAATCTCTGGAATACCTGTGAGTCCGGTTCGACACAAGACAAGGTAATTCTGACTCCAAGGAGAACAAAACTGATGAACCAATTGCGAAACCTATTAAGCAGTCTTCAACCCCAAGGTGTGGGACTACCTCCAAGTCCTCTGTCTTATGACATCCACACTGGAAGTGGTCCCATGGGCGAGAGCTCACATGCAAACCCCTACAGCGTTTCCCTACTGTCATGATGGAATCCGTTGTCCCAGAATTACTCCGTTCGCCTCCAGCTCCCGGAGGAAGTTCGAACCCGGCTACAAGAAGACCATCTGAGCAAGGGAGTAAGGCTATTCCTGCCAACCTGGATCCTGCTCACCACAGATGCGAGCCTACGAGGGTGGGGAGCCCACTGTCAGGAACTGAACGCCAACGGGCAATGGGACAAGGATGAGCCGGGATGGAACATCGACCGACTGGAAGCACGGCCAGTCAGGCTAGCCTGCAGTCGGTTCAGTCACAGACTCTGGGGCGAATCGGTCAGAATCATATCGGACAACGCCACAACAGTGGCCTACATCAACCACCAGGGAGGAACCAGAAGCCAACAGGTGTCCCTGGAAATAGACCCCCTAATGGCGTGGGCGGAATCGAACCTACAAGAAATCTCAGCTGCCCACATCGCGGGAAATGACAACGTCACTGCGGATTACCAAAACACAAGTCTCTTCAAATTTAGACACATACAGGCACACCAGGCTCGGGGCCATGGTGGCCCCCATGGCTGTGCCTCTTATTTGTTGGTAAAATGTACTGTCAAAACGAAAAAAAATTTTTGTTAATGCTATCTCCGCCAATTCCACCAAAAAGGAGGTTGACACCCGATGAGGAGAGGGACGCGAGTTCAAAATATCCTCAATCACTACTAGTGCTTCGTCTTGCAGGATATTCGAAGGGTCTTACTAAAAGTGAGAACTTTGCAATCCAGATGTTGTGACCAAGTCCGTGGACAAAGGGGGGAGGGATTGTGGTCCAGGATAGAGGAGACTATGAAACAGAAGTTTTGCGGCAGTTGAGTGATTCTTCTTTTTATTTGCCACTACCCGGGGATCCTACGGAGTGTCTACAAAATCAGGTCAAGGCTATAGTTCAGCAAGCTGTAGAGAGTAAAATGATAATGAACCGGGAGGGGAGAATTTTGCTAGTTGAATTTCCGATCACCCTGGTTTTCTACACCCTTCCTAAGGTCCATAAAACACTTATTAAACCACCCGGCCGACCTATCGTGTCTGGCATAGGATCGATTTTGGAGCCCCTTTCCAAATTTGTGGATGGATTTTTGAAGCCATTCGTGCCCAAGATCAGGTCCTATGTACGGGACTCGTCTCACCTTATCTCTATTTTGGAGAATTTGTGCGTACCATCCGGTCCATTTTTTTACGCGACATTGGATGTTTTTTCTCTCTATTCAAATATCCCGCAAGACGAGGCACTAGTAGTGATTGAGGATATTTTGAACTCGCGTCCCTCTCCTCATCGGGTGTCAACCTCCTTTTTGGTGAAATTGGCGGAGATAGCGTTAACAAAAATTTTTTTTTCGTTTTGACAGTACATTTTACCAATAAATAAGTGGCACAGCCATGGGGGCCACCATGGCCCTGAGCCTGGCGTGCCTGTATGTGTCTAAATTTAAGGAGACTTGTGTTTATCCAGCGGAGTGGTTTAGTTTTATTCACCTTTGGTTGCGCTTTATTGATGTTTTTTATTGAACTTACAGGAATACGCTGCTGTTTTTCAGCAGCTGCCACCCAAGAACATTGAGGAACAATATACCAACAGGTCAGTTCCTGAAGTTACGACGTCTTTGTTCCTCACGATCAGATTTTCTAGTCCAAGCTAGGGAGATGTCTGCTTGGTTTGCGGAAAGAGGGTATCCTACCCAAGTGATTAAAAAGGCTTTTAAGCGCGCACTGTATGTGAACCGAGATTTATTCCTTCCCCAGATTCAGTCATCAGATAAAGTGAATAACTGTATAATACCCTTTTCTACCCTGAGCAGAGCTGTTACTGGCATTGTCCGTAAACACTGGCATGCGTTGTCTTTACAACATGTATTTCACGATCCATTGAGGTTCACATACTGTAGGGGCAGGAATCTCAGGGATAGATTAGTTCATACTGAATTTATGACTGGGAATATTCAGACTCGGTTGCCGGGCCTCCATAGACCGTGTGGACACTGTACTATGTGTTGTCATACTGATACGCTGTCTTCCTTTGAGAACCCTGTAACAAAAAAAATAGTTTATCTGCGGTCTCTGTCAGACTGCACTACGCAAGGGGTGATATACATGATTAAATATCCATGCCCTTTGTTATACGTAGGTAAAACTACTAGGATGGTGAAGACCCTTATTATTGAACATTGTTCTAACATTAGGAACTCTCGGGAGAGTGAGCCCCTAGTAGAACATTGGGCACATTTGTCACACTCCATCTCTGATCTTTTCTTCTTTGTGGTGGAAGTGGTCACATGCCCCTCCTGGGGTGGTGACTACTCAGAACACCTTGGTCGAAAAGAACAGAGATGGATTCACACATTAGACACTGTAATACCATCTGGTCTTAACAGAGAACTTGAATGGCATTTGTTCATCTGATTGCGTTTGGCGCCTTGGGGTTAGCAGAGTGTTTTGGTTCGCCGTAGTCTCGCGATTGGCTCCCCCCTTCACGCCTTTTATCCGTTATGTTTAAAGGTCAGTCTGAAACTTGGTTAGGCGCACTCCCTGCCACGTCTGAAATACTTACATCAGGGTATGAATATTGTAATATTCTTGTTTGATTTTGGTTGGCTGTCTAGTCCATTGTTTAATACAGTCCCTGTATGTATGTATTTTCTTTATAGATTCTTTTTTGAAGCCCCATGTCCCTCCTGACGCAGCCTCGGCGAAATACGGGTCCGTGTCGGGGGACCCCTGTGTAAAGATTGTTGCTTAAAGCCAGTGGAGTTGCCGAATAATAATGTGAAAATACAATAAATCCTTTGAACTCCTTTTTGGGACTCTTACATTCACTTGCACTATTGTGTTGATAGTGACTTGCTTAAGTGCAGGTTTGGCTCTTTTTGTGTTGTGGATATTAGTTAACCCCATCAATCAGTTGTGGTAGAATCAGCTCTTAAAAGAGAGGAAAAAAAACAAGGATGTACTCAAATACTCCATCAGGAAAGGATTCCAGGTTACTGGACAACTTTGGTAAGAAGGTATTCCAAAACACCATTCTAAATGCATGAATCTCCACATGAGTTCTACATAGTTCAATACTTACACAATTGTATACAGAAACTGAAGCCTTTCCTTCCATCTGGTGAAGGAGTCATCAAAACCTCAGACACTGCTAGATGCGTAATAGTGTATATGCCATTTTATTTGATTTATCTATGAGTTGTTCGATACCTTACCACATACCTCAACAGCATCCATTGGTCACTCTGCATGGCTTGCTTGAGAGCCAGCAGCCTACATGACATCCACCACAAGTTGGCAGACATTCCTTACCTGGGTGATCACCTGTACAGCAGAAAGCTCAGAGAAACAGTTTCTTAAATAAAAGAGCAATAAGTGACGATCCAGTCCCATCCAATGGGTCCCGAGCAATCTTGTTCTGCAAGGCATTTTTTCCACATTGTTAAAAGGCTATATTTCCAAGCTGGATGCTGCCATTACTTCCGTAACAGCAACTACTTCTGGCTTGCACTTGTCATCGTGAGTGTCGTCAAACTAAAACAGCACAACCGGTCCAACCCAAACCTGTACCAAGGTTTGACCACTTTCCCAATCCAGCAACCATTCTTTCTAGTTAGGGGGGAGAATCCAGCACTACTTGGAGGAGTGGCAAAATCACCAAAGATCACTGGGTTCTCAAGATTGTGGAAGCTGGATGCTGTTTGTGCTTCTTCCTGCTTCCCATGCATCCTCATCATTTAGTATTCAATCTGGATCTGTCTCACTTGATCAACTCAGCCTAGATGTGGAGTCTCTCTCCTCAAACAACAGGTCCTAGAACTGATTCCTCTCCATCACCTTGGCCAGGGATTCTACTTTCTTATCCCCAAGGAATCTGGGACTGAGACCTTATAAGCTTAGAGCAAAATCTCTACTAGCTATGAGAAAGAGGTCCATTCAGTGCCGCCAGATGACATCACCCACATGTCATAACTAATACATCCTGCTTTCCATGGAAAATGGTAAGCAAACTTACTGTATTTTTTCAGGGTTCCCATTTCAGGTTTTATCTGAACATTTGAAATGTGTGGTCCCTTATTCTGTATCTGGTGAGGGTGTCCGTTCTGCATGTGTGATCGTTACTAGAAATTCTGCTAGTGTGTAGTTTCTGAGAGAGCTTTCTGGCAATACAGCTTGTTGTGTTTTCCCCTTAGGAGGTATATTGGTGATCTAGGGCCTGGTGTAATATTTGTAGAACTACTTTTTTCATAGGTAGGGTTGTTGCTATTTGAGTCTTGGGAGTTGGTGCTGTTTTTGGTATGACAGATTTGCTAGATATATGCTGGACGCAAAATTCTAGGAGAGGTCTCACAAGTACAGTGGTGTGATCACTTCCTTTTTTTGTGTTAGATATGCCTCACCCTATGCATGCCAGTATTCCTCTGGCTCTAGCCAATGCCTTGTCACACTGTATCACTACTTGTGTTTGAACTCAAAGTTCATTTTTTTTTTTTGGGGGGGGGGGGGGGTACAGTTATTGGTTATAGAAGGGAGGGGAACAGGGTGGGGTGGCTGGGGGAATGGGAGGGGAATGGTGATGGCTGCTGGGGGGAGGGAGGTACACCTTTTCATTTGGCCTAGCTACAGATCTGGATATGGCTGTGGGAAGTGGTTCATCTTTATTACATGCTGGTTAAAATGATGGATTGGAATTAAATAACAAGATGGATGCTTATGGCAAGAGAAGGAAAAATGTAGAGAGATGTCTGGACTAATTTTTTTTTAATGATTTATAGGAGACTGGAAAGTGATTGAGTGGAGGAAAATTAAGGTGCAATTAATTTTCTTAAGGGCTATTCCTAATATATAGCAACAGATTGCTGTCTGTAAACTTATTGGGAGGCATTTCAATTTATTTCTTATAAGCTGCAATTCCAGAAGTTCATTTCAGCAATGCACTTACATACAACATGAAATAGAAAACAGAATAAAAGAGTATGTACGCTTTTGTGTGTGCAGGAAACTTGAAGAGCAAGTTCCTCTTAGTGTTCTTCTGAATGCAATTGCTGGGGACAAATATTTGTTCTGGGGTAATGTTTTAGAGTCATAATTCTGAGAGAATTCAGCTTCAGAAATTGTAAAAAGATTTGTGTATGCTGGTTACTGATACAAAACTGATATTGGATAAATAAATGTTGTTCCAGATGAGTTAAAGGGTTTTGTTTTTTTTTTTTATTCAAAGCACTATCAAATGGTGCTGGCATAGTGCATGTTTGCAGCTGTTTTATGCCGACCAGCAGGTCTCATGACTTGTAGACCTCATTAAATAGCCATACACCACTGAGAATAGCAGCCTTACAAAGGTCAAAACTTAGCAGCAACCATGCTAACTGTTTTGTACACGGTATTATGCACTTTCTCATGATTCTGCCTGTGCTGAAAATAACAGACCGTTAAGTAAGTTGGTGATAGCAGATTTCATGGTAACATCTTACAGCATGAATTATCCTATGTTCAATAAACTGGGTTTTTTGGGGTTTTTTTGTAGGAATTAGACTTCAAGAATAAAATCGTTGGAGAAAATGATATCACCCTGCACTGTGTTGACCAAATTTATGGAGGTACTGTGTAATTATTGTTATGCAAAGTCTATTAAATATTTTTGTTTTGCAGATGCCAGCCATAAAACCTAAAAAGCCTTGTTTAGTACCATCTGAAGTTAGAAAGACAGACGGAATAGTGTTGCTTCCATCTCGTCCTTTTTTTAGAATCCCTTTTTGGCGAGATTCATTGGATGATATTTGGCTGCCAGCTTGTAGTGTTTGCCACATCTATCCATTGAGCTGCTGCAAGTCTTTGGTCCTCTTCTGGTGGTATAGATGTTCCCACCTAGGCTTGGTTCTGCCCATACTGGCATGTGAGGAGCAGGCTGAGAACACTTGGGGGTGGGCTCATATATTGGAGAACCAAATTTTCAGCAAAAGCAGGCAGTACAATGAAAAACTTTAAGTAGGATAATTGCAGATGAAAATATAAAAGTTACCTTTTTATTAATATTATGGGGTCTCTTTGCTAGCGTGCATTATAACCAGCAGACTATCATGCATTGCCTGCCAGTTTTTACACCTAATATATAAAAATATTGAGCTGCACAGTAGCATGATCAGGGTTGCATTAAAGACGAGCATGACTATGGGAATTCCAGTGACCTTCTTTCCCTGTGCTAACAGGGCCAGTTTACACAGGGAACCCCCCCCACTTCCTGGAAGTCAAATTGGGTCTTCAGGTCCTCAATTCCCCTACCCAGAATGGAGAGGAAGAGGAGGGGAAATGGCCGAAGAACCCCTTAATGTTTGGTGGGATGGAGGGGGATTCAGGCTTGGGATGCCTATTTGGCATTGGACCTTCTAATACAGGACTCATAATTACATTGCCTTAAGTTTAATTAAAGTCCTGGGTTCATGGTGAATTAACCCTCACAGGGCACAATAATAAGTATGATTTTGCCCTCTTTTTTGCACATGTTAGTATTGCTGTCAAATGCTGGTAGTACATTGGCATTCATGCCTGCATTAAACCCATGTAACTAATGCTAATTTTTGTTAGTAAATAGGCACCTTAAATATGATTCCTTAAGTTAAGTATTTATTGTGCTGGTCCTCAAAATGAAGATAAAAGGTTTTGTGGGCGGGGAGAGGTTTGGTTGGATGTTTGGTTTTTTTTTTTTTTTAAAGAAGCATCTGCTGAAAAGCCACCCTGGTCTTCAGAAGCTCTTACTCAGGACTGCTCCGCTTGTAGCTTTGATACAGGATATCATCTTCTGTTTCCTCTGCCACCAAGTCTCTGCACTAGAAGAGGCAGAACGTGAGTGGGTGCTGGAAGCTGGGCCACAGCCATGACTGACAGTGGTCGGAGACTGCCAGGACACATTAGGTACATTGAGCACCATCTTCCAAACCCGCTTTTTTTTCCATTTTTAGTTTGTTTTACTGGGGATCAATGCCACTGAATTACTTTCAGTTTTTGTGTTAAAAAGTAGGTAAGCCTTTAACATATTCAGCATGCCTCTTGAAGGTTATTTGGCTGCCAGGACCATCTTTGTGAATGTGCCAAATTTACTAGCCTCCAGAATGGATTACAGAGGCTCTCAAATCTAATTCTCTAGGTCTGCAAACAGGCCTGGCTTCCAGGTAAAAAGAATGTGCAAATTAACTTGGTTCTTGGACCAAATATTTGCACATTTCTCCATTAACATTTGTTATATCTTGAAAAACAGACCTGTCTGGAGCCTTGAGAACCACTGGTTTAAAAACGTATATTTCTAAAAGTGTTTCATGGACCTGGCTTCTCACTTTAGCAACATCTCACTTCAATAACAGTTAGATGTTGCATGTTTCATGTAGTACATTTTAGTTCCCTTTTTTTTTTTTTTTTTACTTACAAGATCTGAAATGTGCAAAAGGTTCCATATTGTCTTGCACTCGTTGCTTCCACTGAGAAATGTCTTAGCTTGCAGAATTCAGATGCCAATGCCAGGTAACATAAAGCACAGCTAAATGTAGAACTGTAAAACTTCTTGGTGCCTAGGGAGTGAAAATCCAAATTGAATAAATATAGAAATTTTACTAAAAAGTCTCCTAGAATTATCTACATAGATGACAGAAGATGACTCCTGGCCAAACAGCTCCTAAATGTTCAGGGGTTTTCTGCTCATACAGGAGGCTCATTACAGGGTTTGAATCTGAGAGCAGTTTCTTTAATCTAGACCTTAGAACTGGGATCCTTCCATTCCATCCCTGTGAAGCACTTGCCTTCAGTGTCATCTCTTCTGCAGAGCCCACCAGTCGCACATCTTTTTCCCTTCTGCTGTTAGAGAACTATCCGCTTCCAAAAAGTGCAAGAATCCGTCTTCATTTTATTTATTATTAAAAGTTTTTGTATACTGCTTCATGGGGATCCCATGGGCTTATTCTTCTGCCCTTAATGACCTAGGTAGGTTTTTCAATTAAGTTTTTTCTCCATCAATGAGCAGGACTGCATTAGCCATGGCATGTGGGTGATGCCATCCGACGGCACTGAGCAGATCCATCTCTCTAGCTCAGTAAACTTTTACTACTAAGCATGCACAGGGATTCCTAAACATGGGCTGCTTCGTGAGCCCCCCAGCTCTTTTTTTTGGTCCAGGCTTATGCACAGACATGTACATTCTCTCTACTGCTTTTATGCGGTTTTTCAACCATTTTGTTCTGAAAGTTGCCTCATTTTTCAGTGTTACTGCTTAAAAAAAACAAAACAACCCCCCCCCTTAATTAATATGTCCAAAATGTTTGGGTCCAAGAAAGCCACCATCAGTGACTTCAAGGGCTGTGTTTGTGGCCATGATATCTGCTACAGATGCCTTGGTCCTGATTACAATTCAGCTAACTGCTAAGACTCTGGTTGGATATAGCTAAGATCCCAGAGGCATGGCCTGGAAAATGGATAAAATGTGCAGGTTGGTGGAAGGTTGGAGCCATTCCTTCTCCCAGAATAGGACCTCTTTGGGATCCTTCTTGGACAAAGATTCCCAAACATGGTGCTAGGCTCCGGATTCACCATAGTTCAGTAGTTAAGCACGATGTAGTAGTAGTTAAGGTCATGTTTTTGGTGGTAGTCACTATGGCTCACAGTCAGTGAGCTTTAGGTTCTAGTGACTTACTGTGTGCCAGGTGTTTTTTTTTTCAATAGAGTGGTCTTGTACATGCACCCTACGTACTTGCCTAAGGTAGTGTTGTAATTCCATCTTAACAAGTCAGTCATCCTTCTAGCTTTCTTTCCCAGGCCACATGTCCATGAAGGTGAACAAGTGCTATACAGTTTGGACTGCAAAAGAGTCTTGGCTTTCTATCTGAAGCAGACTGGAACCCATAGAAAGTTCACACAGCTTTTTCTTTTTGACACTAATAAGCTTGTATTTACTGTTGCCAAGTGTATCCTTTCAAATTGGCTAGCAGATTTTGTTGCACCGAGATAGGCCTGAATCTGGTGAGTCACGTCAAGGCTCACAGTGTTAGAGCGATGGTAGCATTGGTAGCCCACCTAAGATCAGCCTCCATGGAGAAAATCTGCAAAGCTCCAACATGGAGTTCTCACCACGCTTTCACATTGTACTATTTCTTGGACAAGGGCTCCCGATTTTGGTTTGGCCAGTGTGTCCTGAGAAATTCTTGAGGTGTAAAATTCAACTCCATTCCCCCCTAGGGTCCTGTTTAGTTCCAGGGTGCCCCCCATGAAAAAAAGACAATATAAAAATGGCATGTTGCCATTTTTGCCCATTGGCACTGTTCTGGGTTTTCTCCTTTTTTCATTCAGGGTGGTCTGTGTGAGGCTCTTCATCCTGCTTGTCCTCAGAGAAAGCAGAGTTGCTGACATGTAACAGGTATTCTCAGCAGACAGGATGCTAGTTCTTATAAAACCTACCTTATAAAACCTACTTGGAGTTGGTTTTTCCTAGTTTAAGCTAAATTTTAGATGGAGAGGACTCTGTGTGGATATCTAGAATGCTGCAGATACCCAGTAGGGCATACTCAGTCTTTTGAAACTTTGAAATCAAATTTCCATTCTGGGCTCCATCTGATGATGTCACCCATGTGTGAAGACTGATATCTTGCTGTCTTCTGAGAACACCTGTTATTGGTAAGCAACCATACTTTATGGTCTTTGACTAAGAAAATTTAACTTTCAGTAAAAAAGGGTAATTGCCAGGTTCTTGTGGCCTGGTTTTGGCCTCTGTTGGAAACAGGATGCTGGGCTTGACGGACCCTTGGTCTGACCCAGCATGGCAATTTCTTATGTTCTTATGTTCATACTAGAAATAGAGTGCTAGTGGCATGTTGACTGGCTCCTGTGGTTTTCCTTTGGGTTCGTCGGCAGCAGATTGGGTCCTGAAGTGTTGGAATGGTGTCTGCTGACTACTGTAGCGGTCAGAGGAGTGTTGAGCTGGGTCTCAAAGTGTTAGTACAGTGTCTACTGGCTTCTATAGGGCTCTTTGGGTTTCTTTTGTCTTCTTACTCATCAGTGCAGCACATGTTGCAGGATTGACTTATTGTGCCAGTGTGATGATTCAACTTGGATCTGCTATCCAGCAGCTTCTATGCTCTTGAATGTGTAAGACTACCTGATAGCAGAGGGGGAGTCTGATTTTTAGTATCATATGTGACTGCCTGGAATGCAGTAATATGACTAATAAAAAGTGAGAATGTTGTTCAATTCAAAAGAATATGATGGTATGGTGTAATGCAGAAAACTAAAATTTGCCATCACCTAATGAATCATTCTGTTATGAAAACACAATAATTTAGCTTTAAAGAATGGGCATTTTAATTCTTAGTTTAGTGGTAGCATTTTTCTTATCAAATTAGTGTATATGTGCACAGAGACCTAATATCATGCTTCAGATATTTCCATATTTTTTCATATGCCACTTTTTTGTTTTCTGCATGCAACTATGAGCTTGCACATCTGCTAGAACTACAGAAATCCCTCTTGCTGACCAGTGACCTACTTTGGTTGCAATTGGTTTTCTGCCAACCTGCTGACAAAAAATTGGTGGCTAAATCTGACTTCAGAGTGGCTATTGGTCACCAGGCCACTGGATTTCTATCGTAGTGATATCTTCCTATTTGAAACGACAGCCTTGGGTACCATTTGCTTGCAAATGAGCTTCAGTTCCACTAAGGTTCACATCTTGACAAACTATCTCCACTTTGTTACATGCTTAAATAACATTTGTGTTGCTTTTTTCCTTAGTTTATGATGAGAAAAGGAAATGTCTCTTGACTGGGCAAGTGAAAAAATACCCTGAGAAGATGGTAATCTTCTGTAAAGATTTTAGAGTATTTCATTTCTGTCTGAGATACACAAAGGAAGAGGAAGTAAAACGGGTAAATATAGAAACTGGAGTGATTTTTGTTTTTAACTGTTCCTTTTAACTTTCTTTTAATTTTTTTTGACAAATTATAATTCCATATGAAAAGCTAATAGAGTACTGAGCGCTGTACGAGAATGCAAGCATAATATTTGTCTCTCACAGCTATCCATTTATATGTGGTAGCCCTTGTACTTTGCCTAGGAAGAGAAAGGGCTTGGATGTAAACATATTGTTACTGGCAGACGAACCATGTATCCGGCATACAAGGATTTCATTTTATTTAAAGTAAAAAAAAAAAAAAAAAGTAACGTTTAGTAGAGCTTTGATGGATAGAACAAGTCAGACAGGGTCTTTTCTGGGGCTTCCAATCAAAGATATTGCAAAGATTCCCTTTCCCTATTATACCGAGTTTTAGTAATTCCGTCATTGCATTATTATTATTTTTTTTATTTATTTATTTATTTTTTTACATCTATTCTGCTTTTAAAGTTATCTGATTAGAACGCAGTGGCAAAATTACTATTTCAGTGAGGACTAGTAGCTTTTGTTTTAATGTGTTGAACACTTGCCAAAGGAGCTCTGACTCGCTGAACTGTTACCCTACTAGTACTACTGCTTAACAATTCTATAGCGCTACCTGACTTACATAGAGCTGTACAAACGCCCCCAAAAAAGTCCCTGCTCAATAGAGGTTACAATCTAATATGACAAACATACAGGTCAAAAGACTTGGGGCATTTCATTAAGTAAGACAGTGGTTAAAAAGAAAGTTAATGAGACACAAAGCAGATAATCAGGGCTAACATTTAAAAGCAGCCTCAAAAAGGCAGGTCTGTAGTTTAGATTTAAAGACGGTGAGAGAGGGAGCATGATGCACCAATTCAGGAAGATTATTCCAAGCACACAGTGCAGCCAGGTGGAAAGCATAGAGTTGGGAATTGGTGGTAGAGGAGAAGGATATGTATAGGAGTGACTTATTTGATGGGTGGAGTATGTGAGGAGGGGTGTAGAGAGACAGAAGAGAGGGCGAGAGGTGCTGCAGAGTGAAGGCATTTGTAGGTGAGAAAGAGGAGTCTGAACTGTATGCAGGAGTGGATAGGGAGCTGCATACAGTTGTAACATCAGATGTTACAACATTGTCTGTCTGTTTTTTTGCAAATCCATAGCTAAACTGGGGTGGGGAGATAGGATGAGCTGTAGCATCCTGGGTTAGAATTGCTACTGGAATAAAAATTAAAAGATTAAAAAAAAATAAAAATATATATATATATATATAACAGTTCAGTTTTGTGCGCCTTGGGGCCTTTCAATTTTGTTTTTGTGGCTTGCTTCTGTTATCCTGTAAAATGTTTATACCAAGTAATGCTCTTCAAATGTAGAGTGCCATATTAGTGCATTGTGCCAGAGTTCTGCCACTAAAAATCACAAATAAAGAACCGCTTCCTATTGTCATCAAACCATAAGATCAAAACATAAATAGAATGACAGTTATCAAAAGTAGCTCACAAAGCTCAAGTAGCAAAATTAATAAGAACTTTATTATTGAACATCGAACTCTTTTATCAAAATGTAAACCCTTTACATCAAATCTCATTTTAAATTCTACAGAATCCCCTATATCAAGTCTCACTATTTAAACTCTACTGTATCCCTCTTACTAAAACATACTAAACATAACAAACACCCCACAATATAAATTACTCAAATAAAAAATTTACACCACACAGAAAAAAAGGAAAAAAGAAAAAACTGAACCTAAGAAAAGTAACAAGGGGGCGCTGTTGCGCATCGGATGGAAGCGGTCGCCTAGGGTCAGTGCTCCGCTCCCTGCAAGCATTTCTAACCCAGTACCGGCTGCGATTGCAATTTTTTTTTCGCCCGTAAACGCTTATCGCCGTGGCAGTAGCACCCCAGGTACCTTTGGTGATGGCTGCGAAACGTAAGACCGCCGATTTGCGGCAGTTTTCCTACGACAAGGCGGCGCTTGACTCGGGCCTGGAAGATGGCGGCCGCGTGGTGCCCGCGCCGGTCCCCGACTCCGCGGCGCCAACTCCGGAGGATTTTTCGGCGGATCGGGAGGACTCTGTCCTAGCCCCAGCACCCCTATCAAGGGATGAGATCCGTGAATGGTTTATCACGCTCCGGGCCGACATGAAGCGGGACAAGGCAGACATCATGGCAGCCGTTGCAGATGTTAAAGAGGACATTGCAGCGCTGGGCTCCCGGGTGGATGACATTGACATAAGGGTGGAGGGCCACGGAGAGGCCATCAATACTTTGAATTCCCGGCAAGTGAATGTCAACTTGGAACTCGGGGCCCTCCAAGAGAAAATTGAGGACCTTGAGAATCGCAGTCGCAGATGTAATCTGCGTATTCGGGGGGTCCCTGACAATGGTGAATATGAGGACGCTTTCACCACTGCACAGCAGATTTGTTCCCATATCATAACTCTACTACCTCCGGATGCAGGAATCTCAGCCCTACAGCCTTCGGAGATTCGTCTGGAAAGAGCGCACCGGGCGCTGGGCCCCCGGAGAGATCAGCGGCCAAGGGACCTGGTTCTCTGTTTCCATAGCTTCGCTCAGAAGTCCCAGGTTGCTGAGGCGGCGCGAAAATTAAAGGAAATTCGTTGGAATAATCATGTTATTTTTATATATCAAGACCTAGCTCCTGCAACTCTCAAACGACGCTATGATCTGCGCGAGGTGACTGCAAGTCTTCGATCTACGTCGATCCGCTACAGGTGGACATTTCCTTTTGGTCTGCAGTTTCAAGTACAGGGCACCACGTACCGGATTAAAAGTGTTGCTGAGGCGGTGGAGGCCTTCAAGCAAGCTCAACTATCAGTCTCCTTTCAAGCACCACAGCAGGCGCCACCTCCAGCTAAATTGGACTCAGCACCCCGATGGCAGCGCGCAGCTAAGGGTGGCAGGAGATTGCGACGACAACAGGGTGATAAATCCTCGGCCTCTTCTGAATTGGGCTGAGGAGTGACTGCGAGTACGGCTCTAGCCTATTGTCTTTCTCTCTGCCTATACGCCACTGGCGCAGTCTTGGTACCAAAGTTTGGCGTGTTCGAGTGTTACCTGCATATATCTCTGTTGGCTGTATTTCCATATATATTGTTATGTCATGAAGTTTTGAATTGCTTTACTGGGTTTGCTTGTGATTTCTATCTTTATTGCTATGCTCATTTTGTGCTTGCGGGGAGGGGCGGGAAGCAGGTGATTGCTGGAGATCTGATGGTTGCTCCCCGAGGGAGTGTGGTTCCCCATTGGGTTTGGGTGACACACAATTGGACTAATGGGGTAGACAACTGGTTTTTGTGTTCTCTCTCTGAGGGTGTTTCTGGTAACAATATATTCTACAGGTGCTGGTGGGTGCCTCTTTCTTCTGGGTCTAGCTGGCTGTGGTGGGCACTTCTGGGGGTGCTCTTCAGTCCCTCATGCTATGGCGTGTAAAATTGTTTCCCTTAATGTAAAGGGCATCAATACCCCGCGCAAACGTTTACTGTTGAAGAAGGAGATGCAGAGTCTGGGGGCAGCTATTGTATATGTCCAGGAAACGCATGTACGTAAGCACCACGAACGACTGTTGGTTTTCCCATCCTACTCACAGTCCTATTGGGCTGCCAGTACCAAGTCTTCACGTTATGCCGGTGTGGGAATTCTCATCGCTAATTCCTTCACACATGAGGTGTTAGATTCCCATTTTGATTCTTGTGGCAGATATCTCTTCCTCAAGTTACGGGTGGGGTCCTGCATATTTACATTTTTGAATGTCTATTTCCCTAATACGTCACAAGTTGCTTTTCTTCATGAACTAGATCAATTGCTTCTGGCCTTTGGGGAGGGCGAATTAGTGGTGGGTGGTGACTTTAATTCGGTATATGACCCCACTCTAGACAGCTCTTCACGGGCTGTAGCTACACCAGGGATGCGAATGGAATGGCGCTCATTTCTAGATCGCTGGAGTTTGGTGGATATGTGGAGGCAACGAAATCCGCACTCTAGATCCTATACTTTCTTTTCCCCTCCACATGGTACATACTCCCGCATTGACTACCTATTCGTTTCCTCCCATTTGCAAAACAGTGTTTCCATGGCTGACATAGAACCCATTACATGGTCCGACCATGGCCCGATCTGGATACATCTCCGCCTTGGAATCCAAGATCAGGGGTTTAAACCGTGGCGGCTTAATGATAGTCTGTTAAAGGACAAGGATTTTCTGATTACTACTACTAACCACCTCCAAGAGTACTTCCGTAATAATACCCAGGATGAGAGTAGTCCTGTAGTGGTGTGGGATTGCTCCAAGGCCGTAATTAGAGGATGGTTTATTGCGCGAGCGGCGCATTGCAATCGGGAAAGGGAAAAGGATCGTACCTTAAGTCGGAGGTCGCTACCCTCACCCAAAAACATGTAGCTGATGGCTCTGCCCATACTTATAATAAACTCCTTAAGGCAAGGGATGCTTTGCGATCTCTTGAGGATACCGCCATTAGTCACCATCTCCTTATGTTGAAGCAACAATTTTTTGAGGGCGGGAATAAAGCCGGGAGATACTTGGCTCAGAAGCTTAAGGCTGCCAGGGCTCAAACTTTAGTGGCAAAGATTTGTAATGCGCGAGGTTCTCTGGTTACAACCTCTGAGGACATACGTGACTCTTTCTCTGATTTTTATGCTCTACTCTATAAAGGAAGTAAGGGTATTGGGGAGGAGGACATATCTTTGTATCTGGCGGACACACCATTGCCCACACTCACTCCCGACCAACAGGCATTTTTGGATAAACCTATTGAAATTTCAGAAGTTCTAGAGGCAATTAAGGGACTGAAGCCAGGTAAGGCTCCAGGCCTGGATGGGCTCACTGGCTCTTATTATCGTCATTTTGCCTCAGTACTTGCTGCACCACTTACTGCTATGTTTAACTACCTATGTCAGGGGGGACGTATTGCACAAGATAGCAACACTGCAGGGATATCAGTAATAGCTAAGCCCGGTCGTGACCATACACAATGCGGGTCTTACCGCCCCATCTCCCTGATAAATATCGATTTAAAATTATTGGCCAGGGTGTTGGCGGCCCGCCTTAATGGAGTTCTACCTACGCTCGTTCATTCTGACCAAGTGGGCTTTGTTCCTGGCAGACTTGCTGCTGATAATGTCAGGCGAATAGTTGACATAGTCGATTATGTGCATCACTCACAGGTTCCCGCTATACTCCTCTCATTAATGTACCACTGTTATAATATGTTATAATTGTTTTTTGTAAAATAGGGCGGACTACGCCCTATTCCCTTGGTTATCTGGAAACCGATGTGATATCTCGATTGAATGTCGGTATATAAAAGAAATAAATAATTAGACGCCGAGAAGGCCTTTGATCTTGTTCACTGGCCCTTTTTGCTGCGTACTCTCTCCTGTATGGGTTTTGGTGACACCTTTATCACTTGGATTAGGAAGCTTTATGACCACCCACAGGCGCGAGTTAAGGTCAATGGGAAGTATGGGAAACCTTTTGATATCGGCCGCGGCACTAGACAGGGGTGTCCCCTTTCCCCTTTACTCTTTGCGCTCTTTTTGGAACCCTTTACGACCAGAGTCCGGCTTGCTCCCTCTGTTAAGGGCATTCGTGCGGGTGGTCACCACTTTAAAATTTCTTTATTTGCGGACGACGTGATGCTCACTCTCACGGAGCCGTTCACCTCCCTCTCCGGTATCATGTTGGAGCTCGACCGATTTTCTGCGGTCTCCGGGCTTAAGGTGAATTATGATAAATCAGAGATCCTTAACCTTACCTTGCCTGGGGAGGATGTGAATCGTCTCCGGAGTCTTTTTCCCTTTAAGTGGGCCAAGGGAGCTTTAAAATATTTGGGGGTACGTATTGGACCTAGATCTGACTTATTATATCAACTAAATTACATCCCGCTTGTACAGCAGGTGAAACGGGATTTGGAGCAGTGGAGCCGCCACGCACATTCGTGGATGGGTTGAATTGCGTTAATAAAAATGAATGTTTTGCCCCGTTTTCTATATTTTTTCACTACCATCCCTATTTTTATAAAGTCTGACGTTCTTCATCATTGGCAGCAAGTTATATTTGGGTTTATCTGGCGCAAGCGTCCACCAAGAGTGGCGCGTTCTACGTTATATCTGCCTAAGTCTAGAGGAGGGCTGAGTGTCCCCAACCTCAACTGGTACTATAGTGCAGCTCAGCTACGGGCCTTAGTAGTTCTGCATAGAACACAGGAGATCCCCCATTGGGTTTTTCTGGAGCAGGCTATGGTAGGGGGTATGCCCTTGTCGGCCCTTCCCTGGCAGCCCCGTGACACTTGGGTCCCATTCTTGTACTTCCCTACAGCCCTGCGGACTACGGTCCAGGTGTGGCTCCAATGGAAACCAGTTTTAGTTGGCAGGGAGGCATATATGCTTCTTACCCATCTTTTCACTAACTCCCTCCTGCCCCATGTGGCCCTCTCCAAAGAGGTGCATGTGTGGCATAAGGCAGGCATTGTGATTATAGACCATGTACAAGTACAGGGGGCTTTACTGTCTAGGACGGATATGGGGCGTCGTTATGCTAATTTTCCCAATGACTTTCTTCTTTACGCTAAGGTTTATCATTCTCTCCATCGTGCGCTACGCAGGGGCACTCTTAAATTGACCAGTTCTCTTTTTGAATCGTATTGCATGAATGCTCAGAATATGAAGGGAGTGATATCCAAGATCTATGCGCTATTAAATGGGAGGGGGACTAGTCCTTTTCCGCAGCAGAAGGCATGGGTCTCTGACTTTCAGCGGGACTTAGCTGATATAGAATGGGATGACATTTTTACTAACGCCCACAAGTGCTCAATATCAGCGGGCATACAGGAAAATTGCTATAAGATGCTGTATCGTTGGCATTATTCCCCTGTCCGTTTGCATAGATTCTGCTCGGCCTTTTCTGAGCTGTGCTGGCGTGGCTGCGGAGACGTTGGCACTTATTACCATGTTTGGTGGAGTTGCCCATGCATAGCTCAGTGTTGGCGGACTGTGATCTCCTGGGTATCGACTGTGTTGGGAGTATCTATTGTGGCTCACCCATGGCACACTCTTCTCCCTCTGTATATAGCGGACTTAAATAAGGACCACCAACGAATTGTGCAATTGGTTTTTATTGCAACACGTACGGAAATTGCGTTGCACTGGAAGCAAAGCGCTACCCCTAGCCTCGCCAGAGTGCGGGCTCGGTTACATAATTATTATCAGTTGAGTAGGCTTACAGCTGTCCATCATTCTCGTTTAGCTGCTTTCAATCGAATGTGGGAACCTTATCAAAGATGGTTGGCTTCCTGCCAATGAATGGACGGTTCCTTTCCATCACTGGAGGTTGTGAGTCTTTACGAGATGTGTGGCCTTTAGTGGGCTGCTTACCCAACTTGCTGAGACTGCTTTTCTGCAACCAGGTGTATGTTGGCTCTTTGGGACTCGTCTCGTGGTCTAGATGGCCTCTATGTTTCCTGCTTTCTTTTCCTGGGGGGAAGGAGTGCACCAAGTTATTCTTGTTTAGTTGTATTGTTACTTCTATTTTCCGGATCTACTGGATTCTGTATTGAAACACCATCATTGATTTTCCATTATTATATTGTATTATACTATGCTATACCAGTTGTGGGGGGGGGGGGAGGGGGGATGATTGGAAATCTTAACTTTGAAAAATGGATTTTGAGGATGGTTTCTGTATTCTGTTTTATGGTTCGCATACATGTACAACATTTGTCTTTGGATATATATTTTGCCTTTTCTGGAATTGTATGGGTTGCTCCTCATTCCAATAAAAATCTTTTGAAATAAATAAAAAAAAAAGAAAAGTAACAAACAAAAACCAACAACCCCCCCCTTAAAAAAAAACAAACCCACATTCAAAAAACGTTAAAAAGAGGCTCCACATGGAAAAAAATCTTTGAAGATTTATAATTCCATCAGTCCACCCACTATATTTCTTGTAGGATCTTGCTAAGATCACCACCTCAAAAAAAGTTAATTTGTGCCAAAACGGCATCACCACACACGTAGAGAGTGTAGACTGATAAACTAAAATCCTGGCCTCAGGAATCATCACTTTTGTTTGCAGAAATGCACTCATTCATTTTGATGCCATAGAGACCATTAGGCAGTGATGTAATTTGTCCCATGACTCCTTTCAAATTAAGGCCTAGATTTATCAAATTGCAGTAAATATTTATTTATTTATTTAAATTCTTTTACTATACCGATACTCAAGACGAGGTCTTATCGTACCGGTTTACAATAGAACAAGGGGAAACCAATTAACAACTATATAGAAGGTAAATTTACATTAAACAGGGAGCGAAAACATGGGAGCTGGAAGACAGGAAAGATTTTAAACAATAACAACTGGAGAGTGATAAAATATTGCATGCGATAAGGAAAAGGGGCATGTTTTATGGTAATAGCCTATTTATCGCAATGTGTGTTATCTTAACGCTTCGCTGCGAGAGACTGAGAGAGAGAGAGGCTATCTACAAGGCCAGGGGTGGGCAATTCCAGTCCTCGAGGGCCACAAACCTGTCTGTTTTAGGATATCCTAATGAATATGCATGACATAGATTTGCATACAACTGAGGCAGAGTGCATGCAAATCTCTCTCATGCATATTCATTAGGGATATCCTGAAAACCAGACTGGTTTGTGGCCCTCGAGGACCAGAAGTGCCCACCCCTGTACAAGGCCCTTGTAGTAGTTAGCTATTTATGCTACTATAGGAGGCCCATCTAGTAACTCGAGATGAGGTTTAGGTAGTAGTAGTAGTATAGGGGCCACTTTTACATGCAGAGTGAGACGTACGAACAGAACAGTGCACTCTTGTGAAGATTTGATGTCTTTCGGAGTGAGGAAGCTCACAAAACTATGAGATTTGTACAATGTTCTCTCAACCTAGCTTAACTATGGTGTCACCCCAGAGGCTCGCTCTCTCACTGTACTGTAACACGATTTGATAAATGACCCTGTAAAACTGTCAGTAATGTTAATCGAGGCACACGGGATAAAGTTGTTAACCATACTGTTCATCATAACACCCATAGGGGCGGATTTTCAAAGGGTTACGCGCGTAACCCCGAAAACCCACTCCTGCGCACGCTGAGCCCTGGGACGTGCATATGTCAGGGGGTGGGGCCAGAGCCTCCAGGCACAGTGGCCATTTGCAGCTGTGTCCGGGATCGCAGGCCGGCTGTCGCCGGCGTGCGCAACCTACGTCTGCCTAGAGGCAGGCACAACTTCGCAAACAAAGGTGAGGGGGGGTTAGATAGGGCTGGGGGGCGGGTAAGGGAGGGAGGTGGAGGGAATAGGGAAAGCCATCGGGGGCCCCCTAGGGCTTGGCGCGTGCAAGGTGCACAAGTGTGCATTCCCTTGCACACGTCAACCCCGGATTTTATAACATGCGCGTGGCTGCGCGCACATGTTATAAAATCGGGCATAGATTTGTGTGCGCCGGGTTGCGCGCACAAATTTACGCGTGGGCGTAGGTTTTAAAATCTGGCCCATAGTTTGTCCCGTGACACGTTAAAGATCAAGACGGCAACAGAACTGTTTGAGGGACTCTAGGGATAAAGTCGGCGGTCTGTGACAATAATGTTGATCATAGCACCGAACGCTGCAGCACTTCAGCAGCTGCTGCTGCCTGCATCAGGGGACTGCCACTTTTACTCTACTCGATCAGTTATAGACTTGAAAGACAATGTGAATTACTACACGTTAGGAGTTCAATACTCGGCTCAGAAACTACTAAACCAGATGTACTTAAATCCCCTGAATAAACTAATATGTCTAATGCCTATAATAAAAATTTATACCAAACCAAAATCTTAAAAGTTAAATCAACTAAACTAAAACAAAAACACACTATAGTAACCAGCGGCTGAAAGTGATGGATCGTTCTCTACATTTCTTAATTTTTTTAATGTTTAATTTAATTTAATTAAAAACTCCCCATACCACCTCTTTATTTAAACCCCTTTGATGGGGTTATAAATCTTCTAAGATTTTTTCCCATGTGGAGCCTCTTTTTAAATGTTTTTTGAATGTGGTTTTGGTTTTTCTTATTTTTCTTAGATTGTTTTTTTTTCTTTTTTCCTTTTTACCTTTTTTTCTGTGTGGTGTTAATTTTTTTATTTGTATAATTTGTTTGTGGTGTGGTTATATCTAGTATATTTTAGTAAGAGGGATACAGTAGAATTTAAAATGAGATTTGATGTAAGGGGTTTACATTTTGATTAGAGTTTGACGTTCAATAATAAAGTTCTTACTAATTTTGCTACTTGAGCTTTGTATTTATTTATTTATTTAAAGGCTTTTATATACCGATGTTCATGTACTAGTACATACCGCGTCGGTTTACATAGAACCAAAGTTGGAAATTACATCAAACAAGTGGGTACAAATAACCGGGCTAACTTCGTTAGAACTTAGAGCAGAGAACAAGAATTAAATTATTATAAATTATAAATACATATCCATAATTGCAAATAATTACAAATAAAACAGTCAATAAAAAGTTAGGTTTACATCAGACTTAATAAACATAAGTTCAGCATAACGTACATTTAACAGGTGGAATCATGAGGCAAAGTTATAAGATGAAATATTTACATCATCAGACATCTAAGCGTAAGGGATTATGAAATGTGAGAATAAGTCTAGCCCTGAGTCATGGCTCAGGGAGAGATCTTTTAAGTGAAGGCTTTTGTGAAAAGCCAAGTTTTGAGCTTCTTTCTGAACGTTTGACTACAAGTTTCAAGACGAAGGTCAGTGGGGAGGGCATTCCAGTGAAGAGGCTGGCCGTCGAGAATGCACATTTCTTGAGCAAAGACTTGGCTGGAGGTGCATATAAGGTGCCTAGGTAGCTGTGAGCTACTTTTGATAATTATCATTTTATTTATGTTTTGATCTTACAGTTCTGCCACTACCATTTCTTATAGCACTAAGCATGTCTAATGCTCCTCTCATGGGTGATAGAACAACATTGCACTCTGAAGCAAATGTTTTGGGGAGCATAATCAATACATTTACTTGTTCAACATTTGGCAATCAGAAAAAATATTAGGAAAAAGCAAACAGTATTTTATGGGCATGATAAGTCTGCCAAGAGAAGAAAATACACTGAAACAGTCTGCTTGACTCTAATAAACTTCTGAAAAGCAGGCAATTTGGGGTCAGAACAAAAACGCTAAAGAAACAGTCAATATTTGGGTTCAAAGTGGGAACCCAAGTGCACACATGTAGGATCTTGATTAGATTTATCTGCTATTTGATTTCCTACTGATATTATTGTATGTAAATTGTTAAACTGCTGTATCCCTAGTGTTGTTTAAAGAAATCTTATATGTTTGTTTTTTTATGTACTCTTTTTTTTTTTTTTTTTTTTTTTTTTTCTGAAAGGCTGAATGGTACTTTGTCAGTCTTTTTTTTTTTTTTTAAACTTTAGGGATGTGCTGCATGTGAAATAATTTCTTGGTCTTTCCTCAGATTGTCAGTGGGATAGTTCACCATACGCAGAGCCCCATCTTGCACAAACGTCTGTTTCTATTCTCTTATGCAGCTGCTGCACCACACTATATGGGTAAGAGGCCACGGTTTTCCCACCCCTCCCTGCGGTGCCCTTCTGTGCATAATCTTTATCTGTAGTCTTCCACTGTAAGAAATAGTCTGTCTATCTGAAGAATGTTGGTTTTAACAGATTATATGCAGTTCCATATCTGATTAAAGATCTGCCCACATTAACAAAGCTAATTTCAGAAACCAACCCTAAATCTTTGTTTTAACTCAGTTGAAGAGAACCAAACCTACCATGTGTGTTTTCAAAAGTCTATATCAAGTAGCAGTACACAAACTGAGTCAGTAAGAACTTAAATCCCATGTAGTCTTTATTTTGCTACTGATCTTGTACTAGCAGAAATATTTACAGTAACACAGACTCTGCTGTGCAAGTTGATGTTCCTGTTCTCTTACTGGTTTGGCTTATAAAAATGATCCTGGAGCTCATGTTTTGCCCCTTGTTACAAAAACAGAGCTTGATTCTGTAATGCTATCCTGGAGATCAGTAAAACCTGAATGGTAACATAAACGGACAATTGTTTGGTATTCTGCTGTAAAATGGGCGCAACTCTTTTTTTTTTTTTTTAACTTTCTTGTGCTGTATCAGCTGTACTGTGTCTTTGAAGCTTGGGTATAAGTCTTAAGGTCAGTGGAGGTATAGAGCAGTATTTTTCAAACCAGTCTTGGAATACCCCCTTGCCAGTTTCAAGATACAGTATAAACAGTGGCATTGGCTTCTCTTCTCTCTCTCTTCTCTCCCCCCCCCCCCCCCCCCCATACCTTGGCATCATCACTTTCTCTTCCCTTCCCCACCGCTCCTCTGGTTTCATCAGTTTCCCTTCTATCTACTCCAACCATCATTATCTTCTTTTCCTTTCCCCTCCTGATATCCTGTGGCAGGAGAAGGATAGAGAGGAAGACTCTTTTCGGTATGCTGCAGCAGCTGTGACCTGCCTCCATTTTCTTTCTGCCAGCAGTCCCCGAGTTTCCTGGTACTGCAGCACACCTGAAGTATTGCCATGCCACAGGTGTCAAGCAACAAGTCCGTGATTTTGCAAATAAGTTACAAAAATTATATAGTTTTCTTTCCAAAATATCCTAGTGTGACTGCCACCTCTACAAATACTAGGCCTGATTTTCAAAAGCATTTACACTTCAAAATTGGGTTTTACACATGTAAATGCACTTTACCTGTGTAAATGGGCTTCTCCCAGGACAAGCAGGATGGTAGTCCTTACATATGGGTGACATAATTATTTATTTTATTTATTTATTATTTTTATATACCGACATTCGATCTGAGATATCACATCGGTTTACATTCAGGTACTGTAGGTATTTAGGAACCCTATTAAGGAACACTTTTGTCAAAGTTTCTAGAAACTTTGACTGGCACACTGAGCATGCCCAGCATGCCATGATCTCTGTGTCCACAGGGGTCTCCCTTCAGTCTCTTTTTTTTTTTTTTTTTCCGCGCTGCAGTTGCCTTGCGTTTAGGAGCTCTGTGAGATTTTTTTCTCACAACTTTTCCTCACGTAAAAACTTGAAGTTTTACTTCACAAATAATTTCTCTACACGGGTCACCCTTCACATACATTTTCATCAATGCTCGGTGAGTACTATTCTGTGTTCTCCAGTCGGTTTCTGTCACCTCCCTGTCTATTCCCCCGGGTTACCAACTGTTTTGCGGGCCTCTTTTTTTTCTCTCCCTATGTCTATCACACTCAGCCCACCCCACAATGCCCGCTGGTGTCCTTGCTGCGATCTTCCACCGGGTCTAGAGGGCTTGGGGCGTCCATGGTTCCCATTGATGCCGTGGAGGCCGCCATCAATCCCGTCGTGGCTACCATCAATGCAGTCAGGGCCGCCCCTGATGTCGATGCCGCCATCGATTCCGTTGAGGCCCCCATTGATCCATCGGGGCCACCATCGATGCCGTCAGTTCCGTCAATGACACCCTTGGTGCCGTCGATACCATTGATGCTGCCGTCGGCGCTGCCCTCGGTGCCGTCAATACTGTCAAAGCTGCCGTCGATGCCTCAGTGCCCTCGACTAACGAAAACGTTCCATACTTCTGGACCTCAATCAGAGCTCCCGTGTAATCCTTAGGTGAAAAACAACGCCAGGATCAGTAGAGGCATGGTGACAGTCTGTCAACGGTGCCATCCAGGACAGCGGTGACACCTTCCTTGGTACTGGAGAATGACCGGGCCGAGCACCATGGGAATCATCGTCACCAGCATGGTGACCGTCCGTCACCGACGCCATCCACAACATCGGTGGCATCTTCCTCTGTGCTGAAGAATGACCGGGCTGACCACCGAGGGAAACATCATCGCCGGCACCAACAGGATTCCGCATTCGGTGCCGGCACTGATACCGCATCGGCATTGATGTCCATAGAGCCAGTTGCGAAGCGGGCCCAGGTACAAGAGTCTCCATGCTCCTTTGCACCCGAGGCGTTCCCCACCAACACCGGTGCTGGGTACTGAGCCACCATAGATACATGTGGAAGTGCCAGTAATGCCTAGCCTGCCTTCCCCTGTAGCTGCGTTACTTATACCAACTCCAGGGAGGAGCTGGATGTCCTCATCCGCCAGGCTGTCCTCGATGCCTTCCAGAATCTACAATCGATGCCGGCCCCCATACCGGCACCAACACCGGAGCCATCGATATTCGCACCATTGCGACACTGCCTCGCTGCCCTGATCGGTACCCTACTAATGCCGACTCGTCCTTCTGAGCCTCCATGGGCCCCTATACCTATCCCGGGATCCTCGAAGGGCGATATGGACTCTAATTCCACTTTGGCACCAATCCCATCTAGACCTAAACCAACCTCCTCTCAGAGCCTTCTCCACCAGAAGAGGCCCCGAGCTCTTTTCATAAGCTTTACTTACCTGTTACCTGATTCATGGCGACTCGTATCTTTTCACTTAATGTGAAGGGGCTGAATACCCCATGAAAACGCTTACTCCTAAGAAGGGAATTACGGAGTCAGAAAGCTGCTATAGCTCTAATACAAGAAACGCATATCCAAAAGAGGTATGAGAGCCTATTGACCTTCCCATCCTACTCTAGTGCATATTGGGCTGCCAGTACAAAGGTCTCACGATACTCAGGGGTGGGTATCTTATTTTCTGACTCTTTTGTCCATGAGGTATTGTTTCAATTGGCGGATCCCCAGGGCAGATACGTCCTCCTAAAAATTAAGGTAGGGACTCTGGTCCTTACCATCCTTAATGTATATTTCCCCAATACAAAACAAGTCCCTTTTTTGAAAACTATTGATAAATTATTATTTCTCCACCATGACGGGGATTTACTAATACGGGGTGATTTTAACACCACTCTAGATCCACACAAGGATAACTCCTCTGATGAGAGTGCCCTCCATCCTGCGGTCTGCTTTGCTAAACTTCTTAGATAAATGGTGGTGTTTGGACATCTGGAGGCAACGTTATTCTCATTCCCGCTCTTATACCTTTTTCTCTGCACCTCACCGTACTTATTCTAGAATTGATTATATTTTTGTATCCACACATTTACAAAACACAGTTGGCAAAGCAAGCATAGATAATATAACTTGGTCGGATCATGCGCCAATTTGGGTGGAAGTAAGCCTAAGTGATGCTGATCAGGGGTATCGTGCAGGGAGGCCTCCTAAAGGATAAAGCATTTGTCTAACGGATTAAGGACTAATTGATAGAATATTTTAAGGCCAATCAAACGGAGGGAATGTCCCCCATAACAATTTGGGTCCGTTCTAAAGTGGTAGCGTGAGGGCTCTTTATTGCAAGGGCAGCTTATTACAATAAGGAAAGGGAGAGTTAGCGTGTCCGTGTTAAGTGAGCTGGAAATTCTGACAGCATATTTCTACTAATTCTGCTAGTGTATACCAACAACTCTTGCAGGTAAAGGATAAGCTGCGTTCCCTTGACGATGAGGCCATTAGTCACCACCTGATGGTGCTCAAACAACAATTCTTTGAGGGAGGAAACAAGGCTGGGAGATATTTAGCTAAAAAATTAAGAGCGGTCCACGCCCAGACTGTAGTGGCCAAGGTTAAAAACACACAGGGTGTATTAGAAACCACGTCTGAGCAGATCTGTCAATCTTTCACTGAATTTTACATGCACTTATACTCTTCAGATGATTCTGTCACTGAATCAGCTATCGGCACATATTTGAACTCTGTATCCTTGCCGACTGACCGCCGATCAACAGGCCTATCTAGACAAACCGATCGAAACCTCTCAGGTTTTGGAGGCGATAAAAAAAATTTTAAAGTAGGAAAAGCACCTGGATTGGACTGTTATACTGGCAAGTACTACCGCAGTTTCTCACTCACAATTGTAGGTTCTCTAATGAAAATGTTCAACTTCCTTCGTGGCGCAGCTGTGATAGCCAAGGATGCAACACAGCAGGCATCACTGTGTTAGCCAAGCCTGGAAGGGACCCCACCCTTTGTGGCTCCTACCGACCAATATCATTGATCAATTTAGATTTGAAGATATTGGCTAGAGTTCTAGCTGCTCGGTTGAATGGAGTCTAATCTGGTCTGGTGCACACAGATCAGGTGGGATTTGTTCCAGAGAGACTAGTGGCGGATAATGTTCGCAGAATGGTCGATATCATATATGTGGTCCATTGGAATAATACCCCTGTTCTTCTTTCATTGGATGCTGAAAAAGCATTTGACCTAGTGCATTGGTCCTTTCTTGTTCAAACATTACAGCAAATGGCTTTTGGTTCCCACTTTATTAATTGGCTTAAGAAATTGTATGATCATCCCTGTGCAAGGGTAAAGGCTAATGGTAGTTATGGCCACCCCTTTCCCATTAAACATGGTACTAGACAGGGATGCCCATTGTCGCCCCCTCCTTTTTGCACTGTTTCTAGAACCCTTTACAACATGGGTTAGGAAGACTGCCACCATAAAGGGTATATAGCAGGGTTTGAACCATTTTAAGATATCGCTCTTTGCTGATGATATCATGTTTACCATTACAGACCCAGGTTTTTCGCTCCAGAGGGTGATGAGCGAACTAGCCCAGTTTACCTCAGTTTCGGGTCTCAAAGTAAATTATGACAAATCTGAAATACTAAATATCACCCTTCCCCAGTCTGAGGTAACCCTTTTGAAACACAAATATCCCTTCAAATGGGCATCCTCATCTCTAAAATACTTGGGAATACGTATAGGCACCCATACGAACCAGCTGTTTGCTTTGAATTATATCCCATTTATCCATTCAATTCAAGGGAATCTAGAGCGTTGGTTGCAGAATACCCACTCATGGTTAGGGAGACTAGCCATCGTTAAAATGAATGTGTTACCTAGATTGTTATACTTCTTTACTACTATCCCTATATTCATCCCTCCATTTATTCTTAAGAAGTGGCAGCAACTGCTTTGCGGTTTCATTTGGCATAACAGGCCACCTCGGGTAACCAGATCTACTTTATATCTTCCAAAGAACAGGGGAGGCCTTAATTTGCCATGGTATTTTTGTGCGGCTCAGTTGCGCGCATTGGTGATCCTACATCGTATGATGGATATTCCCCAATGGGTATTACTGGAGCAAACGCTGTTGGGTGACCTGCCGCTCTCCGCTTTACCATGGCAGCCTAAGCTGTCCTGGGGCCCCATATCACAATTACCCTATGCTCTGCAAACCACCCTTAGAGTGAGGCTACATTGGAAAAGCATATTAGTGGGGAAGGAAATCTATTCATTACTAACTCATTTATTCATTGACTTGATTTTCCCACATGTTTCTCAATTAAAGGCCTCTTCATTGTGAATAGCAGCTGGTATCTCTAGGGTAGATTACATCTACACTCAGGGCTCAGTCATGACCCGTCATCAGATTTGTGCCCATTTTTACTTGGATGATTTAGACTTTTTGCTATATGCCAAGGTTTATCATTTGGTTAAGAGCCACCAGATCTGGCATCCTTCGAGTGAGCAGTACTCTGTTTGAAAATTACTGTAAGAATGCCCGGGCCGTCCAAGGGGTGATCTCGAAAATCTATGCACTTTTAAATGGGAAGCTTACTGGCCCAATTAGGCAGCAGCAAGCTTGGGAAACTGATTTTAACCACAGTATGGAGAATAGGGAATGGGACTTAATCTTTCTAACAGCCCACAAATGTTCCATTTCTGCTGGATTACAGAAAAACTGTTAGAAACTACTATACAGGTGGCATTACACCCCTCTTACTCTTTATAAATTTAATGCCATTGTTGGAGGGGTTGTGGTAGTATCGACACATATCATGTCTGGTGGCAATGCTCGAAATTCCCAGTTTTGGCCTACGATATGTGCGTGGGTGTCTCTTGTACTTCAGATTGATATAGATGCTAAGTCATGGCACATCTTACTGAGTTTACCGATTGAGGGGCTGAATAAGGAGGCACAACATTTTGCTATACAAGTCTTTATTGCTGCTTGTACAGAGTTAGCGGCACATTGGAACCAAATACAAACACCGAGCCTTGCTCAAATACAACATAGACTTTATAATTATTACAAATTAGGGCGACTCACGGCTACACACCAAGACAGTTTGGTCTGTCTACTCTCTCACCAAGAATATGACCTCATTGGATAACAAGGTGGGGAAGCATCGCAGAAATGCCCTTTCGCATAACACTTTTTCAGATGGTTGATTATTTTATGCATAGTTTTTTGCTATGCCTGCAATATCTCTCCCTATCTATCTCTAAACCTCGATATACTCCTGTATATTAGAATTTCTTCCATTATTGCACAATGGGTTATGCTCTCCAGTGCATAATATCTTCTTGTTTTGTATTATTGTTTTATTGGCTTGTTTTCTCTCTCGTCTATCTCCTTCTCGTACACTTGATCATGGTGCGGTGGGGGTGGGTATAAAGGAAAAACTAATGGTAACTTTTTTCAACATGTAAATTTTAGTGACATGGGTGTCATATTGCTTATGTTTTGATTTCTAACATAAGAACATAAGAAATTGCCAAGGGTCCATCAAGCCCAGCATCCTGTTTCCAACAGAGGCCAAACCAGGCCACAAGAACCTGGCAATTACCCAAACACTAAGAAAGATCCCATGCTACTGATGCAATTAATAGCAGTGGCTATTCCCTAAGTAAACTTGATTAATTTCATTTAATGGACTTCTCCTCCAAGAACTTATCCAAACCTTTTTTGAACCCAGCTACACTAACTGCACTAACCACATCCTCTGGCAACAAATTCCAGAGCTTTATTGTGCGTTGAGTGAAAAAGAATTTTCTCTGATTAGTTTTAAATGTGCTACTTGCTAACTTCATGGAATGCCCCTTAGTCCTTCTATTATTCGAAAGTGTAAATAACTGATTCACATCTACTCGTTCAAGACCTCTATCATATCCCCTCTCAGCTGCCTCTTCTCCAAGCTGACCAGCCCTAATCTCTTCAGCCTTTCCTCATAGGGGAGCTGTTCCATCCCCTTTATCATTTTGGTTGCCCTTCTCTGTACCTTCTCCATCACTACTATATCTTTTTTGAGATGCGGCAACCAGAAATGTACACAGAATTCAAGGTGCGGTCTCACCATGGAGCGATATAGAGACATTGACATTTTCTGTTTTATTAACCATTCCCTTCCTAATAATTCCTAACATTCTGTTTGCTTTTTTGACTGCTGCAGCACACATTAAGTGTAGATGCTTATTGTTACTTATTGTCTCTATTGTTGAAGTTGTATCCCATGTTACTTCAATAAAAATGATTAAATACAAAAAGTGTGCATTGGGCATCTGTCGCTTTCCTGCATCGGGGGGGTAATAGCTAATAGCCTCATCTACATGGAATTTACATGTGATGTACACTATCAGCTATGCATTTGTTTGGGTGAGCGTTTTAGATGTGCTAATCTTATTGCATTGGGTGCTAATTTTAACATGTCCAAAACAAGTGCCCAACCTCGAATAGTCTCGTGCGCTAGGCTGAGCGCACTTAATTGCATCGGCCCCTGGGTGGACCGATTAGTCTTTATCTGCTATCATTTACTATGTTAGAATTGTAGAATAGATCCTTGTAGTGAACATGCTCATGACTTTTCAGCATTTCTGCCCTTCCTAATTGTGAATTGGAGCTCTTCTATATGCTGGTTATTCAAAGTAAAGAGTTATCTATCTTGTAATGAATTGAAGAATTCACCCTTCTTAACTCTTTGAAAGTCTGAAACATTAAATCTCATTTTTCTGTTTTCAGCAATTGGCACAAAGAAGCAAACTGTCATGTTTGATACCCTAGAAGACTGGCGCCTTGAATTAGAACGAACCAAGGGAAATATTAAATACAAGGCAGTGAGCAGCAATGAAAGCTATGCCCTTTCTGAAAAGTAAGAAATTTTACAAGGATTTTGTGGTCTGATCATTTGCAATATGGTTAAGAGATGTTACTTAGCAAACCTCTCTCCCTTTTATTGAAGGTTTTTTTTTAAAAGCAGATGGCTATATTTTCTTTAAACTATATATGAGGATGGACACTGCAGAACATTCATTCTTAAATAATCAAAATTTGCTATAAAAAAAAAAAGTCACATGAGTCGCTGGGCAGGAAGTAGTAACCCAGTTTTGCAGTTTGCTAGCTTTATGGGCTCTCTAACTCTGTACTATACAAATTGTAGTAATTTTTTAAAAGGCATCTTACTGCCTCCTAGCAGTGTTTCCATTAACCTGCATGGGATCATCCAACTGTGACCTAACCTCCTGGTACAGCTTTAGCCATCTCATAATTTGAACCCTGTTAGGCCAGCAGATCTACAAGACTACAGGATGCCACATAGTTCAAACTGCAAGATGGTTAGAGCAAAATCAGGTAGCAGTTGGAGACCCAAACACAGATTAATAGAAATGTTGCTTCCTGCCCCCCCCCCCTTTTTTTTTTTTTAAAAGGGTCATATCTACATATAATTTCTGCAGCCATCTTGAGCTTGCAATAGCAGCAGACAGGAGCAGGGTTGAGAGCAGTTGTATTCCTTCCCTACCAAATTACAGTGTGATCTCCCTGTTGTGCAAACTAATTAAGGGAGGTTAAGAGACACTGTCATTGCTTGGGGTCAGTGTCCAGTCTGAGACTTGTTTTTTTGTTCTCAAGAGAGTCTAAGGCCTATGACTAAGACTGAATTTGTTTGAAGCATGAGGGCTATATAGGAAGTGACCAGATCCTACTGCAGAAATAATTGATGGTAGATGAACAAAACGTAGTCTGCGAGATGCTCTATTTAAGGCTAAATTATCTTTTGCAAGTAAGCAGAGTTTTTCTGTTGCCAAGCAGACCTGAAGCGTTTTCCTCACAGGTGGGAAGTGGGGGAGAATGCCTTTACCTATGGTGCTTAGTGCATTGTGTTTCAGGGTGGAAGAAGAGACTTTGGGAATGAGACCAAGATTACAAATGGTAAACTTACTTTAGTATTTATTTTTCAACTCCTTTCTTTGACTGTAGCTTTGATCTGGTGCCCAGACTTTATGAAAACTCCCCCTTCTTAACCTTGCCTACTATTATAAATCCAAGCAAATGGGAGCTTTGCTTTGTTCTTCATTGGAAGCGCATGCAGGCATCACACAAATATGTGTAAAATATGAATATAGCATTACCAAGTGAAAAATGGACTCTGGGAAGGAGGTTTTATTTTTATTTTTTTAAATAGGCCAGAAGCGGTGTGAACCATTTATGTAAGAAAGTATGAAAATATATGAAACCTGAAATGAAAGAAGATTTAGGAAAAGACAAGAATGGGATTATGAATTGAAAGCAGTCTTTAGTGCTGCTTTTTTTGAAAACTAGAGTTCACTATTTGAGAGTTTCCTGGAAATTCTGGGGTAAATTTTCCAAATGCTTACATAGAAGCTGCACACACACAAAAAAAGTTATCCCATATAAGTTGGATGAATGTATTTGAATGGATCGTCAACCACCCTAAAATCTGTTATTTCTAATGTGCATACATATATTGTACGTGGGAGGGGAGGGGGCGCCAGCAGTTTCCTACTAATTCCTTAAGCTTCCAGCTAATCAGAGCCAGGGCTGAGGTCTGATTTCATGAGACTTCAGTGGAAACCACCCAGGAATTTTTCCCCTATTTATTATTCCTTCAGCTCATTTAGTCCAGTTATTACAATGACAGTCCTTGGGCTATGGAGCCATGCCATCCTGGACTCTAAATGTGTTGCATGAGAGGTAACTGTTTTGGGGCCACTTGGTAAAAGTGATCCCATAATGTCATCAAATTTCACTTAACTGTAGGGAGAACACTAAAGAAATTTTCTGCAATAGCATTTAACTTTCAAAGAGGAGACTATGGAAAAAAACTGAAAGGAGCAACTGCCAAGTTAAGAGTTTATATAAGGAATGGATATTATTTAAAAATAAAATCTTGAAAGCCCAGACCAGATGTATTCCATGCATTATAAAAGGTTGAAAGAAGACTAAATGACTACCGGCATAATTAAAAGATGAGACATCTTTCAGAAAATGGAAAAGGGATTCAAATAAAGAAAACTGGAAACAGCATAAATACTGGCAAGTTAGATGCTAAGCATTGATAAGAGAGGCAAAAAGAGAATTTGAAAAGAAGCTTGCCATGGAAGCAAAAACTCATAATAAAAACTTTAATAAATTTGAAACAGCTGTGAGGGAGTCAGCTGGCCCACTAGGTGATCCAAAAGATAAAAGGGGCACTTAAGGAAGATAAGGCCATAGCGAATAGACTCAATTAATTCTTTGCTTCAGTCCCTATGACCCCTGGGGGGATGACACTATGGAATCATCCTCCGATGGCTCTGAGGATCTCCTCTCAGAACCTTCTCCTCCAGAAGAGTGAAGGAAGTCTCCACCTGAGGACTTAACCTTTGCAGGATTTGTGAGAGTGATGGCGGAGGCCATCCCATTTCAGTTACCGATAGAGAAGAATACTTAAAATCCTCCAGTTCGTGGAGCCTCCTAAGGAGATTGTGGCAATCCCAATACACAATATCCTTAAGGAGTTACTACTGAGGATATGGGAACACCCCCTCACAGTGCCTCCCATGAATAAGAAGGGTCCCGGGTTCAAAAAGAGACAGCTTCCTCACTAGTCATTCGTGGTTGAATCCGCTCAGGGGAGAGCCAAGCGGTCTTGGACCCATTCCTCAATGCCTGGGGAAGGTTTAGGAGCCGTGCTCATTGCCCGCATAGCTTCCTTCTAGCTCTACATGAGCCAGTACTCGTGAGACATCTGGAAGCAGGTGCAGGAGGTGGCCGAGCAGCTGCCTCTGCAGCAGCAGTACACCCTCATGTTGCTGGTGCATAAGGGCCTTGAGTGAGGGAAACACGAGGTCCGAGCAATCTATGTTTTTGAGACTGCGTCGAGGGTCTCTGCAGCGGGAATTGGTGCCCACAGAATGGCTTGACTGTGGGCCTCAGACTACTGACCAGAGGTTCATGAAAGATTCGCTGATGTGCCATGCACTGGGGAGAATCTCTTTAGAGATTGGGTGAGGGATGCGGTGACCCAGCTCTGGGGCCACCATGAAACCCTCTGACAACTCTCTGCCAGCACTCTGGACCCATCCTCCTCGGCTAGGAGGTCTGCGTGATCAGAGCAGAAGACATTTTCCTTTCCCTAAAGGAAGTACTATCTCTGTCCCCTTGTTCCCATCAGCAGCATCAGGACTCATGCGACTGTCCCAGGCAGCAGAGAGCCCCCAAGCCCAGCCGGTGCCTCAGTCAACTCCAGGGATGGGATTTTATTGGATCATAAGGAGTGTAGTCCAGTTACCCATAGCAGGGGCGATAGATCCACCGGTCGGGGGCAGGCTGCAGTTCTTTGCAAACCAGTGTCCCAGTTTAACCTCAGTCCAGTGGGGTCTTTCCATCATCTGTCAAGGTTACCAATTGAATCTATTGGGTGTCCCGCCAAATTGCCCTCCAAGCTCATTTTGGAGGCCGGTAGTGCATCAGGAGGTACTATTAATGGAACTCTCCTCCCTCTTAATGGCCAGAGCGGTTGAGCCTGATCCACCAGGGCAAAGAGGGCGGGGATTTTACTCCAGCTATTCCTTCCCATCCTAGACATCTTGAACAGATTTATCAAAAAAGAAAAGTTCAAGATGGTTTCCCTGGGCACCTTGATTCTCCTTTTACAAAAAGGGGACTGGCAATGCTTCCTCGATCTGAAGGACATGTACACACATATTGAGATCTTCCCAAGTCACTGTAAGCATTTTCGATTCGTGATGGGAAAATAGCACTTCTAGTAATGGGTATTGCCATTCAGGCTAGCGTCAGCCCCATGGGTCTTCACAAAATGCCTGGCCATGGTGGAGGCGCACCTCCACAGTCTGGGAGTGCATGTTTTCCCTTATCTGGATGATTGGCTGGTCAAGAGCACATCTCAGACAGAGGCCGTCGAGTCCATGCATGTGACCATCTGGGTGTTAGTTACCAGGTTTGTCATAAACTACCCGAAGTCCCATCTCAGCCCATCACTTCAATTGGACATCATAGGAGCCCTGCTAGACACGGCTGAAGCCAAGGCCTTCCTGCCTCGTCAAAGGGTCATCACTTCTGATGACCATCACAGCAGTGATTCAGCAGAACCAGCAGGTGATAGCATGGCCCATGTTGAGGTTGTTGGGAATATCACTCACTTGACATGATTACACATATGCAAGGCCTAATGGATCTTGAGGTCGCAGTGGCTCCAGACTATTCAGAACCTCTAAGATCGCATTTGAGTCGCCTTGTCCCTCCGGGAGTCTTTGTCCTGGTGGCAGGTACTTTCAAATCTGGAACGGGGGATATCTTTCCGAACTCCTCCTCCTGAAATTGTTCTAACCACTGATGCATCCACTCTGGGCTGGGGAGCTCATGTAGATGGGCTCAACATCCAGGTTCTTTGGACTGCCCAGGAAAGCTGTTGCCAAATCCAATTTCCTGGAGCTCCAGGCAATCGGGTACATGCTATGGGCTTTCAGAGATCTGGTGTCCAACAAAGTTGCCATGATGCAAACCGATAACCAGGTGGCGATGTGGTATGTCAACAAGCAGGGAGGAAAAAATATGACGAGTGAGATGATACAAAATTGTTCAGAGTAGTTAAATCACAAGCAGATTGTGATAAATTGCAGGAAGACCTTGTGAGACTGAAAAATTGGGCATCGAAATGGCAGATGAAATTTAATATGGATAAGTGCAAGGTGAAAAATAACCCATGCTATAGTTACACAATGTTAGGTTCCATATTAGGTGCTACCACCCAAGAAAGAGATCTAGGTGTTATAGTGGATAACACATTGAAATCGTCAGTTCAGTGTGCTGTGGCAGTCAAAAAAACAAACATAATTTTGGGAATTATTAGAAAGGGAATGGTGAATAAAACAGAAAATGTCATAATGCCTCTGTATCGCTCCATGGTGAGACTGCACTTTGAATACTGTGTATAATTCTGGTCGCCGCATCTCAAAAAAGATATAGTTGCGATGGAGAAGGTACAGAGAAGGGTGAACAAAATAAGGGGAACGGAACAGCTCCCCTATGAGGAAAGATTAAAGAGGTTACGACTTTTTAGCATGGAGAAAGAGACAGCTGAGGGGGGATTTGATAGAGGTGTTTAAAATCATGAGAGGTCTAGAATAGGTAGATGTGAATCAGTTATTTACTCTTTCAGATAATAGACTAGGGGGCACTCCATGAAGTTAGCATGTGGCACATTTAAAACTAATCGGAGAAAGTTCTGTTTCACTCAACGCACAATTAAACTCTGGAATTTGTTGCCAGAGGATGTGGTTAGTGCAGTTAGTATAGCTGTGTTTAAAAAAGGATTGGATAAGTTCTTGGAAAAGTCCATTACCTGCTATTAATTAAGTTGACTTAGAAAATAGCTACTGCTATTACTAGCAACAGTAACATGGAATAGACTTAGTTTTTGGTTTCTTGCTAGGTTCTTATGGCCTGGATTGGCCACTGTTGGAAACAGGATGCTGGGCTTTATGGACCCTTGGTCTGACCCAGTATGGCATGTTCTTATGTTCTTACCTCCTGTGTCAGGAAGTGGTTCAGATCTGGTCATGGGCCCTGTCCCAGGGGATGGTGCTCAGGGCCATGTACCTGGCTGGGATGGAGAATGTGTTAATGAACAAACAGAGCTGGGCCTTCAGACCCCACAAGTGGTCCGTGGACCAGGGTATTGCACATCGGATATTCCACCTCTGGGAAGCCCAGACCTAGGTCTTTGTGTCCTCTTGCATCAGAAAGGTGCCTCTGTTCTGCTCCCTGTAAAGGTCTGAAAACCATCCTTGGACACCCTTGCCTAAAATTGGGACAAAAGTCTTCTATACACTTATCCTCCGATTCCCTTAGTAGCGAAGATTCTCTTGAAGCTTCGTGATGACAAGGGGACTATGATCCTCATAGCTCCTTATTGGCTGAGACAAGTCTGATTTCTACTCCTATGGGAGCTTTCCATTCAGAGACTGATCAGTCTGGGGACTTCCCCAGATGTCATCACACAAGATCGAGGCAGGTTGAGACATCCCAACCCCCAGGCCCTGTCGCTCGCAGCCTGGATGTTGAGAGGTTAGTTCTGCAACTACTTGATCTTTCAGAAGATGTGACTAGGGTCCTAGTGGCTTCTAGAAAGCCTTGCACCGGAAAATCCTATGGACTAAAGTGGAGGAGTTTTTCCTTGTAGTGTGAATAGAAGGCCCTAGATCCGTTCTCCTGCCCCACACAAAAACGGCTTGATTACTTTCTACATCTATCAGAAGCTGGCTTGAAAACCAACTCCGTTAGAGTTCATGAGTACAGTTGATGCATACCACCATGGTGTAGATGGTATGGCCATCTATGTACAGCCTATAGTTATGTTTTCATGCAGGACCTGCTTCAATTGAAGCCTTGCCTAAGGGCCTCCTGAGTCTTGAAACCTCAACATGGTGTTAGCTCAGCTGATGAAAGCTCCTTTTGAGCTGCTGCACACCTGGGATTTGAATTACCTGACCTGGAAGGTCGTATTTTTGGTAGCAGTCACCTCAGCGCACAGGGTTAGCGATCTCCAGGCTTTAGTGATTTATCCACCTTACACTAAGTTTTATCTTGACAGGGTGGTCTTTCATATGTACCAAAAGTTCTTGCCTAAGGGGATGACAGACTTCCAACTTAACCAATCCATCATCCTGCCATCATTCTTTCCCAGGCCTCATTCGCACAATGGCGAATGAACCCTGTAACGTTTGGACTACAAGTGAGCCTTAGCCTTCCTTTTGGAGTGGACAGAAGCGCATAGACAGGCCACCCAACTTTTTGTTTCTTTTGATAGGGATAGGTTGGGCTTTGCCATTGCCAAACAGACACTATCAGATTACATCTCCTTCTGTTCAGCCCAGGCAGGACTGTGTCTCTGGATCATGTCAAGGCTCATTCTGTCCCAGCCATGGCAGTGTTGGTGGTCCATTTAAGAGCAGTTTCCGTGGAGGAGATCTGCAAAGCTGTGACATGGAGTTCTCACCACATATTCACATCTCACTATTGCTTGAATAGTGTTGTCTGACGTGACTGTAGGTTTGACCAATCTGTCCTTTGAAGTTTGTTTGTGTAGAATCCAACTCTCTCCTGCCTAGGGCCCGTTGTTTGGGTAAAGGCTGTCTCCCCTGTGTTACCAATAGCACCATTGTTGTGCCCATTGGCACCTGGTTTGGGTGTCTTTGTCCCCTTTTATACTGGGGAGCAGCCTGTTGCTAGAGATTCACCCATGTGTGAGGACCATCCTGCTTGTCCTTGGAGAAAACAGAATTGCTTACCTGTAAAAGGTGTTCTCCAAGGACAGCAGGATGTTAGTCCTCATGAAACCCACTTGTCACCCCGTAGAGTTGGGTTTCTCCTGTTTTTTGATTTATATATAATTCTATGTTATAAGACTGATGTGTGGTATAGGGCATGCTTGGAATGCCCAGTGTGACAAGTCAAACATGAGTTTTCCGCGTCTGGGCTCCATCTGATAATGTTGCTTATGTATAAAGACTAACATCCTGCTGTCCTCGGAGAACACCTGTTACAAGTAAGCAACTCCTGCTTTTTCAAAAGTTGTGCATGTAAACATCCTGCCATTCGGTGCACAAAAGTGGACACTCCAGTTTCCAATGGATAAAGCCATGTGTGTATATTTAGGTATATAACAAACCTGATAGTCTCAATCAATTTATGCAAATATCTTGTATTTGGAAATCAGATGGTGTGTTTGCTTGAAATTTCATATCTAACTTTGCAGTTAGATGCACTACTAAAAATGTGCCCCTTAGTGTACTTGAATGTAACAATTTTGTTAATTTTTTGTCTAACTTGTAAATCACACTTTTTTTTTCTCCTTTATAGACTGCCTCCATATTTTGTAGTTCCTATGTCTCTCTTGGAGGAGGATATCTCAGAGTTTCAAGGGAAAGGAATCCCAGTGAGTGTGTGCTGCATTTTTTGCTTTCCTTGTTACATGAACTGTATTTAAATTTTTGAAAGTTGAAGTGCTGCACTATGAGTTGCTATGTTGGGATGAGGGAGAAGAGGATTAGCTTACATTCTCTTTGCAGACCAGCTTCTGCTATTTGAGCTGACAGAAGCTGGGCATGGTGTGGACGTGATGCTCACAGTCCCCTGGAGGGAGAGGGGTGTTTCCAGCCATCGCTGGCAGGTTTAGGAATATACCACTTAGGCTCTGGAAGGAAGTACTGCCCGTACCTCTCAGCCAAAGAACTTCTGCAATTGCTGGACTAAACTTTTAAATATTTTTTTTATTTATATTCTTCCTTTCATCACTGATCAGCCACTTCAAAGTAGATTATATTCAGGTATTGTAGTTATTGCCCTGTCCCAAAAGAGCTTATAATTTAAAGGCTTTATTTACTGCACAATGATTGCCTTAACACAGCTTAATAAACAACTTAGTGCAGTGATAACATGCGGTATTTGAAATATACAACTCAAGAGTTGAGGCTAACTTCGCCCAGGAGCATCAGGATGCTAAAGCATATCCTGATTCCCCAGGGGCCATGAATTAAAGGGGCCAATTTGCTCCTAATAAAGCCCCTGCCCCCCCCAAAGTGTGGCAAAGACCCTCTGTCCCACCCCCATCACCCCTTGAGGCAACCAGTCCCCAAAATAAATTTTAAAGACCATTAAATTGCTCCAAAGCCCTACCCTTTTTCAAAATTCTCCTTCCCCTGGAGATTGGCCTCCTCAGACTTGCCAGACTTGCCCTGGTAATGTAGGATCTGGAGCGCCTCCTAGGCTTCAGAGCTGGCAGCTATAATTTTCCAAACTGGTACTACTACTATTACTACTACTTAACATTTCTATAGCTGAACTTGACATACACAGTGCTAATAGCTTGCCTTTGCCCTATCACATGATAGGGTCAGACAATGCCATTTTGGAAAATGGCTGCTGCTGGCTCCAGAGTCTGCAGGGCACTCTGGGCCCCCCAATAGACTATCAGGGCAAGTTTGGTAAGTCTGAGGAGGGTCTGGGGGAGGGGAGTTTGAAAAATGGGAGGGGTTTGGGATGAAACCTGTGCAGCAGTTTAACAGCTTTTAAAGACTTTGGCTGCCTCAAGGGGTAGGTGGAGGTGGGACCAAGGGGGTTTTTACCACACTTGGGTGGAGGTGTTTCTTAGGGCAGATCGACCCCCTTTAATTCATGGCAGCCCCACAGCCTGGGGCTGCCGTTGTGCGGAATTTGCGAGGGCAGCTAAGCCGTGGTATTTTACTGCCAGGGAAAATACCACAGTTTAGTAAATGAGCCCTTATGTTTGTATCTGAGGCATTGGAGGGTGAAATGACTTTTTCAGTGTCACAAGGAGTGTCAGTGAGAATTGAATTCTGGCTGCACAACACATTGCTCTAATCACTAGATGACTACTGAGTTGATAGAATGGGAAATGCTGAGCAGCCATGAATGGTCGGTCTCCTCTTCCTCAGACTTCTTCCTGTCATAAATATGACCGAATGGGATTGGGACAGGTTCCAAATGGGCTGATTGCATGGAGGATACTTGGCAAAATAAAAAGGGTAAAATGCATCCATTTTGGTGATCAATGAAATTTGAAACCTGAAGATTAATTATAATATAATTTCAATAGTTCGAAGGGGTACTTATTTAAACAACATTTACATTCTTAACACATATTTTAGGGCTGTAGACTTTGACTTTGTAGTTCTTCCTCGAAGTCATGTCAGTGAATATGTAAGTGCACGCAAAGCCCGGTTACTAAAGGGACTGGGGACAGCCCAGCACTAAACTGGGAGCTGCTGCAATTTCTGAAGTTTGTGTCCCACTATTGGCTATGGCAGCCTTAGCAAGGCCTATTTTTCTTATATGCCCAGGTGGTACTTCATGTTTAAAAACCACAAGAGTGGTGTACACAAAAAATAAAATAATAAATATTTCAAATTTAATAATTATTTTATTTATATACTGTTCTGTTATCAGTCACGACTGTTTAAAGCATGTTAAAATCAATTTATGAACAATTATAACATGCTACATTAAAAATTATAGTAACATATGAACCTAAAAAAAAAAGTTTGACTTTTTTCAAATAATAAAATCAAACATGAAATAAGCCCGACATGGCCATGTTTCGACAAGATGTCTGCTTCAGGGGTGATTATATATTTGTTCTTCCTTATTTCCTCCTAGCTAAGAGGAGAAAAGGCTGACCACTGGACCATAAACAAGCTTAAAATTCACAAGCCAGCTGTAAAAACTTCAAGGTACCCTAAGAGGCACCAGAAATAGTAAATTGAATATTCTGCCTTACTTATTTGCAAACAGAAATCACAGCTCACAGTGGACAGTCTGCAGCACTGCTCTTATATCATTTGTGACCCTTCATATGTGACATAACAAACCTGCATTGCTCAATATATAACAGCATTAATTACTAAAACCTTGAGGAAATTTTCAGATTTGGAACGGAAATGTCTGCTAAAAATGGAAATATTAAGTAATGTTTTTTGTTGAGTAGCTCCTGGTTTCTTTTCATAATTTTCATATAAACCAATCTTCAGTTAGAACAAACCATCCTAAATTTCCCTTGGGATTTTTAAAAGGAGGTAAACTTAGGATTAATCTTAGGAAATATTTCTTTACAGAGAGGGTAGTGGATGCATGGAACAGCCTCTCTGTGAAAGTAGTGGAAATAAAAAACAGTATCTGAATTAAAGAAAACATGGGATAAATATAGGGGATATCTAAGGAAGTCATGAGAATTATAATGCTAAATTAATTGGACAGATGAGCAGACCAGATGGACCATATGGTCTTTTTCTGCCATCATGTTTCTATATATTCTATATGTTTAACTTTGTTAACAAATTCAAAGCATATATTGCAATGTAAAGCACATTTGAGTTCCATTTGCTGAAAAATGAACTGACTCCTGTTGCGGTATCCAAATGCATTGGATGTTTAAAAAAATGCATGTAAAACCAAAATAAACGCATAAGCAAAGGTGCGTCCAGCTGAGAACTGAAAAGGCTTCCCAGACAGGCATACAGTAAAGAAAGTGCTTCTCTGGGTAAACAAATAAGCGTGGGGGTAGCTTGCTTATTGCGGCGGTTACTACCCTAAACCAATTAAGCCTGATGCTTCACTTTGAATGCATATCCAGCATTGCTCTCTGCTTCATCGGCAGGGGGAAATGTGGAAAAGAGGATTTACATTCAGACAACATCCAATAAGGCATTGATCTGTGCAGCCTAGGTAAACAAGCATCAGGGTAACTTGCTTGATGCGGTGGTTACTACCCTTAATCATTAAGCCTTATGCTTCACTTTTGATGCAACTCCAACATTACTCTCTGCATCAACGGCAGGGGGTGGCAGGAAATTTGAATCAAATGGTTACCAACAAGGGCCTGAACTTGGTGGTCAGTGAAACAGATAAGTATGGGAAAATAAGTGTGGGAGCTTGTTGGGCAGACTGGATGGGCTGTTTGGTCTTTTTCTGCCATCATTTTTATGTTTCTATGTTTCTTTTGAGTAGGCATGTCTTAGCACAGTTATCATTGTGCAGCTCAAAATTCTTTATGCAACTGTCTATATAAGTTCCTAGAGGCTGGCACTTAGCACAGTTGTCACTGTTGAGCAGCACGCGCTATATGTACAGCTGTTTAGTGCTGTTTCATGTTTCTCTGGATTTGTTTTCGTGCAGAACTACTGGCCAAGCAGGAGCTGTGTTACAACAGTGTGATGGAGGGGTAGCATGCCTTTCACACTGCAATGAAAAAAATTGAGAAGCATGAAATGGCAGCGATAGCATAGGGGTAATAATTGTGCTAATATAAGTGTCTGTTCCAAAGAGCTTACTGTACATAGTGATAAGAGTTTCACATACAACCATTCTGCATCTCTGGCTCGAGGGTCCTAGACTTTGGTGCCCAATACCTAGCCTGTATTTTAATGCTGGAAATGTAACTCCTGGGCCAGAGATGGACTATCTGCTTGGTGGCTATTGACTATTTGAACTTACTGCTTTTGGGGCTTGTGTGTAAGTATAGAAAGTAAATTCTGGTTGCTTCTAGGAGCTGATGGTTTAAACCCTTTCCGTCCCTCCCATCCCAACTCCTACCAGTCCCATGCCCAAACCTTTAATACAGGGTGCCCAATCTGGGGATGGGTCCCTAGGGGGCCTGAACAATCCTGAAGGGGGGGCATGCCCAATCAGGGAAGAGAAAAAATGGCTGTGTTGTCAAATCTTGGTGCCATGGCGACACTGCAAGCTCAGGGGGGAAGGAGCTACCAGAATGTAGTGATGACATTGTAAGTGTGTCATGGCTTAGCAATGTGTCTCTTTTGGTGGTTTGGGGAGAGGAGCTGCTTCTGCTTTGGTGGACCCAGGTGGGGAGCTGTTTATTCTGCTGCAGATCTGGACTTGGGATCAACCACTATAGTGTTCCTTGATGCAGGAATAGCTGCTGTCCTTGAGCTTCAGCACAGGTACCTGCCCAGGGAGAGAGATCACAACTGTTGTCCACCTGAGGGGAAACAAGAGCTGTGACCTCTCCCAGCAGGAATGCCTCCCAGATTGGGGCCTGAGGATGGCAGTACTTCTAGGTTGTGGAATATTGCAAAGGCTTCTCCAATGTCCAGTTCTGTCACAGGGTAAGCAGCTCCCCGCTCGGGCCCCTTACAGTAGAAGAAGCTTTTTCCCTGACACACAGAAAGAGAGGCATGGCTAAGCCATGGCATGCTTGCAATGATGATACTCTACTCTGGCAACTCCTTCCATCCTGAGCTTGCAGTGCCTCAATGGTGCCAAGAATTGACAGCATAGCCATGTTTTCTCTCCCTGATTGGGCAGCCAGCCTGCCCTCCTTCAGAATCATTCATGCCCACCTCCCTGTTTGCTCTCCCCTGCACTAGATGAGCACAGGGTAAAAGGATACTCAGGAAGTACAAGGGAGTAGCAGAAAAGCTAATTAATTCTTTTTGTCATTACTGAGGAGGATGTCAGGTGTCACACACATCAGAAATATTTTTTGATGTCTATGACTCTGAGCGACTCAACAAAATAACTGTGATACTGGAGGATGTAGTAAATTAGATTGGCAGTCTAAAGAATAGCAAATCACCAGGACCAGATAGTATTCAAACTAGAGTTCTGTAGGAATGCAGCATTACTTGTTTCTGGTGATCTGCTTCTTATTTAAAACAACCATAGTGTAGCTGAAGACTGGAGGGTGGGCAATTTGACGCCAATTTTTAAAAAGAGCTCCGGGATGATCTGGGAAACTATAGACTTGTGAGCCTGATGTTGGTGCTGAGTGAAGTGGTAGAAGCTATCCTTATAAACAAAATTACTGACCACATAGATAGACATGGTTTAATGGGGAAGAGTCAACATGGTTTTTGCAAAGGGAAGTCTTTCCTTAACAATTTTAGATCTTTTTGAAGAAGTAAATAGGATCAATTGGTCAATTTTTCAAATGGAGAAAAACTGTTAGTGGAGTGCTGCAGGGAATTGTGCTAGTTAGTATATTCATAAATGATCTGGAGAGAGGAATGACGAATAAGGTGACCAGATTTGCAGATCATACAAAATTATTTTGAGTAGTTAGAACGACAGCAGATTGTGAGGACCTGCAAAAAGACCTTATGAGACAAGTCATCTAAATGGCAGCTGCAATTTAATGTGGACAAGTGCAAAGTAATGCATGTAGGGAAAAATAATCCCAATTATAGGTACATGATGCTGGTTTCTATGTTAGGGATCGCCACTCAGGTAAAGGACTTTGGAGGCCTTGTGGACCAGGGCTGGTGCTAGCTTTTTTGCTACCCTGTGCGAACAATTATTGTGCTACCCCCACCCCTTTCATTCAGTCTGTCTTGAGCATGCTAAAAAAAAAAAAAGCCCAGCTCTTTCTAGCAACCTAAACTTTAAAAACTGTCACCCGCCTACCCTCTAGGTCTTCACTCCCTCCCCTGGAACCCATGGCTGGTGCAAGAGTATTAGGTGCCTTAGGCAAACTTTATATCCTTGCACCCTCCTCTCCTGCCCTCTCCATGCAAACAGCTAAAAATGATGCATTTATAACAGATTTTACATGAAAAAGAATATTCAAAGTACAGGCTTCTGAAGTAGAAAATATCTCAACATGTATTTTATATTTACATGCACTACAGTGGTGTCAACAAGAAAATCCTGCAAAAGACACTTGGAACCCATATGGAATTAGAAAATTATAATTAAAATATTATAAACTTTCTACACCAAAACAGCATTGATTGTTAGCAACTAAAAAATAAAAGCCCTACCCACGAAAAGGCAACACTGCAAGTATTACACCAGACCCTAAAATGGGAAAACAGATCAAACCAAGCTGCTAAAATTCCTACACGCTAGCAGAATACCTCTCCTTGATCAAACATGCAGAACACAGACAAAACTTCACTAAATACAAGAAAAAGAAACCATAAAGTATAAATAGAAACATGCAGGCAAAAATTGAACTGGAAACTGCAAGTCAGTCTCTGTATGCAGTGTAACAATGGAAAAATAGAACGTTCACCAATCCTCAGACATTAAACAAATTCAAGAAATATAATAAATACATTAATCATTATAGTATAAACATACTAATAGAACATTTCAAAGCAGGTGATGATTGGAAGATCTAATAATGGAAAAACTCATTATTTTAAATTTCCCAAACACCAATAAAATATGTCAAAACAGCAGACAAATCAAATAACATCCAAAAATTAAAACTAATAAGGATAAAATAATTTACATGCTCCTTACCTGGGAACTTTTGATTTCCAGTCACCCTGAGATTGTCATTGATTGTTGGGAGAGGGATATACAGACTTTCTCCTCTCTTTCTCATAGATATAGTTATTTGTCTATAGATATACACACATATGCTTCTTCTCTCTCTCTTTCGCTGTCTCCTTTCCTCTCACACATGCTCCCTCTCACATATGTACATGCTCATGTACTTCCTCTCTCACACATACATGCTCATGCTCCCTCTCTCATACGTACATGCTCTCACACATGCTCATATGCTCCCTCTCTTACATGTACATGCTCCCTCTTTCATTTACACATGCTCTGACACACACATTTGCACACACTGGCTCGTTGGTCTAGGGGTATGATTCTCGCTTAGGGTGCAAGAGGTCCTGGGTTCAACTAGACACGTATACTCAGACACACATCCCCCTCTCTCTCATACACATGCTTACACACACACTCAGAGAAGTGATAGTCCTGGATTCCCACCCACTTAGAGAACACCCTGTGCTTCAATTCCACAATCTTTCCTAATATAAACTGCAGAATTTACTTCTCAAAAAGAACTTACTACTATTTAGACCTCTACTCCATCATCCCTAGAGCATGGTCTCTGCACCTATCTCAGTGCTCCCTCTCACATACATGCTCAGACTCTCACAAACACGCTCCTTCTCACACACACACGCTCAGACACACACACACCAAGGCCTCTCCTGGCAGCCTTGGCCTGCCACGTCTGCCAGAGGGCAAATTGGGAACCGTCCTGCAGCTCTTTTTTCTTCTGGCCACTAGGTGGGTTGGGAACCACCGTGTGGCCCAACAGCTCCTTCATCTCAGCTGTGCGGCACCAATCAACTTGCTTGTCTCAGCCACGTGGCAGATTAGGAACCATCGAGCGACCACAGAACCGCCAAGCAGCCTCAAAACCGACAGCCTCACAGCATTGCTGCCTTCTGCTGCCTGGTAGAGGTGAGCGGCATTCTCTTGCTTATCTTGGTTGGTGGATTGGAGTCCAGTGGCAGCAGCATTCTCTTTTATCTTGGTCACTGGCACCGTGGCCTTCGCGTGAGTTAGAACCCTATTGGGCTCGAGGCCACCACCCTGTGCAAGTGCACAGTTTGCACAGTGGGTTGTGCTGACCCTGTTGTGGGTAATACCTTGAAATCTTCAGCTCAGGGTGCAGTCACAGTCAAAAAGGCAAATGGAATGCTAGGAGTTATTTGGAAAGGAATGGAGCACAAAACGAGAAATATCGAGATGCTTTTGTATAAATCTATGGAGCAATCACACCTTAAGTATTATGTGCAGTTCTATTCCCTCCATCTCAAAAAAGAGCGGACATAGAAAAGATATAGAGAAGAGCAACAAAAATGAGAGATGGGATGGAAAAGCTTCCTTATGGAGAAAGGATAAATAGATTAGGATTCTTTAGCTTGGAGAAGAGATGACTGAAAGGGCATATGATTCAGATTTATAAAATCATGAGTGGGTAGGATGTGTAAATAAGGAATGGTTATTTACCCTTTCAAACAATACTAGGACTAGGGGACATGCTATGATACTAGGAATTGGCAGAATTAAAATAAATCAAGCTATGTAATCTCTTGCCAGAGGGGACATGGTCAAGGTAAGTAACTTAGAAGGATTGTAAAGAGGCTTGGATGAGTTCCTGAAGGAAAAGTCCATAAACAATTATTGGCCAGATAGACTTGGAAAAACCAGCACTTACCCATGGGAGTGAGATATAAGAAATAATTCAACTATTGGGATCTGTTAGATACTTGTGACCCGGACAGGTCACTGTCTGAGATAGGATACTAAGCTTGATGGACCTTGGTCTGATCTAGTATGCCACTGTTTGTTCATATAGCTAGTGTTAGTTTATGGCACTGTACTAGTGGGGTCTGGACTTGGAGTGCCCAGGTATTGTGGGCCACCCTGGTCTCAGGAGACCCAAATTCAGGATCCCCGTGCAAGGAACTCCAGGTGCACAACACCATAACTCACATTTCTGTGGCTAGTGTTAGTCTAACTTTACTCCACCTCTGACCAGAGTTACATTTCCAACATTAAAAAAAGACAGCAGTTAAGCCTATGCACCTCCCTGCAGTGGGGAGTATTAGCTAATGCCTTCATTAACATATTATTTGCATAGAAATGCACTAATTTGTGTATATATTTTTACTCATATTTATGTGCACATTTTTTGTATGCTAAAATCCTTAAATCAGGAATAAAGTTACACTCACAAAAATGTGGGCACAAACGGGAGTAAACATGAGCTCACCTTATTACATCTGCCTGTGATGTAGCCATCTGTGTCTGAAGTTTCTGGAAGCTCATCTTCCTGGACTGCTACTATACCATAAGTCAACCACAGGAATGTGTTCCTCATCCTCACTTCACTTTCGCCTAAATGGTCTTTGAAGTGCATTCTAGTTGGATGACTTTGCCTCAGTATTCAGAGTTATCCAGCTATGTAAGTCAGTTAGATAAGACTATGGCAGGTCTAACTTATCTGATCAACTTAACTGGATATGTCAAAGTATCGGCACTTATCCAGCTAAGTAGCACCAGCCTGTTAAGCCCATTGCCTGCCCACTGAATATGCAGCTATCTTCTTAGCCGGATAAGTGGTTTATATGGCTAAGTGGTGGCTGTTGAACTTAGCCGGATATTCAGCGGCTGCCACTCAGCCGGATAAGTCCGACTTAACCAGCTAAGTAATGTTTCAATATTGGGCTCCATATGTGCAAATGAATTTGAAATGCAAACAAAATGCATTTCAAACTGTTGTATGAGGGGAAATAAAGTAGATTTTTCTGTAGCATACCCAGAATAAGATGCACTTTCTTCTGAATGTCCGGGGGCAGCTGCTCTGGTGACTCTTGGATGACCCTTGGTTCTTTCATGTTTCAAAATGTGTAAAGGTCTGCTGCTACTGCCTGATACGTTTATATAAAAGGATGAGAGCTGCTTTCCCCCTGGCCATTCCAATCTGCTTTTATTCTAAAAATAGTCCCAGTTTTGCATATAGTTTGATGATCTCTTTTTAAATAAAACTGTGTTTAGCTGTTCTTTTCTGTTAGGCTTGTCAAATTCCCTGGGAAAACAAAACTGCCAGCGCCATAAAATATAGCCCTGATAATGACAGTAGGCTGTTTTTGTTTTGTCTTTTAAGCTGTAGAATTTGCTGTATGTGTTTTACCTCATCTGTTCTTCGTGCGCAGATTTGGTGTTGGTCTTGCCATAACGGCTCTGCCCTTTTAAAAATGGCAGCACTCCCCAAAGAACAGGACGAGAGCATGTTACAAAGACACAAAACCTTCTCAGAGAGGTCAGTGATATTTTAGCTGCTTTGATCCTTGGGGGTTTGCTGAAGAGCCGCATTTGGCTGACAGTGTGGCAGAACCTTCCTGCACTCTGTTCCCATTTGTCCAGTGCAGGCTGCAGTTTATAGATGGACTAGTGACTTTTACACCCCAGGAAACCCGCAGCTGTACACAGCATCACTGCACCTAATGGACCCCTCTCTAAGATATTAGAGCTTTGAGCTGTACTGAGCATGTGCAGAAGTTCCCATACAGGCATTACCTCTTGAACCTCCTCAGTCTATATCAGAACTAATTCTAGCTATGTAGTCAACTCTCCAGGGAGGTGGGCAGGTATTCCATGGCTAATTCATCCTGCTATCTACGGAAAACAGTTCTTGGCAAGCAAACTTGCTTTTTCCTTCGAAAAGCAGGCTGAATTAGCCATTGCATGAAGGGAATCCCAAGTTGAGGGTTGCTGTGGAGCGATTACTAAATAAGGAATAAACCTCAATTTTTTTTCTGGGAGTAGAATCTTGTTCAGTCCTTTCAAAAACCAAAAGGAGTCTCAATCCACACAGTGTGTCAGGTATGAGAAAATGTTGGAAGTAGAATCCCTGTGCATGTTGGAGTATTGGGATTACTGAAGAAGTGATTCCACTTCTATATAGATATATACAGTAAGAAAGGCTGATCCAGATTGAGGGTTGAAGCAAGAGGAGGATGATAGCCAGGTGAAATGTAAACAGTGTGTAGATGTCACAATATTGAGGACCCACTGGGCTCTGGATATCGGACATCAGCTCTCCGGGGAGGTCTGGATCTGCCTCGTACTGAAGACAGCAACTCTGGAACATTTGTAAGAATCAAGGACTAGACCATAGTATTGAGTGGGCCTGCTGCAATGCTTCAGGTCTGTGGTGCTCACTTTGATATGCTCTAGCCTGAAGGTTCTGCTACTGCTGAGCCAGAAAAGATGGGAGCTGGTTATTTTGGAGTAGTCAGAAAGGACATTTCAGAAAGTACAATTTCATATAAGAGTTAAAGGAACATCTCAAGAAAGAGGGTTGCTTGATCCCATTGATGGTGATTAGATCACCACATTCTGATTTTTTTTTTTTTTTTTTTTAAGAACTTTTCTGCAAATAGGTGTTCCATAAATACAGATGAAAAGTTATGTTTGTGAAAGTTGCTGACTTTCATCTAGGTCAGGCGTCGAGATTGAGGTTGTCTAGGCATGCAAAATGACTGCAAACAATTCATGGATTGAATGAAGAAGGTGTAGTATGCTCTCTGACACATATAAGGGTGAATTTTAAGAGTTACTCGCATTATGAGGCCCATATATGTGAGTATATGGGCTGAGTGCAAGCAACTCTTATTTTAAAACTGGAAAATCATGCACATATATGCGCATGCTTGAGCAGCAGAAAACGCTAAAAGAAGGGGCAGATTTGTGGCAGGGCCATCATTTATGCACATAAATCCTGATTTTAAAACCGGCGAATGCCGCACACAGGCCACTACCTGCGCATATTTACATCTACTCTTTTTCAGGTGTAAGTCATAATAAAACTCGTTAGAGCCAAAAACTGACTGGGTGAGGGATCTGGGTAAATTGGGGGGAGTGCAGTCTAAAGAACCAGAGGGGTCTTGATGACTTAGAGATAGACTGAGCAAACTAATGGACTAAGCGGTCAAACTATTTCCTTCACAAGCACCTGTTTTAAAATGTGCTCACTTGCACGTGTAAAAGCCAATAAGACCTAAGGAAAGATACGTAAATAACGTTTCTTTGGTGTTATTGCTTAAAATTAGGAACACACACTTGCATGCTGGGCATATTTTATATTATAAGCGCACACTTGGTCGAACGATTTAAAATGTCAGCATATATGAGCTCACGCCCACATATGCTTGTATGTAGGCGTGGGTGTGTGGGTGCTCATTTGAAAGTTATCATCTTAAATGTGATGAGGATGATAATTTCCGCCTTAGGTAGATTGAAGAAAAAAGGGGCTTCTAATTTGAATACTTTATCAGGATAGAAAGAGAGATATTGGAATTGGACTCTGACTTCTCTGGTTCCTAGCTCATTGCTGGAACCAGTATGCCAGTCTTTCTCCTTTGGAGTATAGGGGTGTGGAATTCTAAACATTCCCCCTTTTTTTGTCAAAGAACTGAGAATTCCTCTCCGGAATGGTATGAGAATTAATTGATTCTGTGGTTCTTTTGGTTTTCAGTTGTACCACAGCCAGTTGGGCACGGTAGGGATGTATTCAGATCCAAATTCCTTGGAACTGGGACACAGGTTGGGATAGTCCTACATTACCATTACCCTCTTTCGTAGGATACTCTGGACCAGCATAGCAGTTGACTCTACTGTTATGCTCAGCAATTAAAGAAGGGCGATGCCATTTGCGTAATATTTGTTAAGGTGATTTAGGTGATAGGGTGATTGGGCTGTCTTAGACCCCATTTCAAAACAGGTGGAACACTGGAACCACAGAGATAGTATTCGTGCTGTTTTGTCCAGAGGAAGGTAGCTGTGCCCATTGGGCGTTTGGTGGTAGGACTCCCCTTGAAAGGAAAATAAAATATTCAGAGGAAATGGTGAAACACCTGATTTGTCCTTTGTTTCTGATGAGGCAATGGTGAAAATCTGCAAACAGATGATGGATCTTATTTCCTGTGACTAGACACTAGGGAAGATTCCCATTATTTTTTGAGGCTAAAATTGCGATGTCCTTGTGTGACAGTTTCAACGCATTAGTACCAGGTACTGTCCCTGATGATATACATCAGTCCAATCTGGTTTGGGATCAGGGCTGGAATCTAGAGCACTTAAATCCTGTGAGGTATAGTCTGCTTTAAGAACCATATTCACAGCAGCTGGCACTGATGGCACTTGGATTTGCTTGTCATTAGAGTCCAAATAAGAATTTTTATTTATTTTAAGGTATTTTTTCCTAGCATGTAGCCAGATGGACTCAGGACCAATGGGTAATGCTCCCTTGCCAGCAGATAGAGATGGAGTCAGATTTCAAAGTTGACATCACCCTAGATACACCCCTGCAGTGACCTCAGCCCTTCAGTATCTCTCCATCTCCAGGAGATGGTGGACATACCTCTCCCAATGGGGATTGCTGTACTTCTTGGAAGGAGAAATTCTACATTTAAACTGGAGAAAAGAATTGAGCCCCCCCTCTCCTGCAGTGATACCTATAGGTCCCTTCCCCAGTTGAGAATTCCTGAGGCAATTTCAAAGATCCCTCAGAGGTGTGCCTTGGTCTGGTAGCCGGTTCCTGGCATGGACTTTAATGCATAAGCAGCTGAAAGGCAGCGGGTGCAGGAAGCAGAGTGCAGTAGTGACGGCCAAAGCACGCTACCCCCCCCCCCCCCCCCCCACAGCTGGAAACTGTTGGCGCTGAGCCCAGGTAAGTTTAAAAAAAAAAAAAGAGAGAGAAGAAAGATTTACCTCCTGATTCAGAGACATTTGGCGGGGTTTCGGCAAGTCTTCCCCCAGTCTCCTTGCTCGGCATGCCATTCTGACGTTGTTCCCGATCCCATTGGGGTAAGGGGAAGTGGGCTTCCGAACAGGTTGAGCGGCCCTCTGGTGGTCTAGGCCCCTCTTTAGGCTTGGTTGGCACACTGCGTGGTAGGCTGCAGCGGCGCCATCTTGCATGCATCATTGTGCATGCCGTATTGCCCTCCATAGAACGTCTGTATGTGCAGTGCGTCGGCTCTATGCACATGCTGTGCGCATAACGTCGCACATGTATGTGCATGCACAACCTACTAAGCGCAGAATACAGGTAAACCGGGCGCACAGGCTGTGCGTGCACTTCGCCGTGTCCCTCCTAGGCACCCAAAATCTGTGTGCATAAAATTTTAAGCATGAGCCAACAGAACACACAGTTACTGCCACATATGGCTCAGGCAGCCAAGAAACATAAGCGCCTTTTCTATCACATTAGGGCTTCACAGTCTGTCCTGGATTCCAACTTATGTCAGCACTGTGAGGAAGCCCAGGGAGAATTGGCTTTCCCGGACTTTGCTATTCAGAGGTTAGCCACAGCCTTAACTGGAAGTACTCTGGATCTGAGTATGCCCGGGACTGGGGTCATCCATGGAGAGGGAAATTCAGCGGCACCTACCCAGTACCCTCCTGGGCTAGGCATGGACCTGGCTGCCAACTCTTGGGTGGAATTTTTCCAGGGCCTTCAAGCCTTCATACAGGTGCAGTTTGCTACCTCACTTGCCCCTATCCAGACGGAATCTCATCTGGTAAGCCCTCCCTCTGCCAGTCCTATCGGCAGACCTAGAGGCATGCCTTGCCTCGCCTCACTGGACGGCACACTGATGAAGAGGAGGATATAGATTCCTTGGAAGATGGGGAAATTCCCCCTGATTTAGAACCGAATTGGATCATATTATGGCTTTTCCACAGAGACGAATTGCCGGCCCAGGTTTCCCAGATCCTGAAGATCTTGGGAGTTCCTGGGGCGGGCTCTGTGACTGAACCAAATAAGAATCCCATTCTGATTTCCCTACGGAAAACCTCTTGCTACTTTCCAGTATTGGAAGCCCGTCTAGGAGTTGATTGACCTGGAATGGGATGCCCCAGAAGCAAGTTTTAAAAGGGGTTGAGCGTTAGAAGCTCTATAACCACTGGATCCGGCAGTGAGAGAGTGTTTGTGTTTTCCTAAAGTGGATGTGCTGGTCTGTGCTGTCTCTAAGTGAACAACTATTCCAGTGAAGAGAGGAGTGGTCTTAAAGGATGCGCACGATAGACGGATGGAGTCCATCCTTAAGCAGGCCTTTGACACAGTAGCAGTGGCCTTACGGATTGCTTCTTGTTGTTCCCTGGCAGCTCATTCATGCTTACTCCTCTCTCAGGAGGTGAATGATGCCAGGGTAAATTCTAGAGCAGATATGGAATCTGTCGCTGCCTTCCTAGCTGACCCAGGCTTGGATCTAGTCCATACTTCGGCCAGAGGAGAGTGGCCTCCGTGGTGGTGGCCAGAAGAGAGCTATGGTTGTGAAATTGATCAGCAAACGCAACCTCCAAGGCAAATCTTACAAAGATGCTCTTTAAGGGATCACTCCTTTTCGGAAGTAAATTGGAAAAGCTGGCCAGTAAATGGGGCGATTATCTGGGAGTCCGGTTCGACACCAAGAAGGGCAAAGTCTTCCTTCCGACCACATGGATAAGGAAGTTGATGTCCCAAGTGCTTCAATTGATGAGCACAATACGCCCGACTGTGTGGAGCTATGTCCAAGTTCTCTATTTGATGGCAGCAACCCTGGAGGTAGTGCCGTGGGCAAAGGCACACATGCGACCTCTTCAATGCTCACTACTATCACATTGGAACCCGCAGTCTCAAGACTGTTCGATCCACCTCCACTTGCAATGAGTTTATGCTCTCAGCTCCAGTGGTGACTGCAGGAAGCTCATGTGAGCAGGGGTGTACTCCTGTCCTCAACGAACTGGATGTGAACGACAGACATTAGCCTCCGGGGCTGGAGAGCTCACTGATGGCCCAGGGACATTTGACTGAAGAAGAGGCCCTCTGGAACATCAACCACCTGGAAGCCCAGGCAGTCAGATTGGCGTGTCTACAATTCAGCCACAGACTCCAGGGTCAAGTGGTCTGTGTAATATTGAACAACGCAAAGATGGTAGTCTACATCAACCGCCAGGATGGGATCCAAGAGCCAGCAAGTATCACAGGAGATAGATCTGTTTATGAAATTGGCTGAAATACATCTACAGAGGATCTGAACCACCCACATTGCGGGAAGTGACAACATCAGAGCAGAATTTCTATGCAGGGAGAGTATGGATCCAGGAGAGTGAGCGTTGTCGGCCAAAGCCTTTCTGCTGATAGTAGATTGTTGGGGTCTCCCATCCATTGACCTGCTAACCACATCTCACAATGCGAAGGTACCCCGATTCTTCAGTCACAGAATAGATGAGTGGTCACTGGGGATCGATGCTCTCGTTCAGACCTGGCTGGAAGAAGAATTGCTATACGCCTTTCCTCCGTGACCCCTGCTGGGCAGGGTCATTAGCAGAATCGAGCACTACAGGAGATTAGTCCTAGTAGTAGCTCCAGATTGGCCCAGGCGTCCATGGTATGTGGACATGCGGAGACTCCTGGTGGAGATCCCCCTGTGCCTCCCACCGCACAGGGACCTGCTATAGCAGGGACCGGTCCTTCACAATGATCCGACTCAATTCTGACTTGCGGTCTGGCCCCTGAGAGGGCTCGCCTGATGAAGCGAGGATATTCTGTGGCAGTAATTGCGACCTTACTCCACGCACGGAAGTTCTCTACGTCCCTAGCGTATGTGTGGGTCTGGAGAGTATTTGAGGCCTGGTGCGAGGAACATAGTGTCCCCCCTCAGGTGGTCAAAATCTCACTAATTCTGGAATTTTTGCAGGACTACTTCAATAAAGGTTTGATCCTTAATGCTTGAAAGTCCAGGTAGCAGTTCTGTCCTGTCTCAGGAGTGAGGTGAATGGAACCCAACTGTTGGCTCATCCGGATGTGGCCTGTTTTCTGAAAGGGGTGAAGCACCTTCGGCCACCCCTACTGTGGCTGGTTCCTTAATCTAGCATTAGAATTTTTGGCAGGGCCCTTTCGGCTGCTGCGCAATCTTTCTTGCATTTATTAACCTTGAAAACAGTGCTCTGTTGGCTGTATGCTTGGCATGTCGCATCTCTGAACTATAGGCATTGTTGTATTGGGAACCATTCCTCCGGATAACTCTAGGTATGTTACAGCTTCATACCGGTCCATCCTTCTTGTCCAAGGTAGTCTTGGAGTTTCATTTGAATCAGTCCATTTCATTGCCATCCCTAGATAAGCACAAGGACGCAGAGGAATACCACCTCCTTCGTTATTTGAAAGGCAGTAGACATTTGGTGCGGTATCTGGAAGTTTCAGAACCGGTCCGAAAGACCGTTGCCTGTTGTCCTTCATGGTGGAAGGAAGCGGCGCGAACCAGTTTCATGGGCCACCATAGCTCGCTGGATTAAGGAGGTGGTCATGGGAGCCTATCTGGAAGTAAGAAAGCCTTTACCTTCTCAGGTTAAAGCTCATTTCACTAGGGCTCAGGCGGTCTTAAGGGAGGAAGCTAGACTGCTGTCTCCCGTCAATAAATGCTGAGCAGCGACGTGGTCCTCCTTGCATACCTTCTCCAGGTTCTATTGCCTGGATGTACAGGCCTGAGAGGATTCATCCTTTGCAAGGACGGGGTTTAACTGGATCGCGGGCAGCCACCTGCCCCCCACCCCGGTCATGAGTAACTTTTGAACATTCCATTGGTCCTGAGTCCATCTAGCTACACGCTAGGAAATGGAGAAATTATTTACCTGATAATTTTGCTTTCCTTAGTATAGACAGATGGACTCGGCATCCCACCCATGGCTGCCCAAGACCGGTGCCAAGGATTCACCCATGGAGTGGATATTTATTCCAAGAGATTACAGGTAAGCCATCATCCAGTCCCTAGATCAGGGCATCTATATTCTTACTGGGGTTCAATGTTTATTGAGTACAGTTATGATTATCTGTTTTTAATCATATTTTAAATCAAGTTTTTTCAATAGTATGTCCACAGTGGCTTTTGAAGAGAATACTGAAGGGCTGAGGTCACTACAGGGGTGTATCTAGGGTGACATCAGCTTTGAAATGTGACTCCATCTGCTGGCAGGGGAGCATAACCCATTGGTCCTGAGTCTATCTGTCTACACTAAGGAAAACAAAATTATCAGGTAAGTAATTTCTCCAATCCATAGCAGTTTACAGTTAAAACAATAATTGTTGGTACAGACTAAAAAATACAAAAAAATCAGATTAATACACCTAATTATATAATTACAATATTGTTAACTATAACCTAATAAAAAGGGTAAAATAGGGGCTGAGAAAGCAAGATGGTGGCATGACCTGTGGCTGGGGATTGGGCTACTATGCATTTGTTTCTTCGATTTGCTGAAATAATTTCTAGATACCTCCAAAATGCAAAGGGAACATAAGAAAATGCCATATTGGGTCAGACCAAGGGTCCATCAAGCCCAGCATCCTATTTCCAACAGTGGCCAATATAGAAACATAGAAATGACGGCAGAAGAAAACCAAACGGCCCATCCAGTCTGCCCAGCAAGCCTCACACATTTTTTTCTCTCATACTTATCTGTTTCTCTTAGCTCTTGGTTCTATTTCCCTTCCATCCCCACCATTAATATAGCGAGCAGTGATGGAGCTGCATCCAAGTGAAATGTCTAGCTTGATTAGTTAGGGGTAGTAGGGGTAGTAACCGCTGCAATAAGCAAGCTACACCCATGCTTATTTGTTTTACCCAGACTATGTTATACAGCCCTTATTGGTTGTTTTTCTTTTCCCCTGCCGTTGAAGCAGAGAGCTATGCTGGAAATGCGTGATGTATCAGTCTTTCTCCCATGCCGTTGAAGCAGAGAGCCATGCTGGATATGCATTGAAAGTGAAGTATCAGGCACATTTGGTTTGGGGTAGTAACCGCCGTAACAAGCCAGCTACTCCCCGCTTTGTGAGTGCGAACCCTTTTTTCTTCTCCCCTTCTCTCCAGGCCATAAGAACCTGGCAAGTACCCAAAAACTAAGTCTATTCTATGTTACCATTGCTAATGGCAGTGGCTATTCTCTAAGTGAACTTAATAGCAGGTAATGGACTTCTCCTCCAAGAACTTATCCAATCCTTTTTTAAACACTACTATACTAACTGCACTAACCACATCCTCTGGCAGCAAATTCCAGAGTCCAATTGTGCATGGAGTAAAAAAAGAACTTTCTCCGATTAGTTTTAAATGTGCCCCATGCTAACTTCATGGAGTGCCCCCTAGTCTTTCTACTATCTGAAAGAGTAAATAACCGATTCACATCTACCCGTTCTAGACCTCTCATAATTTTAAACATCTCTATCATATCCCCCCCAGCCGTCTCTTCTCCAAGCTGAAAAGTCCTAACCTCTTTAGTCTTTCCTCATAGGGGAGCTGTTCCATTCCCCTTATTTTGGTAGCACTTCTCTGTACCTTCTCCATCGCAATTATCTTTTTTGAGATGCGGCGACCAGAATTGTACACAGTATTCAAGGAGCGGTCTCACCATGGAGCAATACAGAGGCATTATGACATTTTCAGTTTTATTCACCATTCCCTTTCTAATAATTCCCAACATTCTGTTTGCTTTTTTGACTGCCGCAGCACATTGAACCGACGATTTCAATGTGTTATCCACTATGACGCCTAGAACTTCCTTGGGTTGTAGCACCTAATATGGAACCCAACATTGTGTAATTATAGCATGGGTTATTTTTCCCTGTATGCATCATCTTGCACTTATTCACATTAAATTTCGTCTGCCATTTGAATGCCCAATTTTCCAGTCTCGCAAGGTCTTCCTGCAATTTATCACAATCTGCTTGTGATTTAACTACTCTGAACAGTTTTGTGTCATCTGCAGATTTGATTATCTCACTCGTCGTATTTCTTTCCAGATCATTTATAAATATATTGAAAAGTAAGGGTCCCAATACAGATCCCTGAGGTACTCCACTGTCCACTCCCTTCCACTGAGAAAATTGTCCATTTAATCCTACTCTCTGTTTCCTGTCTTTTAGCCAGTTTGCAATCCACGAAAGGACATTGCCACCTATCCCATAACCTTTTAATTTTCCTAGAAGCCTCTCATGAGGAACTTTGTCAAACGCCTTCTGAAAATCCAAGTATACTACATCTACCAGTTCACCTTTATCCACGTGTTTATTAACTCCTTCAGGTTAGGGTCTTCCCTCCGGACACTGACCTGCTTCCTGGTCAGCAGCAAATCTCTTTTTTAGCTTCCTGGACCTCTAATTTCAATGCGTGAGAAGAATGAGAGCATCTGTGAGGGAGCGTCATCACTCCTGGGGGAAGAGGTTTTTCTCAATCCTCTGGACCACTGTATACTTATGGTGTGAGCAAGCTAATTTGCTAGCTTCATCGTTTACTGATGACTCGGTTTGACACCAGCCATGGGGGGTGAGCATCAGTGATATCAGCGTCTTTCCAACCTTCTGACTGGCCCCAAGGAGGCAACCCCTGAACATCCCGTCTTGGCAGCAGGAGCGGTTGGTTTGTCCACCCCAGCTACCTTTATTTCATCTGGAGTTTTTTCTGAGGAGTTACATTCGATGGGTGAGTCCTTTCATTTTCCATATAAACCAGAGGTAGTTACACTGGACTCCATCTGGGAACTAATGGCTTGTTTTGGATCTGCTATTAGCAACTGAAAAGAAGATCTGTCTTTTGTCCTCCTCTTTGGAACTTATGGTTTCACAACAAGGGGGTCAAATTTTGGAACAAGCATCAAGGATAAAAATTTTGGAGAAAGATATGCAAGAGATCAAGGAGTTAAATAACTCTCTTGTTAAAGATGGTTATGCTTTCTCCAGACGCCTGGAAAATTTGGAAAATACTTTCAGGCGGTTAAACATTCACATTCATAACTTTCCTAGAATTATTGGGGAGCAATCTTTAATGACTTTCAAGAAAGTATTTTCTGGAAATATTGCATTGTGAAACTGAATCGTTTCCTATGATTATTAACATTGGCAGTCTGCACTTCCGTGGCCGTCCCCCGCACCCTCCCCCCCAAGTCTCCTCCCCCCAACGCCCCACATATCACACCGCACTCCGTCTTTGGTGAAACAAGGCCGCAGCATTTATTAACATTAATTAACATGAATCAACATAATTACATTACTGGTACCCGAGCCGTCGGTGCTCTCAACCCTAGTGCGTTCCGGGCGTCGAAACCAGCGTCCGCCGTTTAAGCCAGTCCGCCACTCTCTTACCGGCCCCCCCGCCGTGACCAAGCCAGGGGACCATTCCTCCAGGCCGCCCACGCCTGAATACACGCACTTTGCTTTCCCGAGGACTTCCGGTCCCTCCTGACCGTGTCCTCGAGGTCCCCCTTTACCTACCGACTCGGGTACCCCCGCCTTGCTGCGACGAGTCCTCCCTTTATTGTCGAGATGTTCCTTTGTCCTCTTCTCCCCTTGTCTCCGACTGACTCCGCCGCCCTGCAGCATCTTTTTACTCCTCTGGGTGGGTGGGTGGGGAACCGGCGAGCGCGGGCAATGGAAAAGGCCGAGGCCCGCGCTCGCCACTCCTTAAAAGGCCCCCCCGGGACTCCCGAGCGACCCCGTGCTGACGTCATCGCGTCTGACGCGCACGGCCGTGCCGGCGCGTCATTAACGCGATGACGTCCGCTGCTCCCCCGCCTGTGGGGCATCGCGCGCCGCCGTGGAGATCGCCCCGGGACGCAAGATAGGGTGGTGGGGGGGTCCCCCCTCGGCAGACGCCATGTTAAGGGGGGGACCCTCCCCGCACGAGGCGAGTCGGCCCTGTTTAACATTGGCAGTCTGCACTTCCGTGGCCGTCCCCCACACCCCCCCCCCGCACCCCCCCCCCAAAGCCCCACATATCACACCGCACTCCGTCTTTGGTGAAACAAGGTCGCAGCATTTATTAACATTAATTAACATGAATCAATATAATTACATTACCGGTACCCGAGCCGTCGGTGCTCTCAACCCTAGTGCGTTCCGGGCGTCGAAACCAGCGTCCGCCGTTTAAGCCAGTCCGCCACTCTCTTACCGGCCCCCCGCCGTGACCAAGCCAGGGGACCATTCCTCCAGGCCGCCCACGCCTGAATACACGCACTTTGCTTTCCCGAGGACTTCCGGTCCCTCCTGACTGTGTCCTCGAGGTCCCCCTTTACCTACCAACTCGGGTACCCCCGCCACCAGACTGGGACAGTGCCCCACTTGTCCCAGGCTCCCCCCTTTAGTGCTGCGGCCGAACCTTGCAGAGTACCCGCTCAAGAGTTTCCTGTATGGCGTTGTTGAATAGATCGTAACCAATGTCGGACAAATGAACCTGGTCCGGCCTATACAGGCCGGCGCAAGGCTCGTCTGCCCATGCATGCCTGATTTGGTGAATGCCCCTCTGTTGGGCCCATACCCCGACCTGTCTATTAATCTTCTTCCTGCCCCTGCCCCACAGCTTGCTACTCTGCCATTTGATCCTGGGTATAATATCTGACCAGATAATGTCAGTTCCTGGTGCCAACCCCTTAATTGCATCTAGGTCTCTTTTAATCATCTCTATCAGTTGTTTAGCCGAATGGGACCCCAGGTCGTTGCCCCCGAGATGGATGACTATAGCCTCTGGTTGTTGAGACGTGGATATTTTGTGCCGCAGATCCGACAGCAGGTGTTCCCATTTCATTCCTGACCTTCCCATCCATTTCAGGGTGACTCCTTCCGGAGCCAGCCCCAAGTGTACCCCGTACGGTCTCTCCTGCGCCCTTTTGGCCGCCCATCTCACGAATGAATGTCCTATTAACCACGCTACTCTCCTCAGGTTCCGTGGATCTGCGGGTGAAATCAAATGCATTAGTTACCCATTTGCGCGAACCCCGGCCTCATGTAGCGCTTAGCCACTGCTGATCGCCAACGACCAATCTTACGTATGACGTCCATTGGCATACCCGCTTGCGCCGCGCTAGTCGCTACCCCGATCCGGAAGGAATGTGTTCCGTACTCTTTCGGGTCCAACCCTATCTTTCCTAAAGCCGAGCGCAACACCGCTGCAAACTGGTACAGCGTCAACGGGACACCATCTCTATGCACCAGCAAGTGCACCCCGCCTGCAGGTCGTACTCGCAGATATCTCTCTAGGTTCCGCACCGGGCATGTCACCAGCGACCCCCCCCCCTGCTGCCAATATGATTTCCACCCCTTTAGCCTTTTGGTCCGTCTTTGATTTATGTACCCGAATTCTCATGAGCCGGTCCTGCACCTGTATGTTGCCGTACAATAACCCGTTGCGGCCCTTATCGCTTTTGGATGGGGCCACCAACTCGCTCACCCTTAATGCTGCAAAAAACGCTATGCAAAAGGCTGCTCTGAACAATCCCACCTCAAATGGGTCATTGCAGACCTGCTGTACCGCGTCGCACAATCTGACCAATAACTCGTGAGTGATGGGCCGTCTTTTATCGCCTTCCCAAGCTACCTCCCTCGCCCACCCCGCTAGCATCTTCTTGACTATGAAGAAGCTGAAAGGGTCGCCCAGACCTTGCGCCTTGGCAAAGAAGGCGAAACCGGCCAGGTGGTTGATCGTTGCTCCTCTGGACATTCCTGTCTCTTTTGACCATGATATGAACCGGACTATCTGGTTGGCCTCCACCACCCTTGTGGCACTACCCTGACCCCCCATAAACTCCTGCACCTTAGCATAACCACGGCAATAGGCTTTCCACGTTGCCGGGGCAACCGACGCCCTCAGCAATCCCTGTTCGACCTTGTTCCAATTTGCCATAGATGTTCCAGCATTGGGACTCCCTCCGCCTCTGCCTCTGGCACCTGTTGGCGAAAGAGAGCCCACTTAGCCCATGATAATGCATCCGCCACCTGATTCCGTGTGCCCGGCACATGTTTTGCCTTTATGGTCATGTTCAACCGCAGGCTCTGCAGAACCACTTCCCTCAACAGCCCCGCCACCCGCGGACAGTGGGCCGCCTGTTTGTTCAGGACTGTTACAACGGCCATATTGTCGCACCAAAAAACTATCCGCTTGTTAGGCAACCTATGGGCCCAAACAGTGATTGTTACCAAAATTGGAAAAAGCTCGAGGAAGGTAATGTTCTTCACCAAGCCGTCATCCCTCCATGCCTGCGGCCACGGTGCCGCACACCATGAACCCTGGCAATACGCCCCGAATCCCCATCCTCCTGAGGCGTCCGTGAAAATGTCTAAGTCCCTGTTGGACATGGTTTCCTCCTGCCACATTGCCACGCCATTGAACTTATCCAAAAATTGTAGCCACATTACGATTTCGGCCCTTACTGGTCTCGATATCCTAATGTGATGGTACGGTCGCTTCACCCCTTTCGTCGCTACTGCCAATCGTCGTAAGAAAGCCCTCCCCATGGGTATTACCCGAGTCGCGAAATTGAGGCTTCCTATCAAGGATTGCATCGCTGTTAGGGTGACCTTCCTAGCTGTCATTGTCTTTCTAAGCAAGTCCCGCAGCTTACCTACTTTCTCTAACGGCAGTCTCGACGTCATTGTCAACGTATCTATCTCTATACCTAAGAAAGATAAAGTGGTAGCTGGACCTTCAGTCTTTTCTTGTGCCAAAGGGACACCAAATTCTCGGGCCATTTCCTGAAATCTGGCTAACGTCTGTGCACAGGTGGCCCTATTGGCCGGTCCCACAAACAAGAAATCGTCCAAATAATGGACCACGTTCCTGTTCCCTGTCCTTTTATGTAGTGCCCAATGTAGGAATGTGCTAAACATCTTGAAACAAGCACAAGATATAGAACACCCCATGGGCATACACTTGTCGAAGTAGTATCTGCCTTTGAATTGAAAACCTAGGAGCGGGAAGCTGTCAGGATGCACGGGCAGCAATCTGAAAGCGGACTTTATGTCCGCCTTGGCCATTAGAGCCCCTTGGCCGCATTGCCTTACCAATGAGATCGCTGCATCGAAAGATGCGTATTGGACCCTGCAAGCCTCCTCCGGTAAATGATCATTGACCGACTCGCCCGGGGGATAGGACAGGTTCTGAATAAGCCTGAACTCCCCCTGCTCTTTTTTAGGGACTACTGCCAACGGTGAAACCATCATGTCCCGGAAAGGTGGGTCCGCGAATGGACCCGCCATCCTTCCCAATTCGATTTCTCTAAGTACCTTCTGTTGTACTATGTCCGCGTGTCTCACTACGGAGACGGCATTACCTAATCTCGCGCTCCTAATTTTTCCTTGAAATGGTATCCTAAAACCGTATCTGAAACCTTCCCTAAGCCTGGCAGCCTCTTCTCTTTTAGGGTAGTCTGCCAGCCATTCCAACATGTTCGCCAGGTGTATCGGCGACGGTGCTTTACTGAGGACGCTATTGCCTTCCCCCCCCACCGGGAGTACTAGCCGGCCCCTGCCCTCTCTTACTGCACTTGCTGGCCGGGTGCGGCGCGGAGCACACTGAGCATATATGCCTAAATTTGCATTCGTGGAATGTACAACCCGCCTTGTATCTCCAACACACTTTGTCCTTGCTATTCCCGCTTTCCCCCCAGGAATTACTCCCCGGCGTTGGTGTCCCATTGGCCGCCTTTCCGCTCCCATGTGCCCCACTTGTGTCAAGGACATTGCTGGTCATTTGACGTAGCCATAGGCCGACGTCCTGCGTTCCCCATGACATGCCCTTATTGTCCTCCATTTTATCCCTAAAATGCTCGTCGTAATTCAACCAGCACCATCCTTGATACTCCTTATAACCTTCCAGTATTGCGTCTGCATAGCTAAGCATGGGCGCATACTGTGCCGGGTCTGCCCTTCCTGTTACACTAATCATCCTCAAAAATGCTCTGGCCCAATTCACTATGTTTTTTGCCACTTTTGCTTCGCCCACCTTTTTCTCGTCCTTTTTCCCCTTCTTCCTTCTCTCTACCGCACCCTTCCTACCCTCCAATACTGAGAATATATCTATGTACTCTCTTTTTCTTATTTTGCTGCGCAGCGCCCTCGGAACACTTTCCCACAATTCCGCTAAGGGCGGCAGTGCCGAGGTAGCTGTCGCGCCTGCTCCTGTGCCCCTGCCCGCCGCTGAGTGCACTGTTTCCCCTTCGCTCCCTTCGGAGTCGTCCTCCGAGTCAGTGGAGGATTCGCTGACCTTCCTCCTTCTCTTTTTACCCTTCTTATTCGCCGCTCCCTCCTTGACTCGCTCTCCACTGCTTCGCCCGCTGGGTGCTTCCGCTCCGACCACCACGTCCGCTGCGCCTCCCTGCACTTGTGTCCCGTTGTCCTCCCCGGAGCTCGTCTCGCTTTCTCGACTCTCAGTCCCCGGGGTGACTTTGCCTCTGCGGGCCACGCTCTCCGCAGTTCGTTTCTTGCGCTGCGGTCCCGATTCGCTCTGTCCCTCTCGCACTTGTGTAGACTCCAAAGCCGTTTGGGCTCCGACGATCCTGTCCTGCGTGACCATCGTGCCCCCGGCCGCCTGATTGTACCATGGCGGAGGCACCTGCCACCATGGTGGGTACATGTGCTGTTGATAAGGGTTAGCCAATGTGGCCAACCATGCTTGGGCACTTTGCTGGGTTCCTCCCAGCCCACCTTGTGATGGAGTCTCTGGTACTGGGCCGGATGCTCCCGAGGGTGGCACGGCTCCCACTCCTGCTGTAGGCCACGTGGGCCACCCCCACTGCAGTGGGCCTCCTTGCCCCAACTCAAGCCGTGAGCCCGTAGGTCCGTGGTGGCTGTCTTGTTCGCCCAGGACTGGCTTCGCCTGCTGCCGTCCCCCTCCGCTCTTCTTTGCCTGCACCTTCTTGGCCTTGTCCGCCGGCCGTGCCCCCTTGTGGCTCCTCGTCAGTGGTCCTCGCCTCCTGCCGTCCTCCCGTCCACCCTCTCCATTTCCTGGGGCAGGATCCTCCAGTCCATCCCGTGGCTCTTCACCCCTCTTCTTCCTTGCTCCCCCCCGTGCTCTCGCTGGTCCTCTCCCCGGCATGCTCACAATCAACACACACAGGACTGTTCTCTTTCTTTATTCAACAGTTTATGATTGTCTACTCACGGTTTGCCGCTTCCGAATGATGGGGGGGGGGGGGGCGCTGGGGCTTCCTCGTCTGCTCCTGCGGTCAGCTCCCGTTTCCTTGCGTTCCAGTTGTCCACGTGTTTCCCGTGCTCAGCTGTGCTGGGAGTCCTGCCTTCCTCTTGTATTTCTGTCGGCTGTGTCTTTAAATTCTTCACAGCGCTGCTGCAGCCCTCCACCGGGTCAAGCCTGCCGCTCCCCGCCGCACAGATCAGTGCTAATTTCCCCGGAGCAACCACAGTGCTGCTTCTCCTCCTGCCGCTGAGTCCTTGCTGCCTCCGTGTTTATCCTGGCACCGGGATGGGCTTCCACGAGGACGGGATTCTTCTATGTCTTCCTCTCCGTCCTATAGTTTCACCTCCCTCTCAATGTGTCTTCGCTTCGCCGCCGTTCGGCTCCACAGCGCTTGCAGGATCGCGCTCCGGGGGCCCCCAATGGTCTCCACGTGGTGCCCCGAAGCTGCTGCTGCCGCCCGCCTGCCTCTTCAAGTGGCCAGCCGAATCGCCGCGGTTGCCCTCGGTCCCGGCGCCGGGGTGCCGCTGAAAAGGGGGCAGTTCCTTTGAAAAATTTTTTTTTTTTTTTTTGTGTTCTTGAGGGTCCTCGTGGCCTCTTGAGGCGTCCGCTTCGCTGCCTGCCCCCTCGGTCCGCTCTCCTGGACGTCCGCCGATCGCGTTCGGCCTCTGTGCACCGAATCTCCTGAGCAGCTCTGAACCGGCGAGCGCGGGCAATGGAAAAGGCCGAGGCCCGCGCTCGCCGCTCCTTAAAAGGCCCCCCCGGGACTCCCGAGCGACCCCGTGCTGACGTCATCGCGTTGATGACGCGCACGGCCGCGCCGGCACGTCATCAACGCGATGACGTCCGCTGCTCCCCCGCCTGTGGGGCATCGCGCGCCGCCGTGGAGATCGCCCCGGGACGCAAGGTAGGGTGGTGGGGGGGGTCCCCCCCTCGGCAGACGCCATGTTGGGGGGGCCCTCCCCACACGAGGCGAGTCGGCCCCGTTTAATATATATATATATATATTTTTTTTTTTTTTTTGCCTGTTTTTTTCTCATATTGCTTTGAGAATCCGCCTTCGCATTCATTCCTTGCCATGTATTTAACTAATTTTTTAGAAAACTCGGGTCCTGAAATTATTGAAAGGAGAACTTTGTTAGTTTCCTTCGTTTCTGAAGCAGATCTTAGTAAATTGATGTGATTGTACTTTAGAAATTTAAATTCCCTTTTTTATGGTCAGCCATTGCGAATATTTCCTGATATTTATATTCCTGATATAAGACTTTGTTATATTCCTGATATAAGACTTTGTTATATTCCTGATATAAGACTTTGTTATTTTCCTGATATAAGACTTTGTTATTTGAACAAGCTTTCTCATAAATCTCTTCTCTCCGCCAGTATCTTAGTCCATACTGTTTGGTTATCTCTCCCTGAGGTTCTCATAGTCCTCCTTAACTAAGTTCCCGACGTTCGCCTAAGCCATGATTACCCATTGATACTACACCTGCTTTCACCCAAAATACCATGTTTCCATTTCACCCGAGTTTTTGTTATCCATGTTCTTTTCTACCTTGTTAAATGTAAGACAAGTCTTTGTCACGGTTTGGTTGTTTTGCAAGTTATAATGTAAACCGAAGTGATAATTAATCCTGTTAATTGAACTTCGGTATATAAAAGTTATAAATAAATAAATAAATATTTCCAGAGCAATGCAGGAAAGGCATAAAGGTTTCCTTTATTTGAGACAAGATGCTTTAGATATGGAAACAATGTTTATCCTAAGATTTATTTATTTATTTATTTATTTATAGGCTTTTATGTACCGAAGTATTGGTGATGGCCTTCATTCCGGTTTACATTTTAACAACGAGTACATTACCAACCAAAGTAGCAACTTTAACATGTATAACTTTGCAACAAGGAGATACAATGAATTTGGTGGATCAAATTGAACGTATGGGGAATTGGGAGAGAAAAACTTTGATAGGGAGAGGGGGATATATACAATAGCAACTTAAGAGAGAATGTTGGGCACGTCAGTTGGCACGCTGATCCGAGGGGGTACAGCTGCAATTCTAGATGGGAGTTAGGAGAGAGAGTGACAGGATGGAGGTGGGAGGATTATTGGAGGAGGGGCGGGAGACAAGGATGAGGAGGGGGTTAAGGTGAGAGGTGGGGAGGGGATCTGCTCGAGTGGTCATGTGTGTTGGTTTACCAAATTCCATCTTTGTAGGCTTGTTTAAAGAGCCATGTTTTGAGTAATTTTTTGAACAGAATGGTGTTGCTTTCAGTTCTGAGACTGGATGGTAGTGAGTTCCAGAGTTGAGATCTGGCTATTGAGAAGGCTCTTTTTCTGGTGGTAGTTGATTTGGCTGTGTTGACTGGAGGGATTTCGAGTAGGGTTTTATTGGTTGATCTAGTGGGTCGATAAGAGTGGTGAATTTGAATTAGGGAGTTGAAGCAATCGTGATCAGTGCTGTGAATTGAGTTGTGTATAATTGCCAGTGTTTTGTACTCTATTCTTTTATCAACTGGGAGCCAATGTAGGTCTTTTAGAACAGTGAGATATGGTCAGTTCTTTTGAGGCTGGTGAGAATACGAGCAGAGGTGTTTTGTAGGATTTGTAGAGGGTGTAAGGTTGATTTTGATAGACCTATCAATAGGGAGTTGCAGTAGTCGATGCTTGAGAATATCAAGGATTGAAGAATGGTTCTGAAATCTGCTTGGTTGAGTAAGGGTTTGAGGTGTTTGAGAACTGATAGTTTGTGGAAGCCTTCATTTGTCTTCATGGTGATGTGTTTTTTGAGGTTGAGCTGAGGGTCTATCCAGAATCCTAGGTCTTTGACGTGTTCTTTTAGATTGATGGGGGTGTTATCGATGAGGATGGGGTGGTTCAGGTGATCTCCGGAGTTGTTTCTTTTAATCAGCATACATTCAGTCTTGTCAGTGTTGATGAAAACTTTAGTTGGTTTAGGAGAAGTTTGATTTTGTTGATGGTCGTGGCTGCGGATTTTAGTGCAATCTCCACGGAGTTAGCAACTGGGATGATTAGCTGAATGTCGTCGGCATACAGGAAGTAAGTGATGGAAAGGCTTGAAAGAAGTTGGCAGAGTGGTAGTAGGTAGATGTTGAAGAGGATGGCTGATAGAGAAGATCCTTGTGGTACTCCTGTTTCAAGAGGGATGGCGTCGGAGGTGTGGTTGTTTAAGTTTACCTTGTATCTGTTTGGAGGAAGGAGGTGAACTATTCTAGGGTTTTTCCTGTTAGACCTATTTCGGAGAGCCTGTGATTAGGGTACTGTGTTCAACTGTATCAAATGCAGCCGAAAGGTCGAGTAGAATGAGGATGTATCGTTGTCCGTGGTCAAAACCTCTTAGGATCGTGTTTATGTTGGTGAGTAGTGTTTCTGTACTGTGATTTTTTTCTGAAGCCGTGTTGGGTAGGGTATAAAATGTTGTTTGTAGTAAGATGGTCATTCAGTTGTTTGAGGGCGGCCTTCTCGGTTAGCTTGGCGAGGAATAAAAGGTTATAGATGGGGCAGTAGTTGCTCAGGTCGAGGGGGTCAAGGTTCTTTTTTTTTTTTTTAAGATGGGTTTTATGGTGGCAACTTTAAGGTTGCTTGGGAGAACTCAGAATAATTATTGCTATATCTTTTTTACTTTGGAACAGCTTTGGTCTTTTGGACTCCAAATGATTAACATCTTCCTCTGTTCCTAATGTTATACAGTGAGGTCAATTTATTATTTTATTATTAGAGAGCATGCTAATGTGACTTCCTTAAAGTTTTACTTGGGTTTCCCATTATATTTCTGCTTCCTCATTCAAGCTGTTTGACCTAGTATTGGAATAGTTTACTGTATTTTCTAAGTTGTAAATTTGTAAACTCTTTATTACTTTTGATTTATTCAAGTGTTTCCTAATACAAAAGTTTAATTTCCACTTTGTATTAACATGAAAAATGTAAAAATCTAATTATAAAAAAGGGTAAAATAATATCAAATCATGCAAATAGTTTAAAAAAAAAAAGTACAACCCAGGAGAAAAATATACATAAATGTGACAATACAATCAATTAAGGACAAAATTGTATTGAAATTATGATAAGCCTAAATACTCAGAAAAAATAAAATACAATAAAATGAAATAGAATGTCTCATGAAGGCTATTGCCTGTTGGTGGCACCGGTATTGTCCATGTAGTGGTGGTGGAGCATCAGGCCTTCGATATGCATTGCTTCATTAAAGTGCATTAAGACCACATCAGTGTGCGTTAGGGTCCTGCCCCAATATGCACCGTGCATTGATGCCTTGCAGCGGTGTCATGCTGCATCTGGTGCACTGTATCTTGGTGCAGCAATCTTGTGCTAATGGTGCAGGGAAATAGTCCTTGCAATGGTGATACCCTGCTTGGCATTATGCTACCAGTGCCTTACATTGCTATGGTGTGCAGAAAAGATCCCAGTGGAAGTGATTGGGCACAGATAGCCACAAACTAAGGCCTAGATTCATCAAGCCGCTGTGTTTTTTCACAGGAGAGGATCCCACTGTCGTAGGGGGTGTCACATCGATAGTGGGGCCCCTCCCCTGTAGAGGTGTGTGACTGCTGAAGAAACTAGGCAACAGTAAGAAAAGGTCAAAAAATTGAGAGAGGGAGGTACACGTCCATGCTTATGGTCTGACAAAAATGGCTGAAGAGATTCACAAGGCAACACCTACACAGGAACTCCTGCACATGCTCAGTAGAGCTCAAAATTCTACTAGCTTAGAGAGGGGTCTATTTGGTACTGCCAGATAATGTTGCCCCACACGTAATGACTAATTCAGTCTGTTTATCAATGGAAATTGAAGGAAGGGTAGCTTACTTTTTTGTTTAATAAACTATGCTGCTACATAACCAACTTGTAGTGCTTGAAATGCTTTCTTGTTGCTTTATAGCACTTTGCAGCTATGCAATGTGAGTAGAAGGATATGAACATCTATTAGTAAATGTGCGAAGTAGATCATGAAATCATATGCGGGGAAAAAAAGGTTATGTTAAGCTGAAAAATAAGATTAAGAATTGGAAATTCAGGAACAGCATGGCTTAATACTCCTTAATTTGCATATTAAGAGGGCTGTCTGTAAAGGGCGATATCTTGTAATAACTGCATTTGAAGTCCCTTTTAGAAGGAATTTTAGAAGCCTTCATACAGAATCTGTTCCCGCAGACCTTGTACCTAATTTTTAGAGAAGACTGCACGTACTCTTTGTATGGGGAAAATTTTGATGGAAAATATCACATGTAGGTCTGAAAATACAATTTGAGTTTATGATTTTCTACCCCTGGTTGCACCTTTCCAAAAGATGCACACATGAAATGGTGCATTCATTTTTAGCTGCTTGTGAGGCAATTCTCAGGAAGTCAGGTTACCTATAAATGGCTTTGTGTGTATCTGTAGCTTTTAGCATCATTTTCCTATCATTGGAAAACAGTGGCATGCTGCAATGAATTAATATATTTTCACGTTATTTTAAAAAGTTTTATTTTTTAACCTAGTCTAGACATTTGGGTTTGTAGCCCAAATGAATAACTATGTTAAAATATTAGATATACATTTTAAAAAATATTATTTATACATTATCACCTTATTCACCAAAGAGTGCCAATGTAAAAATCCCTCACAGTAAAGGCCTGGCTCACTAAGCTGTTTCCCCAAACCCACTCAGACACAGAATAGGAGAAAAGCTTTCAGTGAATCAGGCCCCATGATTTTTAACCCCATTGCAGGGTTTCACAGAATATATTTTAATAACATGCATTCATATCTGAAATAACTGAAAAATGTAAATATTCTGTAGTTATTTATAAAAAATGAAATAGCTGCTGGCAATTTTAAAAAATACCCATTTGAACCATTTTTTAAAAATTTGATTTTATGTAAATAGGACATTCAGTTCTGTAGCATCCATTAATGCAGGGGTTCTCAAACTATTGTCTGCAAGCCACATCCTGCCCACAGCCAAATCTTATCGGGCCCTTGACAGCAAGAGGAGGAGCAGGTTACATATGGCTTGCATTCAGAGCTGCAGGAACTAATAAAGCCACTGTCCTTAGCTCAGAGAGAAACTACCGATACCTAGAGCATGTGCAAAGATGCAAATGACACTTCCTCTCACTGCTGATCTCACAATGCAGGAGAGAACAGTGAGAAGGAAGTGTGACTCTTTTATTCACATGCTCAAGGTGCCTGCATAAGTATGGGGTTCCCAACCCCTGCCAGTAGAAGAGGAAGAGGCCTAGGTGAGAGAGGAGGGGATGAGAGGAAGGAAAAGTGTTGTGAGTGAGGGGAGGGAAGCTAGAGGGGGGGAGAAGGATAGGGAAAGGGGTGAGTGTGAGGGAAGAGCTGAAAGAAAGGGAAGGGGAGTGAAGACAGGTAACTGAGGCTAGCATAAAATAAGGGAGGGGAAGCATGAGGGGGAAAGAGGGGGAAAGAAGGGTAGAGGAAAGGTATGAGAAAGGAGTGGGATGTAGAGAACAAGAATATATTTGGTGAGGATTGTGAGTGAAAGAGTGTGTTCCACAGACATGTCACATATCTCTCCACTCCCCCAGGGGAACAGATAAAGATGCTGAAGAAATGGGAAGGTAGGTGGTAGGGTTCCTAGAAACAAGACAGAGCTGCAACTTTCTAGAAATATTTTTGACATGCTATCAACCATACTTCGGGGAAGGAAGGGTTCAGGGTTCCCAGTTCTCTAGCATTTTGAATCACTGAAAGGGCCAGATTCCATTCTCTCCCCCCGCCCCCCCCCCTCTCCCAATATCAAACTTCTAAAGGGGAACCCCTGGCCCTTTCTGTGATTTTTAAATATTGCATGTGGCCTTACACTTAAAGTTTCAGGACACCTGCCTTAATGAATAGATCCCAGAGTAGCCATCTCCCAAGTTAAAAGCGTTGGGAGGCAGCTCCTGGCATGTTTGAGCCTTCAACTTTGTTTTGTGTTTTTCCCTTTTGGGATATACAGTGATGCAAGTCACACTGAAATGCTTCTCAGGGTAATATATAGCCCACTTTCCAGTCAACTATATGGCTATGATTTGTTTTCTAGGGGTGATAGCAGTTCAGACCTTTTTCTAAGATCTTTCATGATTTGATGTTGGAGTATGTTAATGCATCATGAAACATGGCCATTGATTATTTTTGAACTCATCCCTTTCCATCAGGGCTATAGATTAAATTAATTGTTACTCTTCCCCCAACAAGAAGCAATGAATTTGTATCTGTGCTGCTGTTGAACTTATAATCGTCAGTTTGTATCTTGCCAGTGGTTATGCAAAGAAATATCTTGGTCTTAACTATAAGGTATTTCTAAAGCCTTCTTTATACATCTGATTTATACTGCATAGTTATTTTGGTGTTTTAATCTGAACCTCTTTGTTCTATTCAGAATAGATAAGACAATTCACAGGCCTCCTTATGAAGTAGCCAAAACTGAAGAGCTTTGGAGCAGCCTCCCGTCATTACAGGAAATTCAGATAGCATACAGCCGCTTTAAGCAGCTCTTCTGGATGGGTGAGTTCCCTGTGAGAAAGCTCCTATATAGCAGGGAGCACAGATACTGACCAAAGGAGGGTATGAAGAAGATTGCTTTCCTGGGACAGCTCAGACTGGAGCCAGATTTGCATTGTTCTGCTTGGGCCAGACATTACAAAGCAGTGGAGGTTGATGGCGAGTGAAAAGAGACTTCAGTGAATGGAGGTCTCTCTCTTCATGGAGATGTGGGAAATCTTAGTTTAGGTTTCTGCTCCAGCTGGCTATGTATTATTATTTCTGGAGGAATAGCCTAGTGGTTAAAGCAGCGGGCTGTCAGCCAGGGTTCAGATCCCACTGCTGTTTCATATGACCTTTCATTGCCTCGTGTACAAACATAGATTGTGAGCGCACTGGGGACAGGGAAATGCCTACATTACCTGAATGTAATCCACTTTGGAAAAAGTGGAATAAAAATAAATAAATGGTGGTCTCTGTAATTTGCACATGCTCAGCATCTTTAACCTATTATGAGCCAGTGTCCTATTTAGAGGACAGCTTCTTAAAAAAATTGGAACATAATGGGTTAAGCTTTTATACAGAGACAGGTCCATATTCAGTAAGCTTTTAGTGGACAAGTTATCCAGCTAAAGTTAGCTGGATAACTTGACCCAAATATTCAGTAGAATAACTGTCCACTGAATAGACTTTCTTAAAGTTATGTCAACCTAGCTTGATGGACTCTCTAACTAGGTAACATCAAGCTAGTTTGTGAGAACATTGTACAGATCTCATCTTTTCCCGTAGATAAGCAGCATGAATTAGCCATGCTGTCTGGGTACGTCCTCCGTGCCACTAGGTGACGGAGCTCTCAAAGATCACCAAAGTCTTTTTGTGAGGTGATCCCTCCTGTATCCTCCCCCGTTCCTCCAAGTCTCCTCAGTCCTTATTCAAGCAAGACTAGATGTAACGGAGGAACTGTCCGGGGGAGGTGGGCGGGTCAGCATGGCTAATTAATCTGCTATCTTTGGAAAACACAGTTTAAGGTAAGCAAACTTCCTCTTTTCCCATAGATAAACAGCATGAATTAGCCATGCTGTCTGGGAGTCCCCAGCTGCAGTATTGAGCATTCTTTGGTAACGTGTTGTACTTAGAGTAACACGCTCAATACGGTAAAGAAAAAACATAGGCGGACAGTTCTTAATGACTTTTGTGATGAGAAGTAGAGGTGCTTCCCTGGAGAATAGTCCTACCCATGTGTGCATCATCCACAGTCTGTTTGTCTAAACAGTAGTGGGATGTGAAGGTATGCAGTGAGGACCAAGTGGCTGCCTTACAAATGTCCAAAGTGGGCAATTGAAGCAGCCATCGCACGTATCCGGTGCGCCTTAGGTGAAGCAGGTAGCTGCTCTGAACGTTTTTGGTAATAAAACTGGATGCAGTTAGAGATCCAGGACGAAAGTGTTTTCTTGGTACCGGTAGTCCTGGTGCATTCAGGTTAAAGGATAAAAAGAGCTGAGCGTCTCTGAGCAGAATACATGCATTATTTATAATAGGTGAGGGCTCGTTTATAGTCTAATGAATGTAGTCGTCGCTCGCTGTCGTTCACATGAGGTCTTGGAAAGAAAGCAGGGAGGCTTATGGTCTGGTTTAAGCGGAATGCGGAAACCATCTTCGGTAGGAAGTTAGGGTGGGTACACAGTGTAACCTTGTCATGGTAAAACTGAAGGTAGAGTGGAAAGTGCACTAAAGCTTGTAATTCACTGATGCATCTTGCAGAGGTCAGGGCAACTAAGAAGAGTACTTTCCAGGAAAGGTACCTGGGGTGACAAGTTTCTAATGGTTCGAAGGGCGGTAGCATGAGCTGTTCCAACCCTACTATTATGTCCCATGGTACTGCAGGTTTCTTAGTTGGGGGCCGAAGATGTAGGACACCTTTCATGAATCTGGAGACCAATGCGTGACAAGAAATAGGTTCTCCGTTGAGAGGTGTATGGTAAGCTGTTATGGCACTGAGGTGTACTAGAAGCGAAGCTGTAGCCAGACCTTCTCTGTATAGTAGATGGAGATAATTTAGTAGGCGCTCTGGTGGACAGGTGAGTGGATTTGTACCCTCGGTCGTATACCAGGATGCGTAACATGACCATTTTCGTTGATAACTGAGTCAAGTTGATTGTTTTTTTGAGGAGAGTAGAATATCCTGGAGATGAGGAGGGATGTTTAGGTTTTAGAATAGGAGCCTTTCAACCTACAGGCAGTGAGATTCAGGGATGAATGCAGGGGGTGCAGTAGAGATCCCCCCTCCTGGGGAAGCAGTTGAGGGCTGTTGCCTAGGGGAATCAGTTGGTGTGAGGATGTACTAGGCACCTCTCCTACAGGAGATAAATCACCTACTCCAACAGAAATGTATCCAGGAACTACCATAATCACAAATCCAACAAGGATTTTATTCACAATACTTCCTCATCCCCAAAAAATTGGGAGGGCTACAGCCCATCCTAGACCTATGGTCTCTCAACAAGTACCTGAAAGGGAAAAATTCAAGATGACATCCCTGAAATCCATCTTGCCCTTCCTACAATCCAAAGATTGGATGTGCTCTCTTGATCTGAAAGATGCGTATGCACACATACCGATGCATCCCAACTCTTGGCAATATCTCTGCTTCACCATGAACGGGAGACACTTCCAGTACAAAGTATTTACCGTTCAGACTCTCCTCTGGCCCGAGAGTTTTCACGAAATGCCTAGCGGTGGCGTTCCTTCGCCGACAGGGAATACAGATATTTCCTTACCTAGATGATCGGCTGTTAGTAGTCCCCACCCAGTCAACCCTGCGAAGCAATTTACTCCACACAATATCTTCCCGAAACCAGATTGTCATGATCCACATGGACAATCAGGTGGCAAAGTTCCACATTAACAAAGAAGCAATAGGAATCCTAGAATGGGCTCACAGCAGAGGAATCTCCCTACAGGCCACATACCTACTGGGAATCAATTCCAGAGCAGACAAACTCAGCAGGATTTTTCACCCTCACGAATGGGAACTCCAGCAGGAGGTAGCCAATTGAATTTTCTCCACTTGGGGGTCACCCCAGGATCAACCTCTTCGCCATAGAATACAACAGGAAGGTCAAGCTGTTTTGCTCCGTGTACCCCAGCCCGCTCCGACTGGCACAGGACGCATTCCTCATCGATTGATCCCAAGACATACTCTAGGCAGTCCCTCTCGCACAGTCCAGCAATGCATTGAAGACAACAGAGATTTAATTCTCATTGCCCCAGCATGGGCTCGTCAACCCTGGTACAGCTACCTCATTCAAAGGTCCACACACCAACCGATTCCCCTAGGCAACAGCTCTCAACTGCTTCCCCAGGAGGGGGGGATCTCTACTGCACCCCCTGCATTCATCCCTGAATCTCACTGCCTGTAGGTTGAAAGGCTCCTATTCCAAAACCTAAATATCCCTCCTCATCTCCAGGATATTCTACTCTCCTCAAGAAAACAATCAACTTGACTCAGTTATCAACGAAAATGGGCATGTTACGCATCCTGGTATACGACCGAGGGTACAAATCCACTCACCTGTCCACCAGAGCGCCTACTAAATTATCTCCATCTACTATACAGAGAAGGTCTGGCTACAGCTTCGCTTCTAGTACACCTCAGTGCCATAACAGCTTACCACACACCTCTCAATGGAGAACCTATTTCTTGTCACACATTGGTCTCCAGATTCATGAAAGGTGTCCTACATCTTCGGCCCCCAACTAAGAAACCTGCAGTATCATGGGACATAATTGTAGGGTTGGAACAGCTCATGCCACCGCCCTTCGAACCATTAGAAACTTGTCACCCCAGGTACCTTTCCTGGAAAGTACGCTTCTTAGTTGCTCTGACCTCTGCAGACGCATCAGTGAATTACAAGCTTCAGTGCACTTTCCACTCTACCTTCAGTTTTACCACGACAAGGTTACACTGTCTACATTGCTGCCGCATATTATTAAGCGCCTGTTGTATTACGCATATATTGCTGCCGCATATTATTAAGCGTCTGTTGTATTAAGCCCCCACTTCCGGAATTATTCCACGCACCTACCTCTGCCGGCCAGAGTGAGGACCCAGTTACGGTGGTGGTTGCAGTCCAACCACACGAGCAGGGGGTCGAAGATGCCCTCCCCCACGTGGACTCTGCTCACTACAGATGCCAGCCTGAGCGGCTGGGGAGCACACTGCGAAGAACTCACCACGCAAGGGCAGTGGAACAGAGAAGAATCAGGGTGGAACATCAACCGTCTAGAGGCACGAGCAGTCCGGCTAGCCTGCCTGCAATTAGCTCACAGACTGAGGAGCAGAGCAGTCAGAGTGATGTCCGACAACGCCACCACGGTGGCATACATCAACCGCCAGGGCGGAACCAGAAGCAGACAGGTCTCTCTAGAGATAGCTGATGTCTTGGGCAGAGGCAAATCTTCAGGACATCTCCGCTGTCCACATTGCCAGGAAGGACAACACCATGGCAGACTTCCTCAGCAGAGAGAGCCTAAATCCGGGAGAGTGGCAGCTGTCACCCACAGCCTTCCAGATGATTGTGGATCACTGGGGGATTCCGGACATGGATTTACTGGCGGACAAGTCCAATGCTCAAGTACCCAGATACTTCAGCTGCAAGCGCGATCCGTTCTCACACGGAATCGATGCCCTGGTTCAGCCATGGCCTCCAGGGACTCTGCTATACGCCTTTCCTCCGTGGCCTCTGCTGGGCGCCATTATCCACAAGATTCAGAAACACCGGGGCCTAGTTCTTCTAGTGGCACCAGACTGGCCAAGAAGACCCTGGTACGCGGACATGAGAAGACTGCTGGCAGGGGAGCCTCTTCCCCTGCCTCCTCTCCGGGACCTTCTACGTCAAGGTCCCATCCTCCACGAGGATCCAGCTCAATTCTCTCTTACGGTCTGGCCATTGAGAGGGCTAGACTAAAGAAAAGAGGTTACTTGGGGCCCGTGATAGATACACTCCTCCGAGCTCGCAAGTTTTCCACATCCCTTACCTATGTCAGGATCTGGAGAGTATTTGAAGCATGGTGCGACACTCATGGCACCAACCCACATGTGACCACAATTCCGATGGTTTTAGATTTCCTGCAGGATGGGCTTCAGAAGGGTCTCTCCCTCAGCTCTATCAAGGTTCAAGTGGCTGCGCTGTCTTGCTATGGTCCCAGGAGGGACGGCAAGACCATTGCCAAGCACCCAGATGTTTCTCGCTTCCTGAAAGGAGTCAAGCATATTCGTCCGCCACTGAAGTGGCCTGTGCCCTTATGGAACCTCAACCTTGTTTTGGATTTCCTCGCGGGATCCACCTTCAGACCCCTTCGGGGCCTGTCTCTCCATTCTCTAACCTTGAAGATGGTGTTCTTGCTGACGGTGTGCTCAGCACGCCGCATCTCAGAGCTACAAGCACTGTCCTGCCGTGATCCCTTTCTCAGAATCACTCCGGAGGCTATCCATCTTCGCACGGTTCCCTCCATTCTACCTAAAGTGGTCTCACAATTTCACCTTAACCAAACCATATCCTTGCCTACCACGGCGGGTTTGAAGAAATCTGAAGAAGGGCGATTACTGCGCCATCTCGATATCGGCAGATTGCTGCCCAGATATCTGGAATTAACACAAGAAGTACGAAAGACAGACCATCTGTTCGTCCTGCACAGCAGAAAGAAACAAGGCGAAGTGGCCTCTCGGCCCACCATCGCCCACTGGATTAAAGAAGTTATCCGAGCAGCTTACATAGAGGCCGGGAAGTCTCCGCCTCTACAGGTCAAGGCTCATTCTACCAGAGCTCAAGCGGCATCTTGGGCAGAATCCAGGATGCTGTCACCTGCAGAAATAAGTAAAGCAGCGACATGGTCCTCCCTCCATACCTTTTCCAGGTTCTACCGTCTGGATGTCCAGGCCAGGGAGGACACAGCATTTGCGAGGGCAGTCCTACACGGTCCTCAGGCAGCCTCCCACCCAGGCTGGGAGTACTTTTGTACATCCCATTCGTTCTGAGTCCATCTGGCTACACGCCAGGAAATGTTGAGATTACTTACCTGATAATCTCCTTTTCCTTAGTGTAGACAGATGGACTCAGCATCCTGCCCAGCTGCCAGTGTACATGAGTTTCACCAATTCAAGGTAAGCCATGTCATTTGTTTACATAAGAGCGTCCCCTTTTGCCAGGTGTCGACGCCTTCTAGTTGGGAATGCTGGTGGTCTCCAGCTACTATCAATCGGTCGGGGGAATCCTGTTTCACTATTTCACTGAGCGTCAGTACACACATCCATAACAGCTTTTGCAAGGAAGATTACTGAGTTGCTACACTTCCTGTGGGGGTATATATACCCATGCTGACGTCAGATCCGTCTCCAACTGCTAGCACGAGCATACTATACCCATTCGTTCTGAGTCCATCTGTCTACACTAAGGAAAAGAGATTATCAGGTAAGTAATCTCAACATTTCTGATGTTTTTGTGTTCTTTTTCTTTTTAAATTCAGCAATTTGAAATAAGAGTGCCATTGATTTTTGCTCCAGGAAACTGGTTTTATTTCCATATTCAATTTGTAATAACTTAAAATCACAAAATGTTTACTGAAAAATGTTTGAAGACAACAGATGATTGATCTGAATATATTTATTTTATCCTATATTTTCCTGTCTTTTTTTTCCCTTGTTCTGTTTTTCCTTTTGTCTAACTCAAAGTGCAAAGTTAGATAATGCTAATGATTGTACACTATACATGGAGAATCAGAAAATTAGTAAGTGCAGGCCTTCTTCCCCCCCCCCCCCCCCCCCCCCCACACACTCACTCACTCACTCTCACTCTCTCTTAAACTTACTTACATACATACATACATACTTCATGGTTCACCCCACCCCTCCCAAAGTCCAACATTATATACCACAGTTTATGAGCGTCAGTACTACTGTTGTATTTCTGTATATCGCACAAAGAAATATTTCTATGAGCAAGGTGCAAAAATGTATGAGCACATGCTCAGCTTAGAGGGAACAGTGATTAGAGCACTGTTGCAGCTTGATGCATCTCCCTGTAAGTTTGTACCTGAGGTGTAACGGTAGATAAATTGACTTGCCCAAAGTCATAAGGAGCAGCAGTGAAATTTGAACCTTGGTTTTTCTGGTTCGGAGCCCACTGCTCTAGCCACTAAGCTACTCTTCCACTCCATTCAAGACATTGAAGTAGCTCTTGTTTTTATAGTTTTTTTTCATTTTTTACATACATGGTTTTTTATGAATGTTAAATTGTACCTCACCTTGAACTGTGGATGAGTTGTGGGTAAAAAAATTGTTTAAATAAATAAATGAGAAAATAAATGAGAAAACTGTGATCAACATATTCTCTCAGGATATGTTTGAAGTGATTTTCGCATGCCAGTAATATGAGTACACATTGTAAATGTCCTGATCCTGCTTCCTCTGTTTTGCAGAAAACCGTGCTGACTTTTGGGACTCTGATGTGAAGTGGTTTTCATTACTGGAAAACTCCAACTGGTTAGAAATAATTAGGTTTGTTTGCTATATTCTTTCACTGAGATTGAGTCTTAATCTGTTTATAAAACTGAATTATAACTTTTGGGATATTTTCCCCCTTAAGGGCTTTTCAGCTCAAACTCCAGCCATGTTTCTATTCTTCATAGTAGAGAATGCTTTGCTTCCAAGCTGCCACAAAGCTAAACCTGTGAGATTCTGCTGAAAGTCCAGAAATGTAGCTCTTACCCCCACTAGGGGTATCAAACTCATTTCAATGATGGCCCAGATTTGTTAACAATATACTTAGTGGGCCAGAACTGGGGATGAGGAATTCCCCTACATTATTGCGGCTGACTGGGGGGTGGGGGGCACAGTTGTCATAAGAAATACCATGTTATGTCAGACCAAGGGCCATCTAGCCCAGCACCTTATCTCTGTCTATGGCTAACATGGGTCACAAAGATCTGGCAGATCCCATAACGTAAATCTATTTCCTGTAACAGATTCCCAGGGGTAGCAGTAGTTTCTTTACCTGGCTAATGTTTTAAGGACTTTTCCTCTAGGAATTTGACCAAACGTTTCTTAAATCCCGCTGCATGGTCTCCTTGACCATGTCCTCTGGCAATAGATTCCACGCTTTGAATGCTAAGTGAAAAAAAAAAAAGTACTAGCAGGAAGTCAGATCTCGGTTTGAAATCTTGAATCCAGAAGTATGTTTGAGTGAGTTCATTTTTCGAGTACAGCGACGGACTCTGGCTATTTCTGTTGTTCACTGGTTCATATAAATTTCAGGCTTGTTGTGGCCAAAAGTTATCACCTGAAAGCCATTAGGTGGCCTATTTAAATTTACTTAGTGTTGTTTGTGCAGTTCTCAGTGGACAGATATTTTGGCCATTACAACCATTATAATGTGTTCTCCAGTTATAGCCAGAAGTGGCAAGCATTGAACTAGTGCAAAAACTGAATTTCTTTTTCACTGTTAGATAGTTGTTCCTGACCCAGGGTGACTGAACAGGTCAGTGGGTGGAAGCTTGCACTGAGACTACTCACTTTACATAATTTCTGTAATAGAGGTCTTTAAGATCATGAGAGGTCTTGAATGAGTAGATGTGAATCGGTTATTTACACTTTCGGATAATAGAAGGACCCGGGGACATTCCATGAAGTTAATAAGTAGCACATTTAAGACTAATCGGAGAAAATTCTTTTTCATTCAATGCACAATTAAGCTCTGGAATTTTGTAGCCAGAGAATGTGGTTAGTGCAGTTAGTGTAGTTGGGTTCAAAAAAGGTTTGGATAAGTTCTTGGAGGAGACGTCCATTAACTGCTATTAATCAAGTTTACTTAGATAATAGCCACTGCTATTAATTGCATCAGTAGCATGGGATCTTCTTGGTGTTTGGGTTCTTGCCAAGTTTTTGTGCCTGGTTTGGCCTCTGTTGGAAACAGGATGCTGGGCTTGATGGACCATTTGTCTGACCCAGCATGGCAATTTCTTGTGTTCTTTTAAATAAAGAGCTTCTCTTTTTAGTGCTGTAGATGACTCAATTTATAAATACATTAAATTTGCTAGGGAAAAAAGTGAATATGCCTGTGGTTGCATACTAACATTTCTCTTAATTTTATTTTAAATTCTTTACTGAATTTCCACTATCATAACATAAAATGAACAAGTCTTAAATGACATTGCTCAATACAGTTTACATCTAACAATTTTGATGTATGTTAATATTTTGATGTATGTTAATGTATATGGTATTATCTTGATGCTTTTATTTGATGTATATATTATTAGATCTGATGTATATGTTGATCCTTATTTTTGGAGGATGGTGACACCTAGATGGAAATTGAAATGAAAGTTAAAGGGAAGGCCACCAGTTAATAGTATGGACACACATGCATCCAGCCCGTGCATGTTCCAGCCGTTAATGTTTTCGGGAAAACAAGCAGGATAACACACATAGGTGACATTATCAAAAGGATCATGGCATGTAACTGTGACATCAAAGCTTCTAGAAACTTTGAGCATGCCCACTGAGCATGTGCACTCCAGACCACTTCCTCACATCCCATGCAGGGACCCTCAGTATCATCTCTTCCAAATAGCCTGAAGATGGAAGTTCATCTCTTTCATAGTTGTTGCATTGAAAGTTTTCCTGGAACTGCAGGAGATTTTCTTGCAGGACCTAGCGGGTTATTTTTCACCCTGTAGTCGGTAGGTATTTTTTCATCCAATTTAATTTTTTCTATTTTTCTTTAATTTTCTGTAGTTCGCATGATGTACCAATTCTGGCGCTACCTGGGTGGCCTGTGATCTTTTTTTGTCCGATGCCTCAGAGGGCCTGTGATTTAAATACTGTGGCTCAGTTAGGTTTGTTGCACCCTGTGATAGAAGGATGATTTGTCTAGTGCAGTGGTTCCAAACCCTGTCCTGGGGACTTCCCAGCTAGTCGGGTTTTCAAGATGTCCACAATGAATATACATGAGAGAGAATTTGCATGCACTGCCTCCATAACATGCAAATTTTCTCTCCTGAAAACCTGACTGTCTTGGAGGTCCCCAGGACAGGGTTGGGAACCACTGGTCTAGTGGTTGATGTGTGATGCCAGGGAGTGGAACATTCTGGTGGCAGCCATGAATTCCCCAAAGTGTTCCCATCTCTTCATCAAGAGATGGGAACATCAAGTGATGTTCCCATCAAGAGATGGGAACATCAAGTGTTTCATCCTTACCACATCAGTCTCCAAGGATCCAGGAAGACTTGGCCTCCCCTCCTGCCCTCAGTCTCTGCTGGCATTTGCAGTTTTGAGAAGGAGCTGGACCATAAGCTCCAGGAGGCCTTGGAGCACAGGAGTAGAGCATTGGTGCACAGTGCAGACTGACATCAGTCCCTTATGATGCTGCCGTGCCAATGGGAATTGACATTTGGTGCCAGTGTATCATTCAGTCTTTCTAGTGCATCAGTGGAGGAAGTTCCCCTAGTATGCATATTTTCAGGGTGGGCCCCATAGGCAACTGAAGTCTTATCTGAGGTGTAGTGCCTGTTAGCTGGGTGAGATCCCAATCCATGCCTTGTCATGCCCATTGGGTTCAGATAAGGGTAATCCTGGAAGTTGGGACTAGGGATCTGATTTCTAATCATGAGGTGTCAATGCCTCTCCAGCCCATCTTTTCCACATGAAAGGAGAGAGACTTCTCCAGAGTCTGTGATATGGCGTGCTCTCACACATTCACATCCCAGTATTTGAATAGGGTCTCCCAACATGACAGTAGGTTTGGCCAGTCTGTCCTGTGGAATCTCTTTGGGGTGTAGAACCCAACTCCATCATTCCTAGGGCCTTTTTTTTTTTGTGTTGTTGTTGTTCCAGGGTGCCCCTATAAAGACAGATATTCAAGAAAAAAGGCTTACCACCACCAAAAGTAGTTTTGGTTTCCCCCGTTTTCATTCAGGGTAGTCTGTAGTTAGGGATTCCCCATTGCCATCCTGTTTGTCCTCAGGGAAAGTCTCGTTGCTTACCTATAATACGAGCTCTCCGAGAACACAGGTTGTCAGTTCTCATAAAACTTGTCTGCCTCTTCTTGGAGTTGAATTATCCAAGTATAAGCTAAATTATAGACTGAAGGGGCTCACATGGCATGGCATGCTGCACATGCCCAGTGATTCATGCTCAAAGTTCTAGAAACTTTGCGATAAAATTTCCATGCTAGGCTCCATCTCATATTGCCTACTTGTGAAAACTGACATCCTGCAGTCCTTAGAGAACAGCTGTTAGAACATAAGAACATAAGAACATAAGAAAATGCCATACTGGGTCAGACCAAGGGTCCATCAAGCCCAGCATCCTGTTTCCAACAGTGGCCAATCCAGGCCATAAGAACCTGGCAAGTACCCAAAAACTAAGTCTATTCCATGTAACCATTGCTAATGGCAGTGGCTATTCTCTAAGTGAACCTAATAGCAGGTAATGGACTTCTCCTCCAAGAACTTATCCAATCCTTTTTTAAACACAGCTATACTACCTGCACGAACCACATTCTCTGGCAACAAATTCCAGAGTTTAATTGTGCGTTGAGTAAAAAAGAACTTTCTCCGATTAGTTTTAAATGTGCCCCATGCTAACTTCATGGAGTGTCCCCTAGTCCTTCTACTATCTGAAAGAGTAAATAACCGATTCACATCTACCCGTTCTAGACCTCTCATGATTTTAAACACCTCTATCATATCCCCCCTCAGTCGTCTCTTCTCCAAGCTGAAAAGTCCTAATCTCTTTAGTCTTTCCTCATAGGGGAGTTGTTCCATTCCCCTTATCATTTTGGTAGCCCTTCTCTGTACCTTCTCCATCGCAATTATATCTTTTTTGAGATGCGGCGACCAGAATTGTACACAGTATTCAAGGTGCGGTCTCACCATGGAGCGATACAGAGGCATTATGACATTTTCCGTTTTATTCATCATTCCTTTTCTAATAATTCCCAACATTCTGTTTGCTTTTTTGACTGCCGCAGCACACTGAACCGACGATTTCAATGTGTTATCCACTATGACACCTAGATCTCTTTCTTGGGTTGTAGCACCTAATATGGAACCCAACATCGTGTAATTATAGCATGGGTTATTTTTCCCTATATGCATCACCTTGCACTTTTCCACATTAAATTCTCTACAACGAACAGGATGATAGTCCTCACATGTGGGTAACATCATCAGATGGAGCCCATCCTGCCCCTATCTGCACGTCCATGCGAGGTCCCCCTTCAGTCTCTTCTTTTCTGTGGTGCAGTAGCTTCATGGTTGTGGAGCTCCAAACCCTTGAAAGCATTTTTGCTGTTTTTTTCGGGGGGGGGGGGGGGGTTCTGCGTCGGGTCCCCCTTCACATTCAGTTCCTCTGGTAGGTACCTGTGGCTTTTGCCGTCATTATGCGTGGTCGATTCCTGACTCCCGCCTTGGGTCTCCGTCGGTCATCGACTGCGTGCCGGCTTCTTTTTTCGATGGCGGCGTCAGGTTTTCATCAGTGCCCCCCCGTGCCCGCAGACCATGTCTATCATGGATCCACATGAGGTGTGTATCCGCTGCCTGGGGGCCTCGCACGACGTCTGAGGGTGTCGTTTGTGCGATCAAATGACCCCCGAAAGGGCGTCGTGTGCGCCTGGATAAAATGGAGAAGCTTTTTGGCTCTCCAAAAGCCTCCACTTCGGTGACAGTGTCCTCTATGCTCAAGGAACACAGACAACCATCCCCACCACTTCCCATGGTGGCGTCCATTGCCTCCTAGGCCACTGATGCCCTCCACCGGAGCAATCCCGATTCCCGGGTCTTCCAGGGAGGATGAGGCCTTGGGGACTGGGCACTGAGCTATTGCCTACTGTAAACAGATGTGATATCTTAGATCGAATGTCGATATATAAAAATAGATAAATAGTAGACCGTTCTGATGGCGAAACCGAATGACGGTATACAAAACACGATAAATAAATAAATAAAATAAATAAATATGATGGGGGAAAACAGAGTGATGTATCTTTGAAGGATACTAAGAGAACAGGGAAAATTGGGCATCCCAGTAGAGAGATTGCAGTAAATGCCAAAGGGGATCAGGTGCCTTTAAGTAAAATTTAAATCAACTGATGAACAGGTTGTTAATACAAACAAGAAACATACTTTGAAATGTCTATACACAAATGCTAGAAGTCTAAAAAAAAAATAAGATGGGAAAGTTAGAATGTATAGCACAGGGTGAAGAGGTAGTTAAAATTGGCGTCTCAGAGACCTGGTGGAAGGAGGATAATAAATAGGACACTTTGATACCCGGGTATAAATTATTTCAACATGATAGGATGGATCAAATTGGTGGAGGGGTGACACTGTATGTTAAAGAGAACATTGAGTCAAATAGGATAAACGTTCTGCAGGAAACAAAATGCAATGTTGAATCTTTATGGATAGAAATTCCAGGTGAAAAAGGGAATAAAATAGTAATGGCGGTGTATTACTGTCCACCTGGCCAGAATGAACTAACAGACAATGAAATGCTAAAAGAAATTAGGGAAGCTAACAAAATCAGCAGCACAGTAATAATGGGAGTTCTCACAGGACAAGCAGGATGGTAGTCCTCACATATGGGTGACATCACAGGATGGAGCCCAATCAAGGAATACTTTTGTCAAAGTTTCTAGAACTTTGACTGGCACCTACTGGGCATGCCCAGCATGGCACTAAACCTGCAGCCAGCAGGGGTCCCCCTTCAGTCTTCTTTTTTCCGCATAGCAGTAGCCACGCAGGTTAAGGAGCTCCACAGAGATTCCTGACAGGAATTTTCCTCACGGAATTACTAAAAACTTTCATACCCCACAGGGGTCCTCCTTTGAATTTTTGACTCCGCGGTACTCCGGTAAGTTTTTACCCATTTGTACCTGTTTTCAGTCGATTCCCATCGAGTTTGGCCCTCACGGCCTTCTGGCCGTCGACCGTACTGCGGCTAAATTTTTCAAAGGCCATGGCGTTGGGGTTCCGTCGGTGCCCAGACTGTACTCTCACCGTGTCCATAACCGACCCGCATAAAGTCTGTGTAATGTGTCTCGGGTGCGAGCATGATGTCCTGACTTGCACCAAATGTGCCTTAATGACACCAAAAGGTCGCAAGGCCAGAATGGAGAAAATGGAACTTCTCTTCCATTCTCAAACTCCGACGCCATCCATTGCATCAACGTCGTCTGAACTGGCACCGTCCACTTTGCGCCAGTATCGGCCACTGGCTGGTGACCGTCCAGCGTAGACGACTTCTCTGCCTTCGACTATCTCTACTCCCCCTCAGGACTGAGGGGATCGTAGAGAAAAACATCGGCATCGACCCCGGAAGTCTCAGACCATCGAGGAAGGAAAATTATCGACCTTGCCATCGTCCGAGCCACCATCAAAGAAACCCCGTCCAGAAAAGACATCGACCCTTTCTGCGACCGGGTCACCGAGGCAACCCTCACCCGGACAGGTATTGGGAGCCGCGACTCCGCCTTTAACAGTGGTCCCTCCAGCTATGCCTCTGCCTCCTTCTTCCCTTCTGGAGCCGGGGCTGCTTGCTCCAAGTCTCCATGAAGAACTGGACCAGATGGTTCAGGAGGCCATCGATAAGTGATGCACAGACTCCAAGGTCCCCTGGCGCCGAAATCGGTGCCGGTTGCGGAACCGACCATCAATCCCATTCCGGCATAAGAACATAAAATGCCATAATGGGTCAGACCATCAAGCCCAGCATCCTGTTTCCAACAGTGGCCAATCCAGGCCATAAGAACCTGGCAAGTACCCAAAAACGAAACCTATTCCATGTTACCATTGCTAATGTCAGTGGCTATTCTCTAAGTGAACTTAATAGCAGGTAATGGACTTCTCCTCCAAGAACTTATCCAATCCTTTTTTAAACACAGCTATACTAACTGCACTGACCACATCCTCTGGTAACAAATTCCAGAGTTTAATTGTGCATTGAGTAAAAAAGAGTAAGCATTGGCACCGCTGCTCTCGAAGATGGAAGCGCTCATAGCCGCTTTCCACCAATGGATACTGGGTCATCGATGGCTCCGGTGCCTTCCCCGCTTATCCTGTCATAGGGAGGGGAAACACCGTTCCGCATTCCTCCATCAGGAGTCCTTCCGATGCCTCAACCATCGATGCCGATGCACCCATCGGCGCCACAGATCTATCCATCGATGCCCTTGAAACCTGCACCGGTGCCCTCGATGCCTATATCGGTACCTCGAGTACTTCCCTCGATGCCTTCAGATCCTAGACCAGGACCTTCAGGAATACTGTCGTCCCGTCCTTCTCAGGTTCCTACAGGGACAGATGCTGATCCCTATGACACCTGGACTGATGATTCATCTCAAGACACCGATGATTTACCATCGCCACCTTCTCCTACTGAAAGTAGGAAACATTCTCCTCCAGAGGACTTGTCCTTCATAAATTTTGTGAAAGAAATGTCTGAATTGGTTCTCTTTCAATTACAGACTGAGCAAGATGATAGGCACCAGATGATGGAGCTGTTACAATTCCTGGATGCTCCCAAGGAAATAACCTCCATCTCTATTCACCAGGTTCTTTTTGATCTCCTCAAAAAGAACTGGGAACACCCTGGTTCTGTTGCTCCAGTCAACAGAAAAGCTGATACCACTTATTTGGTCCAGTCAGCCCCAGGATTCCAGAAACCTCAGCTGAATCACCAATCTGTGGTTGTAGAATCTGCCCAAAAGAGGGCAAAAAGATCAAAACCCCCCCACTCTTCCTTTCCCCCAGGTAAGGAACAGAAATTCCTGGATGCCATTGGCCGGCGTGTCTTCCAGGGATCAATGCTTATCTCTCGGATCGCCTCCTACCAGCTGTATATGACCCAGTACAACAGGGTCTTATTCAAGCAGATACAGGACTTTGCAGAGTCCCTGCCTCAGCAATTCCAGGAACAGCTTCAAACCCTGGTACACAAGGGTTTCGAGGCAGGGAAGCATGAAATAAGATCCTCTTATGATATCTTCGACACCGCTTCCAGGATATCTGCAACTGCTGTTTCGGCAAGAAGATGGGCCTGGCTTAAGTCTTCGGACTTACGCCCTGAAGTACAAGACAGATTATCTGATCTGCCCTGCATAGGAGACAATCTGTTTGGCGAGCAGATTCAGCGGACGGTGGCGGAACTCAAGGACCATCATGAGACCCTTCGCCAGCTCTCTCTGATGCCCTCTGAGTATTCCTCCAAACAGCCTTTCAGGAAGGATACTAAAAAGTCATTCTTCCGTCCAAAGAAGTCCTATCCACCACAGTCTAGAACCCGTTCCACGAGACCTTTCCAAAAGGCCCAGTCTCGTCAATCGCGGAAACAAAAGCCGCAGGCAGCTCCTCAGCTGGGCCCCGCTTCCAGCTTTTGACTCCTGCATAGAGAGCAGCAGCCAGTTTCCACTACCTCAGATACCAGTGGGAGGTCGATTTGTGGCATTTCAACATGTGGCACACGATCACCTCAGACCAGTGGGTCCTTGCCATAATCTCACAAGGTTATCACCTGAACTTTCTCTCCATCCCATCGGACTCCCCACCTCTACCGACGTGGAGAACATCCGACCACTCACTTCTCCTGGAACAGGAGGTCTCCCTCCTCCTTCAGTCCAGAGCAATAGAACCAGTGCCCTACTCCCAACAAGGCCTAGGATTCTATTCCCAGTACTTTCTAATCCCCAAACAATCAAGCAGCGTTCGTCCAATTCTGGACCTACGCGCCCTCAACAAGTACCTCCACCGAGAAAAGTTCAAGATGGTGACCTTGGGTTCCCTCCTTCCTCTTCTGCAAAAAGGAGACTGGCTCTGCTCTCTCGATCTCCAAGACACTTACACACACATTGCGATAACTCCATCTCATCGTAGGTTCCTGAGATTTCTGGTAGGCCCCAAGCACTATCGGTACCAAGTGCTATCATTCGGCCTGGCATCTGCACCACGAGTCTTCACCAAGTGCCTCGTAGTAGTAGCAGCCTTCCTCAGGACTCAAGGTGTTCACGTCTACCCCTATCTAGACGATTGGTTGATCAGGGCTCCCACTCAGCAAGCTGCTCTATTGTCCCTACGTCTTACTTTACACACTGATTTTGCTAGGATTTCTCTTCAACTACATGAAATCCTGCTTAGTCCCGTCTCAAACTTTATCATTCATAGGGGCAGACTTGGACACCTTGCAGGCAAAGGCATTTCTGCCTTGAGAGCGAGCTCTCGCACAGCAGCTACAGTCTCAGCACCGCACGACTGCACGCCACTTCCTCATCCTGCTAAGACACATGGTGTCCTCAGTACAGGTTACCCCAATGGCCCGCTTGGCCATGAGAGTGATGCAGTGGACTCTAAGGTCACAATGGACTCAGTCTGTCCAATCTCTATCGACCACTGTCCACATCACAGACTCACTTCGTCAGTCTCTAGCCTGGTGGCAAAATCAGATCAATCTCCTCCAAGGCCTGCCCTTCCAGGCTCCAGACCTTCAAATAATTCTCACCACCGATTCTTCCAACTTCAGCTGGGGGGGAGCCCATGTCGCTGATTTGCAGACACAAGGAACTTGGTCTCCAGAGGAAGCCAAACACCAAATCAATTTCCTGGAGCTACAAGCAATCGGATATGCTCTCAGGGTATTTCAGGGTCACCTTTCCAACCAGGTCATCCTCATTCAGACAGACAACCAGGTGGCCATGTGGTATATCAACAAACAGGGAGGGACGGGCTCCTACCTACTGTGTCAGGAGGCTGCACAGATATGGGCGGACGCCCTCTCCTATTCGATGTACCTCAGGGCCACCTACTTGCCGGGAGTGGACAATGTGTTAGCGGACAAGCTGAGCCTCGCCTTTCAACCACACGAGTGGTCCCTCAACCCCACTGTGGCGGACTCAATATTCCAACATTGGGGTTACCCCCACATAGACCTCTTTGCGTCACCTCATAACTGTAAAGTAGAGAACTTTTGCTCTCTCACTCGCAGCCAACACTCTTAGCCAAGAGATGAGTTCTCCCTCTTATGGGCAACAGGTCTCCTATATGCATTCCCTCCACTTCCACTTCTCTCAAAGACTCTCGTGAAGTTACGTCAGGACAAGGGACGCATGATCCTGATAGCACCTCACTGGCCTCGCCAAGTGTGGTTTCCAATACTTCAGGACCTCTCCATTTGCAGGCACATTCCTTTGGGAAAGGACCCACTTTTATCACTCAGAACGACGGGTGCCTACGCCACCCCAATCTTCAGGCCTTGTCTCTGACAGCCTGGATGTTGAAAGGTTAATTCTTCAGCCACTTAACCTTTCGGAGCCAGTTTCCCATGTCCTGATTGCTTCACGGAAGTCTTCCACGAGAAAATCGTATCATAACAAATGGAACCGGTTTAAATCATGGTGTTCTTCTCAATCCCTTGATCCCTTTACCTGTTCCAGCACAAAGTTTCTAGACAATCTATGGCACTTGTCAGAATCAGGTCTAAAAACCTCCATCTGACTGCATGTCAGTGCAGTAGCCGCCTTCCATAGAGGTGTCGCGGATGTTCCTATTTCAGTACAACCCCTCGTAACACGTTTTCTGAAGGGCTTGCTTCACCGCAAGCCTCCTCTGCGCCCTCCGGCCCCTTCTTGGGACCTCAGTCTGGTTTTGGGTCGGCTCATGAAACCACCATTCGAGCCTCTCCAATCCTGTGATCTTCGCTATCTCACATGGAAAGTGACCTTTCTTTTGGCAATAACATCTGCTCGCAGAGTTAGTGAGTTACAGGTCCTAGTTATCTATCCGCCTTACACTAAACTTCTGCAGGACCGGGCAGTACTCTACACTCACCCTAAGTTCTTACCTAAGGTAGTATCGGACTTTCACATTAATCAATCCATTATACTACCTACCTTCTTTCCCAGGCCCCACTCCAATCCAGGAGAACAAGCTCTGCATACCCTTGACTGTAAATGGGCTCTAGTGTTCTATCTAGACCGTATAGCTGCTCACAGGAAAAGCACTCAATTGTTTGTCTCTTTCCATTCCATCAAATTGGGGCAGCCTGTGGGTAAGCAGACTCTCTCCTCCTGGTTAGCGGACTGCATATCTTTTTGCTATCAGCAAGCAGGCATTCCACTTCAAGACCGTGTTAAAGCACACTGTGAGGGCCATGGCGACTTCAGTAGCACACCTACACTCGATGCTACTTCCTGACATTTGCAGGGCTGCTACCTGGAGTTCTCTCCATACCTTTACATCCCATTATTGCTTAGACAAAGCCGGAAGACAAGATTCCATCTTGCGAAACCTTTTTGCAACTTGACGTACCAACACCCTTCCACCTGCCCGTTAGGGTTCAGGATGCCCTCTACCAAATTTCACCCCCAGTCCTAGTGCCTCTTGCACATCTGGGTACATTTGGTGCATTTCTCGGTCACTCTCAGCTTGGTACTCACCCATATGTGAGGACTACCATCCTGCTTGTCCTGTGAGAAAGCAAATGTTGCTTACCTGTAACAGGTGTTCTCACAGGACAGCAGGATGTTAGTCCTCACATATGGGTGACATCACAGGATGGAGCCCAAACGTCCTGCGAGAACACCTGTTACAGGTAAGCAACATTTGCTATTTCAATTACATCAGGACATTCTAGAGATGTAAAATTTCTAGATGAAATAAATGATTGCTTCATGGAGCCACTGGTACAAGAATCAACAAGAGGGGAAACTATTTTAGACATAGCCCTTAGTGGAACACAGGATTTGGTGCGAGAGGTAACAGTGTTAGAGCCACTTGGCAATAGTGATTACAACATTTATCAAATTTGACTTAACTGGAGGGAGCGCAAAAAGTCTACTCCATCCATGCCGGCGTCGGAGTCATCAACGTCTAGAGGTTGAGAAGAATAGCTGGATATGCTGTCCCTCTCTACACCCCCAGCAGGATCATCCAGGGAGCAAGGAGCTGGTGATATATATAACCCAATAGAATTGGAACCTGTGGAAACAGTTCCAGGAACTCGCAGAATGCCTGCCACAGCAGCAACAGGAGGCTAGAAAACACGAGGTGAGGTCCTCTTATGATATTTTTGAGACAGTGGCCAGAGTGGCTGCAGTGGGCATCGGCGCCCATAGGATGGCCTGGCTCCAAGCCTCGGACCTTCGACCAGAGATCCAGGAGAAGCTGACAGACCTGCCCTATACAGGAGAGAATCTCTTTGGGGACAAGGTCAGGGATGCGGTAGCCCAATTGAAGGATCACCATGAGACCCTTCAACAGCTGTCAGCTAGTGCTTTCCAATCCACCATCCTCTGCCAGGAAGTTCTCTCGACCAAGTTCAAGGAAATCCTTTTATTGGCAACCCTCCTGCCGCCTGGGCTCACTCATTCTGTGCTGGTTCCAGGGATCGTTCTTGTCAGCAATGGACCCTCAGACCCCAGCCAACCCCTCCCTGTTCTGGTGGGAAAATCTCACCAATCTGGAGCAGGGGATTCCATTTCAGGCTGCACAGCCTCAGGTGGTACTTACCACTGATGCCTCCTCCACACAGGGTCAGTGGACGGCTCAGGAAGTTTTATGTCAGATAAACTTCCTGGAGCTCCGGGCGATTCGTTATGCTCTTTGGGCGTTTCAAGACTGCTTGTCCCACAAGACAGTCCTGATTTGGACAGACAATCAGGTAGCAATGTGGTACATCAACAAACAAGGGGACATGGGGTTGTTCCGCCTCTGCCAAGAGGCGGTGCAATCTGATCTTGAGCTTTATCGCAGGACATGTCTCTGCGAGCAACGTATCTGGCTGGGATGCTGAACGTGCTGGTGGATTGCCTGAGCCGTTCTTTTCAGCCACACGAGTGGTCACTGAATCCGGAAGTGGTAGCCTGGATTTTCCACCTGTGGGGAGCTCCGGATGTGGATCTCTTTACCTCCCTGTGCAATTGCAATGTGAGCAACTTTTGTTCCATATTCAGAACGGATGGATGTCCAGCCTCCGACGCCTTTGCCCTTCATTGTGGACTCCAGTACGCATATCCTCCTCTTCTGCTAATCATGAGGACTCTCTTGAAGCTCCAGCAGGACTGGGGGACCATGATTCTTGTGGCCCCTTACTTGTCCAAACAAGTCTGGTTCCCTCTCCTTCGAGACCTGTCAATCAGAGATCCCATCTATCTAGGGATGTGCCCGATCTGATAACGCAGGATTGGGGTGCACTGTGCCATTCAAACCTCCGGACGTTAGCCTTAACTGCCTGGATGTTGAGCGCTTAGTCCTTCAGTCCCTGGATCTGCCTGACGATGTGTCTCAGGTGCTGGTAGCTTCCAGGAAGCTTTCCACTAGGAAGTCATAGCAGTTGAAATGGAGGAGGTCCTCTGTCTGGTGCGAGGGGCATGGCTTGGATCCATTCACTTGCCCCATTCCAAGGTTCTTGGACTACTTGTGGCACCTCTCCGAGGCCAGACTTAAAACCACCTTGTTCAGAGTCCATTTGAGCGTGGTCAGTGCTTACCATCGAGGTGTCGCTGGCGCGCCCATCTCTGTGCAGCCCATAGTAGGTCACTTTATATGGGTTTGCTTCAACTGAAGCCCCCCCCCCCTTCGGACTCCTGTTGTGTCCTGGGACCTCAACATTGTGTTAGTGTGGCTCGGGTGCCTGTCTTTTGAGCCTATGCACTCCTGCGATCTGAAGTTCCTCACCTGGAAGGTCATAATTCTGGTGGTGATCACTTCAGCTCGTAGAGTTAGTGAGCTTTCAGGCCTTGGTTACGAACCCGTCCTACAAGAGTCTTTCATGATCGTGTGGTCCTGTGTACACATCCAACTTCCTGCATAAGAGAGTGACTGACTTTCACATGAATCAGTCCATTGTTTTGCCCACCTTTTTTCTGAGGCCCCATTCACACCAGGAGAACTTTGGATTGCAAGAGGGCACACGAGCCACACTATCCAGGCAGCTCTTCATCTCTTTTGATAAAAATAGATTGGGAGTTGCAGTGGGAAAACACTCTATCAAATTGGTTATCAGACTCTATCGTTTTCTGCTGTGCACAAATGGGCCTTCAGCTGGTTGGCCAAGTAAAAGCTAACTCTGTGGGGGCTATGGCAGCATCGGTAGTCCACTTATGGGTGGTTCCCGTCGCCAAAATCTGCAGGGCGGCGACATGGAGTTCCTACATACGTTCGCTGCCCTCTACTGCCTGGACAAGGATGGTTGACAGGACAGTAACTTCGGCCAATCCATCCTTCGCAACCTCTTCAAGGCTTAAACCCATCCCCTTTGGTGGGGATCAGGTTTTCTCCCTGTCTGACCAACTGCACTACAGTTATTGTGCCCATTGGCACCTGGTTCGGTGCTTGTTGGATATGGTTGTGGCCGGGAGAAGCCTGTAGCTTGGTATTCACCCATCTGTGATGACTACCATCCTGCTTCTCCTAGGAGAAAGTGGAGTTGCTTACTTGTAACAGGTGTTCTCCTAGGACAGCAGGATGTTAGTCCTCAGGAATCTCGTCTGCCACCCTGCAGAGTTGGGTTCTCATGCGTTTTGTTGTTTTATTTTTTCTCTCATGGATTCTATGTTCTCCCAGGACAAGCAGGATGTAGTCCTCACATATGGTGACATCATCAGGATGGAGCCCTATTACGGAACACTTTTGTCAAAGTTTCTAGAATGTTGACTGGCACACTGAGCATGCCACCAACCCTGCAGACCTGAGGGGTCCCCCTTCAGTCTCTTTTTTTTTTTTTCGTGCAGCAGTTGCCTCGCAGTTAAGGAGCTCTGTGAGGACTTTCTCACAAATTTTTTCCACATGGAGTTTTTGAAGTTTATCTTCAGATTAAATGCCCTCACCGGGGTCCCCCATCGCGATCCGTCCTGCGGGTGCTCGGTAAGTGCACCCACTTCTTTGCGGTCAATTCCCAGCGGCATTCTTTCCGGTGCCCGACTGTCATTAACCACACGCGTGCCAATTTTTTGTAATGGCGACGGGATTTCGAAAATGCCTCGAATGTCTGAGGACCATGTCCATAATGAACCTGCACAAAATTTGCGTTCTATGCTTAGGGGTCTCGCAAGAGGTCCATTGGTGCCCAAGCTGTGCTCAAATGACCCCTAAGGGACGCTGTGCTCAATTGGAGAAAATGGTGCAGCTCTTTGGTTCAAAGCACACTGCTCCATTGTCTCCAACTCAGGCGCTGCCAACTAAAAAAGGTCCATCAACATCAGAGACGCCTAGCCGACACTATCGCGGAGTGGGTGACCGTCCGTCACAGACACCCTCGAGGACATCGGCTTCATTATCCTCTGCGCCGGAGAAAGACGGGGCCGAGCGTCGAGGGAAACAGCGGCACCGACATGCGTCCCCATCCGGTGCCAGCACTGATCCCACAGCAGCATCGATGGCCATTGAGCTGCCTTGAAGAAGACCCAGGGAGAGGAGCCCCCATCCTTCTTTGGACCCGGGACCTGAGGCGTTCCCCACAGATATCGGTGCTGGGTACTGAGCCCCCACAGACCCCTGTGGAGGTGCCAGTAACGCCTAGCCTGCCTTCAACCCCAGGCATGATGCACTCTATCCCGGCCTCAAAGGGGGAATTGGATGAAATGGTCCAAGAGGCAGTGTTAAAAGCCCTTCGAGGCTTCCATTCGCCACCGGTGCTGGTCCCCATATCGACACCAGACTTGGCACCCTCAATGTTTGCACCGCTCTTCGAGCGCCTAGATATGCTCATCGGTGCGGTATCGACTCATTTTATGCATTCCGATACATTGGCACCGAGGCACCCATCGAGGCTTCCACAGGTACAAATTCCTGGACTGGGTTCCTCGGAGGAAGATGAGACTGTTCCCAGCCAAATCCCTCCATTGGAGCCTCCATACCAGGACCATCGGGGATATTAAGGACTAAGCGTACCTTATTCTTTTCGATGCCATCCATGCCAGCACCGATTGCATCGATGCCAATACCAGTTCCATCAATGCCAAAGCAGCCTCCATCGAAGACTCTTCACCATCCATTGAGGCCTTCCCGCCCTATTGGATTAGATGTACTTTCTCCTTCAGGAGATCCACAAGGAGAAGGGGAAACCCCCTATAATCCTTGGGAAGATGAATCCTCTGATGATTCTTCGCATACTGCTGAGGACTTGCTCTCAGAGCCCTCACCCCCAGTAGAAAGGCGATGCATATAGGGAAAAATAACCCATGCTATAGTTACATGATGTTAGGTTCCATATTAGGAGCTACCACCCAGAAAGAGATCTAGGCGTCATAGTGGATAACACATTGAAATCATCGGTTCAGTGTGCTGCGGCAGTCAAAAAAGCAAACAGAATGTTGAGAATTATTAGAAAGGGAATGGTGACTAAAACGGAAAATGTCATAATGTCATAATGTCATAATGCCTCTGTATCGCTCCAAGGTGAGGCCGCACCTTGAATACTGTGTACAATTCTGGTCGCCGCATCTCAAAAAAGATATAATTGTGATGGAGAAGGTACAGAGAAGGGCGAACAAAATGATAAAGGGAATGGAACAGCTCCCCTATGAGGAAAGACTAAAGAGGTTAGGACTTTTCAGCTTGGAGACGAGACGGCTGAGGGGGGGATATGATAGATGTGTTTAAAATCATGAGAGGTCTAGAACTGGTTAATGTGAATCAGTTATTTACTCTTTCGGATAATAGAAAGACTAGGGGGCACTCCTTGAAGTTAGCATGTGGCACATTTAAAACTAATTGGAGAAAGTTCTTTTTCACTCAACGCACAATTAAACTCTGAAATTTGTTGCCAGAGGATGTGGTTAGTGCAGTTAATGTAGCTGTGTTTAAAAAAGGATTAGATAAATTGTTGGAGGAGAAGTCCATTACCTGCTATTAATTAAGTTGACTTAGAAAATAGCCACTGCTGCTATTAGCAACAGTAGCATGGGATAGACTTAGTTTTTGGGTACTTGCCAGTTCTTATGGCCTGGATTGGCCACTGTTAGAAACAGAATGCTGGGCTTGATGGACCCTTGGTCTGACCCAGTATGGCATGTTCTTATGTTCTTTGTCAAGGAGATGTCGGAAACTATTCCTTTTCCATTAGTTACGGAGGCAGATTCTCGTCACCAAATGTTGGAGGTTCTACAATTTGTAGATCCTCCAAAAGAGATAATGGCGATATCAGTACATGAAATACTTTTGGATCTTCTCCATCACCTCTGGACCACCCAGGTACTGTACCACCAGTCAACAAAAAGACAGATGCTACATACCTGATGCAACAGGCCCCAAGCTTTGAAAAAAGTCAGCTGCCTCACCACTCTGTTGTGGTTGAGTCAGCCCAGAAAAAAGCTAAGAGGCTTTTAGATGAAGGCATTAGATGCATTGGGGCACAGAGTCTTCCAGGGGTCAATGTTGATAGAACGGATAGCGGAATATCAATTATATATGACCCAATATAACAGGAATTTGTGGAAAAGGGTGCAAGATATTGCCAACACTTTACCACAACAGCAACAAGACTCCCTAACTTCCATCCTACAGAAAGGATTAGAAGCAGGCAATCACGAAGTCAGAGCTGCTTATGACTCGTTTGAGACAGCATCTAGAGTCTCAGCAGCGGGCATCAGTGCAAGGCGTTGGGCCTGGCTTAAAGCTTCAGACCTGCGCCCAGAAGTACAGGATAAACTTACAGATCTTCCCTGTACAGGCGACAACCTATTTGGGGACAAGATACAGGACGCAGTGGCTCAATTAAGAGACCCTGCATCAATTGTCCACTATTTCCCCAGATGTACCCTCGGAAACCCGTAGGGGTACAAGAAGAGACGTCAAGAAACAATTTTACAGACCACGCAGGTACTATCCCCCTGCATTCTGTACTTGAGGAGCTAGAACTCCTCAGAGAGGAATTTCACGTCAGGTAAGGACACCTAGAGCTCAGCCAGCTCCTCAGGCTGCTCCTCCGACTATGTTCTAAATGGTTCCAAGAAGCAGTTTCATTCCTAACTTGTTTTCAGTAGACAGTGAAAAATTTGTCACCTATAGCCCTGACTGCACTCTTTTCAGGGTGAAGCCGAGACTACCATACCCCCTGTGTCTCAGAAAAGTGATCCACTTTTCTTAAACCAGTAGTGTAGTAAGCTTGCTCAACGAATTGCAAAATAAAAAAAAAAAAAGGGGGTGACGTTACATTGCCAACCCTTTTCTACACTTCCCTACCCTATTCACTTCTCCTTCTAAATAAAGGTATATGTTGATATCCTTTGGCACCAAGCTTCCTCCACACTATCAGTGGGAATGAACCTGCTCTTTGAACTTTTTATAACCATGGAAACATTTCATACGCCACACAATGTTCCTGCACAGCCGGCAATAGTGGCAACACCACTATTCCACAGAGTTGTTACGATATCATATTTGGACAACTGTCTTGTAACAGCCAGTGCAGTCATGGGACCTTCGACTCCGCTAGACTCTTACACGACTCTAATACTCTCTGCTATTTATAATCACCTACCAGAGATCCAAGATGACATAGTCTTCTCATCTCTCCTCACGGAGAGATGATCTAGACTTCAAGAATGTCCGAAGGGCTATCCCTTCTCTTCCGCACGCAGACTGTCCAACCTCCCCAGCTACCCAATCTCCCCAGCAGTCAAAGACTATCACTTACCATTAATGGTTCATGTTGCCCCTCTACCAACCAACCAGAAGCCTGCCATGACTAATTTCAGTCTCACAGGCATTATGCCTCTCAGACGCTAAGTCCCTTGCTCACCAGTCCACGCCATTGACTTTGACCAATTTACATGCAGGTCCACCCTTACAGCAAACATCCCCCTTGGTAACCTAACATGCGGACATCTCCATCCTACGTTGCAGTGTCTTGGTCGCAGGCCTTCAACCTCAGCAAACTCATATATAACCGAGAATGACCTATCATTTCCACTTCCGGAAGTTTTGGAAGAGTCAGAATGTCCTCAATGCATTTATGAAATACCTCTTCAAATGCTAATAATCCACTCCATCGTACTGCGCACCACTTTTGGCAAGCACAGTCAATGCACTGGAAAACCCACTCAGCCAAAACTTCCAACCCATAAGTGATCCTTGGATCCCTCTGTTTGCAAGCGAAATTCTTCACAAATGCTATCAACTGACCATCATTTTCTTGCATACAACCTACCTTGTAGACTGAACGCTTCTGCTCTTAACAAACTGACCGAGCCGAGGAAAACTTTTCATGGCTACCTTAGCCATCCCTTAAACAGGAGTCTGCTATATAACTTCCCTCAACTACAGCTAATAGCAAGACTCTCATCAGGCTATGCAGGAACGAAAGCTCCATGATATGCATGGCCTTTTTCAACTGGCAGGAAAATTTGATTCCATTCCTCTAATGCCATTTTTCAAATCCTCGTAGCTTCGTGACAGCCTTTCAAATGATACTTTCAAAATGCATCACGGAAGACTTTACCATGTTCTGCACACCGAAGGACTCATCTCTTCATATCCACATTGCACATATGATACTTTTCAGGCACCCCGTGAACTTTATTTCATTTATTGCCCTTTTCCATATTGCATACAGATGTCAGGGACACCCTGTAACAGTCCAACACTTGGTGAGTTGCTTATAAAACCCGTATCTCAGCTTCTACAGCCACCGATCATGGTATAGTATATCCTGCTTCCACTATGCTCCTGCGAACTAAGTTAACCTATGGAAACTTTATTTGCTCCTTGTGACCTTCACATTTTGTTTTCGCAGAATCGGTGAGTTCAGGCCCTGAGGGGCGGATTTTCAGAGCCCTGCTCGCGTAAATCCGCCCAAAACCGGGCGGATTTACGCGAGCAGGGCCCTGCGCGCCGGGAAGCCTATTTTACATAGGCCTCCCGGCGCGCGCAGAGCCCCGGGACTCGCGTACGTCCCGGGGTTCTCGGAGGGGGGCGTGTCGGGGGGCGGGGCCGGAGCGCGCGGCGTTGCGGGGGGCGTGTCGACAGCGTTTTGGGGGCGGGTACGGGGCGTGGCTACGGCCCGGGGGCGTGGCCGCGCCCTCCGTACCCGCCCCCAGGTCGCGGCCCGGCGCGCAGCAGGCCCGCTGGCGCGCGGGGATTTACGTCTCCCTCCGGGAGGCGTAAATCCCCCGACAAAGGTAAGGGGGGGGTGGTAGACAGGGCGGGGGGGGGGGGTTAGGTAGGGGAAGGGAGGGTAAGGTGAGGGGAGGGCAAAGGAAAGTTCCCTCCGAGGCCGCTCCGATTTCGGAGCGGCCTTGGAGGGAACGGGGGGAGGCAGCGCGGCTCGGCGCGCGCAGGCTATACAAAATCGATAGCCTTGCGCGCGCCGATCCAGGATTTTAGTAGATACGCGCGACTACGCGCGTATCTAGTAAAATCCAGCGTACTTTTGCTTGAGTCTGATGCGCAAGCAAAAGTAGGCTGATCGCGCTTCTTTTAAAATCTACCCCTGAATGCCTACTCATCCTACCTAGCATTACTCCATGACCTGGTTATTCTTTGCACTCGCCTACATTTCTTCCTTAGAATATAACTGATTCCCATGAAAATCTATCCATATTCTTCCAAGTCTAGCACTCACTCGTGGGCTCGACTTCTACATATCTTGGACTATAGGCCTGCACTTGCACTAAGTGCACACTACGCAGTCCACCAGTAATCCGCTAAACTTTTGCCCTTAACAAAAATCAATCCTAGAGTTGAAGTGGATATACCACCTAGTTTAATTTACTCTGCACAATGCATCGCCTTCCACAATCAGCAATGCAAATCTCCCACATCAAAGATGAGTGGGAGGCACTTCGTCAGAACCATGTTAGTCAGTAACTCTCTTCGATTATTACCGATTTCAAACAATTTTAAGACTGCGACGTGTTTTCTCCACCCTTCGCAACTTTCTATTACATACACTAGGCCGAACGACAGTACTCTGTCTTTGACCTGTTTATCCTTAACAACGTATTCTCAGAGCAGCAACCCAACTCATCCTACCACGACCCACTGTGAATTCCAGGCTGACTCATTGTTGCCAACAGCACCCCAGTTGTTGTGCCTGTTGCACACGTTGGGTGCTGCTTGGCCGAATTCTTACGAGACAGCCTGTAGCTTGCTATTCACCCGTATGTGAGGACTACCATCCTGCTTCTCCTGGGAGAAAGCAGAGTTGCTTACCTGTAACAGGTGTTCTCCCAGGACATCAGGATGTTAGTCCTCACGAAACCCGCCTACCAACCTGCAGAGTTGGGTTCGTTTATGTTTTCTTACTTTATTTTTCGCTCGTACTTTTGCTACAAACGAGACTGAAGGGGGGACCCCTGGTGTCTGCAGGGTTGGTGGCATGCTGGGCATGCTCAGTGTGCCAGTCAAAGTTCTAGAAACTTTGACAAAAGTGTTCCGTGATAGGGCTCCATCCTGATGATGTCACCATATGTGAGGACTAACATCCTGCTGTCCTGGGAGAATACCTGTTACAGGTAAGCAACTCTGCTTTACGAGTCTGAAATGGGACCGTGTGTGGACATGCGGATAGTGGCATGCTGGGCATGCTCAGTGTGCCAGTAAAAGTTCTAGAAACTTTGACAAAAGTATTCCGGGGCTGGGCTCCATCTGATGATGTCGCCCATCTGTGAGGACTAACATCCTGCTGTCCTAGGAGAACACCTGTTACAGGTAAGCAACTGTGCTGTTTTTCCCAATGGAAAAAAAAAAGTGAATAGTGGAGTGCCCCAGGGATCTGTTCTGGGACTAATGCTTTTTAATATATTTATAAATGACCTTGAAAGGGGAACAACAAGTTAGGTGATCAAATTTTGCCGATGACACAAAATTGTTCAAAGTTGTCAAATCACAAGCGGATTGTGAGAAATTGCAAGAGGACATTGGAAAACTGTGAGACTGGGCATGCAAATGGCAAATTAAATTTAATGTAGACAAATGCAACGTGATGCACTTAGGGAAGAGAAAACAAAATTATAGCCTTAAAATGCCAGGTTCCACATAGGAGTCACCACTCAGGAAAAGGATCTAGGTTTCTTCATTGAAAATACATTGAAATCTTCTGCTCAGTGTGCAGCAGCAGCCAGGAAAGTAAATAGAATGCTAGGGATTATTAGGAAAGAAATGGATAATAAAACAGAATATCATAAATCCTTTCTATTGCTCCATGGTATGACCTCATCTTGAATATTGTGTTCAGTTCTGGTCACCACATCTCAAGAAAGATATAGCAGAATTAGAAAAGGCACAAAAAAGAACAACTAAGATGATAAAGGGGGTTGAACAATTCCCCTATGAAGAAAAGCTAAAGAGGTTAGGACTCTTCAGTTTGGAGAAGAGATGGCTGAGGAGCTATATGATACAGGTCTATAAAATAATGAGTGGAGGGAACAATTAAACCTTAATCAGCTGTTTACTCTTTCAAAAAGTACAAAGATTAGGGGGGACACAATGAAGTTACTGGGTAATACATTTAAAACTAATAAGAAAAAATATTTTTTACTCAACACATATTTAAGCTCTGGAATTCATTACCAGAGGATGTGGTGAAAGAAGTTAGTACAGCTGTGTTTAAAAAAAGGTTTTGGACAAGTTCCTAGAGGAAACGTCTATTAATAATTATTAAGGGAGAGTTGCAGAAATCCTCTCCTTATTCTTGGGATAAGCAGCTTAGAATCTATTTGTCCCTTGGGATTCTGCCAAGTACTTGTGACCTGTTTTGGCCACTTTTGGAAACAGGATATTGGGCTTGATGGACCCTTGGTCTGACCCAGTATGGCATGCCTTATGTTCTTATATTCTTATGTCCTTTGTAGCACAGTTCAGAAATGTGAAAAGCACTATTAATTTTAATCCAGTCATCTGTGTGTAACATAGTAACAATGGCAGAAAAGGACCAAATGGTCCATCCAATATGCTCAGCAAGTTTGTTATGGTAGTAATTGCCATTCAGTGCAGGTTACCCCCACATTTCTGTTAAGGGTATAGTAACTGCTGCTCCATACAGGTTACCTCCATGCCTTACATTAAGGGTAATAATATTAACAGTTAAAACCAAGCATTGTCAAACTAATAACAAAATTACTGCTAACAACATTTTTTACAGGGTGAGCAGCCTTCTTGGTAATTCAGAAAAGGCTGATTGAATGTGCTTTGCTTTTGGACTTGACTATAAAAGCAGTCCTGCACTTTTTCCCTAATGTCTGTGTTGTACCCTGGACCGTAAAAGTCAGGGCCCAGCATTGGCTGTCATCTGAATCTTATTCCCCTTCCCCCACCTCTCCACCATCGAAGTGAACAGCAATGTTGCAGTTGCATCAAAATCATGAAAGCTAATTGGTTAAGGGTAGTAATCTTCATGCCTTCTTTAGGGGAAGTAGCTGCTGCTCTGAGGTTACCCCCCTGCACCTGATCCTTCAATTCCACCTCTAGCCTTTACGGATCCACAGTGTTTATCTCATGCCTTTTTGAATTTGTTTATTGTTTTCATCTTTATCACCTCTTCCGGAAAGGCATTCCAGGCATCTGTCACCCATTCCATGAAGAAATATTTCCTGATATTAGTTCTGTCATCCTTCCTGGAGTTTCATTTCATGACCCCCTAGTTCTCGTTTGCTTTCCAACGGAAAAGGTTCGAGGATGGTGTGCATCCTTTCAGATATCTGAAAGTCTATATCATATCTTCCCTGCACCTCCTCTCTTCTAGGGTATACATATTTAGATTCTTCAGCCTCTCCTCATAAATCTTCTGATACAGACCCCACATCATTTTGGTCACCCTTCTCTGGCCCTCCTCCATCCTGTCTCTAACATTTTTTAGATTCAGTCTATTCTTGCCTTGTTGCTGAGCAGCAGTGAACCAAACTTTAGCTTCCTTGATCATTCTTGTTTCTCTTTTGATCTCCCACTTCATCCACTATTTGCTGCTCTTTTCTGTTTTTCTCCTGAGGTCGTCATCTTTTCTCCAAGGACAAGCAGGATGGTAGTCCTCACACATGGTTGATATCATCCGATGGAGCCCGGAACGGAAAACTTTTGTCAACGTTTCTAGAAACTTTGACCAGAACACTGAGCATGCTCAGCAAGCTGCTAACCACGCATCCACGCTCCAGAAGTTGTAGCAGGATCAGGGTTCCATGATCCTGATCACCCCCTTCTGGCTCTGTCAGGTCTGGTTTCCGACCCTTTGGGACCTGGCCTCACGTCCCCCAATCTGATTGGGGATGGTTCCAGACCTATTCACCCAGGACCAGAGTAGGCTCTGCCACCCCAACCTGCAAGCCCTGGCTCTCACGGCTTGGACGTTGACTGTGTGGGCCCTTGGCCTTTCGGAAGGGGTGTTACATGTTATTCTGGAGTCCAGAAAACTTTCCAGCAGAAATTCTTATAATCTAAAGTGGAAAAGGTTCTCATCTTTTCCACTTTGACCCCAAGGCGCTTTTTTCCTTGGTTTCGTCCCTCACCAAACCCCCCTCGACGTCTATACCAGATGATAAAGCTGCAAGCAAAGCAGAGGAACTTGCGACCTATTTCAAAAACAAGATCCCGAACCTATTAACTCAAGCCAAGAAAAACAAAGATACTACGCCTTCAACACCTCTAGCTGCCATTCCACCACAAAAGGCAAGCCTTGGGGAATTTGAGCTGACCTCATCCTTAGAGATCGAAAACATACTAAAAAAACTTAAACCTTCTTCTCATCCTCAGGACACCATCCCAACTAACCTCCTCATCACCTGCTCTAAAACCATCTCCAAACCTATCGCCCAAATCATCAACTGCTCCTTATCTCAAGGGCTAGTTCCCGACCCTCTCAAAATGGCAATCATAAAACCACTCCTAAAAAAACCAAATCTCTCTCCAGATAACCCGGCCAATTTTCGGCCAATAGCAAATCTACCCCTCATCGCAAATAAACAATAGCAAATCTACCCCGAATTGCAAATAAACAACTGACAGAATACTTGAGCAACAACAACATTCTTTCCCCTTCGCAATTCGGCTTCCGCCAATCTCGAAGCACAGAAACTCTTCTAATCTCATTAACGGACTCCATCCTACTGAACCTTGAAAAAAGACAACCTTGTCTACTCATCCTCCTTGACCTAACAGCAGCATTTGACACGGTCAACCATAATACTCTGGTTGAGCGTCTGTCAGACATTGGCATCAGAGACGTCGCCCTCGCTTGGTTCAAATCTTTCCTTCAGAACAGGCATTATAAGGTCAAGATCAACAGGGAGGAATCTCAACCAGTCAACTGCAACCTGGGAGTCCCACAAGGCTCTTCACTTTCTCCAACCTTATTCAACATATACCTGCTCCCACTCTGCCAGCTCCTCCGCAAGCTAAATCTTATCCACTTATCCGCTGACGATGTTCAGATTCTGATTCCTATTACGGATTCACTTCAGAAAACTCTGGACTTCTGGAAATCATGCCAACATGCCATCAATAACCTGCTGACAAGCCTCAATCTGATTCTTAATCAAAACAAGACAGAGTACCTTCTCATTTCCCAAGATGGAAACCACCCACAACCTATCACCAACCTGGTCTCACAATTAATCCTATCCCCACAAGTCAGAAACCTGGGAGTTATACTAGATAACCAAATGAATTACAGATCTTTCATCAACAACATCATAAAGGATGGATTTTTTCAAACTACAAGTCTTAAAAAGATTGAGACCCCTCCTCCATTTTCAAGATTTCCGATCAGTTTTACAAGCAATCATTCTCAGTAAAATAGACTACTGCAATTCACTACTACTTGGCCTCCCTGCTAACTCCACAAAACCTCTACAGATGTTGTAGAACGCAACAGCAAGGATTCTAACCAAGACAAACAAAAGAGACCATATAACACCCATCTTGAAAAATCTACACTGGCTTCCTATCAAATTCAGAATACTTTTCAAAGCACTCTCATCAATCCACAAGGCAATACATAACATCGCCCCACTCGAGCTCAAGATCCCTCTTCAACCTCACACCTCAACCAGACCAGTGAGACAAGCATACAGAAACAACCTACAGGTCCCACCGATGAAGACAGCATTAAGTAAAAGAGCTTTCTCCACTGCCGGTCCCAAACTTTGGAACTCTCTCCCATCAGACCTCAGACTAGTGCAATGCCCTAATGTATTTAAAAAAAAGACTCAAGACCTGGTTATTCAACCAAGCATTCTCCTAACTTCAGCGTTTATGTGTATTCCAACTTATGATCCCTTTCATTGGTAACCCCCAGAGAGCAATATTAAAAACCTAGCCTTATGCCCAACACCCGTTCGTAACTCCAGCCTACATTAGGCCCCCATATCTGTTACTTTATGTTGTTAACCCCATTTATTTTTATCCAAGTTCAATCTACCTGTTTATTGTAAGACATCTTCTTGTCATGTTTATTGTTTAGAATGTAAACCGACTTGATTAGTAATTCTGTTACTGGAAAATCGGTATATAAAAGTGCTAAATAAATAAATAAATCTTGGTGCAAGGGACGAGGTCTGGATCTTTTCTCTTGCTCCCCTCCTGCACTCTTAAATTGCCTATTGCCCCTCTCAGAATCTGGTCTGCAGACCACAAGTGAGGGTTCACCTCGGTGCCATTGGGGCATACCATCAAGGTATGGATGGTACTGCGACTTCTTCCCATCCACTCAAGGGACGATTCATGAGGGGCTTATTACAACTGAAGCACCCCACTTGCCCTCTGGCGTTCTCCTGGGATCTCATTGTAGTCCTCTCGCAACTCATGAAATCTCCGTTTGAGCTATTGCGTTCTTGAGATCTGGAGTCCCTTTCCTGGAATGTTATCTTCTTAGTCTCAGTCACATCAGCTCGCAGGGTCGGTGAACTGCAAGCATTCGTGTTGTACCCACCTTATACAAAGTTTTTTCATGACAAGGTGATGTCAGAGTTTCATCTCAACCAGTCTATTGCGTTGCCTTCCTTTTTCCCAAGGCCTCACGCTTACCCAGGGTGAGTGTGCTCTATACACACTGGATTGCAAGAGGGCACTTGACTTTTACTTGGAACAGACAGCGCCTCACTGCATCTCCACTCAGCTTTTTGTCTCCTTTGACAGAAACAGATTAGCAGTCGCTGTCTTTAAACAGATCCTATCGCATTGGCTAGTGGACTACATTGCTTTCTGCTATGCACAGGCGGGCTTGCAGCTTGACGGTCACGTCAAAGCTCCTCCATGTGGGCCATGTCAGTCTCAGTGGCTCACTTGCGTGCAGTTTGCAATCACGAGATTTGCAGAGCTGCGACCTGGAGTTCCCTCCTCATTTTCACCTCACATTACTGCCTGGAGAAGGATGGCCAGCAGGACAGTTGTTTCAGAGAGTCCATCCTCCGTAACCTCTTCCAGCCATGAAAACCCAACTCTCCCTCTGTGGGCCCCATCCTTGGGTGCAGGCCTGCTCCTGTGGTTGTTGCAGCTCTAGTTGTTGTGCACATTGGCACCGGTTCTCTGCTGTACATGTTTGGAGAGGCCTGGAGCTACTTAATCACCCATGTGGGACTACCATTCTGCTTGTACTTGCAGAAAGCAGAGTTGCTTACATGTAACAGGTGTTCTCCAAGAACAGCAGGATGTTAGTCCTCACGAAACCCGTCCACCACCCCACAGAGTTTGGTTTTCTCTGTTTGTTTTATTTTTTCACGAACTCTGTTTATAAGACTGAAGAGGGACCCCATGTGGATGCGTGGTTAGCGGCATGCTGGGCATGCTCAGTGTGCCAGTCAAAGTTTCTAGAAACTTTGACAAAAGTTTTCCATTCCGGGCTCTATCGGATGATATCACTCATGTGTGAGGACTAACATCCTGCTATCCTTGGAGAATACATGTTACAGGTAAACTTTCTTTTAACTTGTGCTTCGCTTTCACAGTCTCTAAGTCATTCTTGTATTTTTTTTAATGAGTTGTGGAAGATGACCTGCTTAGAACCTCATGTAATGATGCACATGATCAATCACAATTAGTATATCTATCTTTGCACCAAGATTTTTTTTGATAATTTTTTATTTTAATAACAAAGTAAACTGTTACAGAATCATTGCCACAAATATCCACTGGAACACTGTCATTGTCAATGAACAAAGTACAACATAAATGACATAGATGAGCAAGTATATTATAATCTAGAACTGGAATTGGAGCTTAGGGATAGACCTTACAGTACGGGTGCTCTAAACAGAGGAAGAGTATATCGACATCTCTTCCCCCCCCCCCCCCCCACAGCAGTGAGCAGCAGGATTGCTGAGAAATGTTACAAATATACAAAGAATCGCATCTCAAAAAAATATAATTGCGATGGAGAAGGTACAGAGAAGGGCTACCAAAATGATAAGGGGAATGGAACAGCTCCCCTATGAGGAAAGACTAAAGAGGTTAGGACTTTTCAGCTTGGAGAAGAGATGGCTGAGGGGGGATATGATAGAGATGTTTAAAATCATGAGAGGTCTAGAACGGGTAGATGTGAATAGGTTATTTACTCTTTCCGATAATAGAAAGACTAGGGGGCACTCCATGAAGTTAGCATGGGGCACATTTAAAACTAATCGGAGAAAGTTCTTTTTTTACTCAATGCACAATTGGACTCTGGAATTTGCTGCCAGAGGATGTGGTTAGTGCAGTTAGTATAGCTGTGTTTAAAAAAGGATTGGATAAGTTCTTGGAGAAGTCCATTACCTGCTATTAAATTCACCTAGAGAATAGCCACTGCCATTAGCAATGGTAACATGGAATAGACTTAGTTTTGGGGTACTTGCCAGGTTCTTATGGCCTGGATTGGCCTCTGTTGAAAACAGGATGCTGGGCTTGATGGACCCTTGGTCTGACATAGTATGGCATATTCTTATGTTCTTAGATAGTAGAAGGACAATGTTAAGGGGAGCTAAACCAATGCGCCCAGAACTTCCCCCAAATATTTGTATTTTTTGAGAGAACCCTGAAAAAAGTGACAGCCTCTCAATGTGGTCTGCCAACGGCCAAGAAAATTTTGGATTTACCGAGAACTGAGACAGAGTCCCAGCAACCTTTAACAAGACCAAATCTGTGCACGTGCTAAGTTCCTTCCCTGAAGTTCGAGAAATCACCTCAAACACATTAACTCAAGTCTTGAACCCTCGGGCATGTCAACCACATATTAAGAAAATATCCTCTTGTGCCATATCCCCTCCAGCAGAGAGTGGAATGAGAGGGATTAATCTTGTGAAAAAGCACTGAATAATAATAAGTATGATGAAGCCTGTAGATAAGGTTTGCTCTACTTTGGCAGATTGGGCTATGTTAAGCTCTTTCCAACAATACCCTTTATTGCATGAAGATTTTTGATGGTATCTTTTTATTGTATCCTCCCATAACGATTAATCTACATATGATTGTTTTCCTGTTTTGCACAACTAGACAGTGCTTGAAGAAGGCAATTGAAGTCACTGAATACCTAGAAACAGAGAGTACCAATGTTGTCCTTAAAGGTGAGACACTTTCCTGCATGCTATGGAGATAATTAATGTTGAAATACCCAAAAGCACCATGATTTGGTTTTAAAGAAATTTAAAGTAGACCTGAGAGGGAGTATGGGGGAGTGTGGGGGAGGAATGGACCACGAGCAATGAGAGCAAGGTTCAAATCTTGTCTATTTCACTGACACTTTTTTAATCTTGGGTAGGGAGGGACAGGGGGACAGTAACCTGCTTGAAAGTTTTGTACCAGTTTGAGCTGTTTGCCTCCCTGTCCCTCCCATTGCAGCCTTCAGGCGACACATGGGTCCGTGTCGGTGGACACACAATAGCATTCACTCTCTTTGAGTATTACTTTGAAGCTCTTGAATAAAAATGATTTACTTATTTAAAATCTATTTCGAATGTTTTTGGTGGACATTTTTCATTACTTCACGCATCTCCTTTGTGCTTTGTATCTTTGGTTGCGTGGACTGCTCCTCCTTATATTGGATTTACAATAGGCCTAATATCATATGAGTTCCAATTGTCTTACTTTTTGCAGGGTTTTATGATTGGCACCACAGCAGTGCATGTAAATATAGTGTGCATGTTATATTTTTATTTCAGAAGACTATATTTCGAATGTCCTTTTTCATGTAAAATCTTATTATAAATGCATAATTTTTAATTGTGTTTGAAGGTTAGGGCTGGGGATGCAAGCTTGTATGGTTTGCCTAGGTGCCTAATTCCCTTGCACCAGCCCTGACTCCACATGGGAAAGCAGAGTTCCATCTGGAGCAGTGTTGTTGTGGGTCAGACTCTGCTGCAGCAGTAATGCATATAGCCTATTTTCTTTTTCTTTAGCACTGTAGGAAGCAGGTAGTATGGATCACTCCTTCTCCAGGCAAAGTAGAACTTAGGGAATCATAAAAGTAGCAGACTGTAGCACACAGTCAGTGATAATGTGCTGGAGTGGGAAAGGCCCTGAGAAGTGGAGGTAAGCTACTGTCATAGAAAGGGGGAGGGAGTGAATCAGAAGGAGATACCTGTGTGTAGTGTTAGTGAGATTTCTGTCTAAGGCAGAAGTTCTCAACCTTTTTTCCATCATGACACACCTGACAGATGATGCACATATGTGTGGCACATTGCGCACTACATTTAACAGCTATACTAAAAAAAAAAAATTCCTAGGTATTTTATTGTTGAAAATGATGCAAAAGAGGAAAAAAATTATTTAATTTCAATAAATGCTTGTAAAATAATATTACATTTTATTTTTTTCACAAATTGTAATCTTTGCTTACTGCATCAGTGAGAAATCTGGGTCTGATATGCATATGCAGCACACAGTTTTTCGATAGACAAACTCTCATGCATTTCACTGTTACCCTCAGGAAGTTGTGACCTCTTCTGGAGTTTATAGAGAGCAGAGTTAGGAAATTTCCCCTTTCAACTCACCATAAAAAAAACATATATTCAAAATATGGTATCCTTTCAGTAATATTACTTCAAAATCCTTTCCCTGCTAGACACTTTGTGAAATAACATGAAAACCAGCTACAAAGACATTTAGAAATTATATAGCATACCAGTCATACCATAAGAGCACTAACATACAGGACCTGAACAGCAACCCATGAAAAAGCAAGACTGCAAATATAGAACACAGTACACTTATTGGAAAAAACAAAGCAAGCCAGACTGCTATAGATCCCTACACAGAATCTACATCCTAGTTAACAGAATCCCTCACATCTGTCAGATATGCAGAATGCAGACTGACCCTTGTCTAATACAGAATAAAAGACCATAAATTAAAATAAACTTATAGAGGAAAAACTGAAACTCCAAGAAGCTGGGGGAACCATGGGAGGGTGGGGGCAGGGAGAGCATGCCTAAACATTTCTGGCTTGGATTGGTGGTGGCAGTGATTGCCAGGGGTGAGGGAAAAGCAGTAACAGGGAGCGGTGATGGGGAATTTGAAGTACCAGCTCCTAACTCTGCACTCTCCTCAAGCAGCAAGCACATGTGGCTGTTATAGATAACATAGGCTTGCTTTGTCAAATTTGTGGTGAGACACCTTCTACCCCTTGGTGACACACTGGTGTGTCCCAACACACTAGTTGAGAAACACTGGTCTAAGGTGACTGGCTGAACTCTTAGATGGGCAGCTGGCTGCCTCAGAGCTGGGGCAGGGAGGCACTCACTAAATGAGCACAAGAGAAGTAGCCCAACAGCAAATGTTTGTGTGTGTGTGTATACCTGAGTCACTGGCTAGCAGTGTGGTTTTCTCATTACTTGGCAACTGGTTCTAAAGCTGATTGGTTGGAAAAAGACTTTAACACCAGACCAGGAATTGAGGATGTATCAGGTTTGTAACCAAATTTGTGGGATGACCAACTGATTGCATGGACAGATGAGGGATTGCAGGTCAGTTTGTTCACCCCTGGTCTAGGATGTGTTCTACTTAAATTTAACTTTTTTCATAAAAATTTAAGTTAGAGATTTTTTTTTGTCTCAATTTTGTCAGACTCTGAATTACATTATGTACCTCTCAACTATTAGCTCGGTGTGCTTTTGGGAGGTATTGAAAAAACTACTACACAACGCACATTAGTTGGTTACAAATACCTTATGGGTTGGTTTTGAAAAAAATTCCCCAGGCTGGCATCTGTCTGCAATCCGTCCCTGAACAAGGGTGTGGATTTAAGACTACTCTGACTAGGGAATTGTTTGGACCTGTCATTTTTTCAGCACTGCATGGACAATGTTAATAGCTGGCTGAGAGAATTACTTGATTTCATGTAAATTGAGCCCAGAAGGCAGAAATGAACCTTAATGCTGATCTTTAATATACTTTTTTAGCATTTCAACAGCCTTGGCTAGTCCTACGAGTCTGATCATTGCAATCTCATTGTGCTGTAATTATCTTTATTTCTTCACCGCCACCAAACTAGTCTGACTTAAGAACATAAGAAATTGCCATAATGGATCAGACCAGGGTTCCATCAAGCCCAGCATCCTGTTTCCAACAGTGGCCAATCCAGGCCATAAGAACCTGGCAAGTACCCAAAAACAAGTCTATTCCATGTTACCATTGCTAGTAATAGCAGTGGCTATTTTCTAAGTCAACTTGATTAATAGCAGGTAATAGATTTCTCCTCCAAGAACTTATCCAAACCTTTTTTTAAACACAGCTACCCTAACTGCACTAACCACATACCCTGGCAACAAATTCCAGAGTTGAGTGAAAAAGAACTTTCTCGGATTTGTTTTAAATGTGCCACATACTAACTTCATGGAGTGCCCCCTTGTCCTTCTATTACCCAAAAGAGTAAATAACTGATTCACATTTACCCGTTCTAGACCTCTCATGATCTTAAAGACCTCTATCATATCCCCCCTCAGCTGTCTCTACTCCAAGCTGAACAGCCCTAACCTCTTTAGTCTTTCCTCATAGGGGAGCTGTTCCATCCCCTTTATCATTTTGGTCGCCCTTCTCTGTACTTTCTCCATCACAATTATATCTTTTTTGAGATGTGGCGATCAGAGTTGAACACAGTATTCAAGGTGCGGTCTCACCATGGAGTGATACAGAGGCATTATGACATTTTCCGTTTTATTCATCATTCCCTTCCTAATAATTCCTCACATTCTGTTTGCTTTTTTGACTGCCGCAGCACACTGAGCCTCCAATTTCAATGTATTATCCACTATGACGCCTAGATCTCTTTCCTGGGTGATTGCTCCTAATATGGATCGTAACATCATATAACTACAACATGGGTTATTTTTCCCTATATGCATCACCTTGCACTTATCCACATTAAATTTCATCTGCCATTTGGATGCCCAGTTTTTCAGTCTCACAAAGTCCTCCTGCAATTTCACAATCTGCTTGTGATTTAACTATTCTGAATAATTTTGCATCATCTGCAAATTTGATTCTCACTTGTTGTATTCCTTTCCAGATCATTTATAAATATATTGAAACGCTCAGGTCCCAATACAGAACCCTGAGGCACTCCTCTGCCCATCCCCCTCCATTGAGAAAATTGAACATTTAATCCTACTCTGTTTCCTGTTTTTTAACCAGTTTGTAATCCGCGAAAGGACATTGCCACCTATCCCATGAATTTTTACTTTTCTTAGAAGCCTCTCATGAGGAACTTTGTCAAATGCCTTCTGAAAATCCAAATACACTACATCTACTGGTTCACCTTTATCTACATGTTATTAACCCCTTCAAAAAAGTGAAGCAGATTTGTGAGGCAAGACTTACCTTGGGTAAAGCCATTCTGACTTTGTTCCATTAAACCATATCTTCTATATGTTCTGTGATTTTGATCTTTAGAACACTTTCCACTATTTTAACTGGCACTGAAGCCAGGCTAACTGGTCTATAGTTTCCCGGCTCGCCCCTGGAGCCCTTTTTAAATATTGGGGTTACATTAGCAACCCTCCAGTCTTCAGGTACAATGGATGATTTTAATGATAGATTACAAATTTTAACTAATAGATCTGAAATTTCATTTTTTAGTTCCTTCAGGACCCCTGGGGTATATACCATCCGGTTCAGGTGATTTACTACTCTTCAGTTTGTCAGTCAGGCCTACCTCATCTTCTAGGTTCACCGTGATTTGGTTCAGTCCATCTGAATCTTTACCCATGAAAACCTTCTCCATAACTGGTATATTCCCAAATCCTCTTCAGTAAATACTGGCCATACCCCCGCCCCGGACCGCCCACGCCCCACTCCTTTTTTTCAAGCCCCAGGGCTTGCGCGCGTCACTGGGCCTATGCAAAATAGGCTCTGTGTGCGTAACCCCCCTGCGCGCGTAAAACCAGCTGGATTTACGCACGCAGGGCTTTTAAAATCTGGCCCTAAGCCTTCATTCTCAACAATCTGGGGATTTTTTTCCCCTATTTTATATTCTCTCTCAACTCTCCGAGCCCAGTCCTGGGCCAGAAACCATGTACAAGGAATCCTTCTGGAACCCTGCAGTAGTGGCCTTAAATCCTGCCACTAGGTGTTTTCATTGTGCAATGGCGAACTGCCTCACCCCCAGAGGCAGTGAGTCCTGCCTCTGCAAAATCTTCAGTCCTGATTCTTCTGGGGAGCAGAAGACCTAAGCCGGGAATCAAACCCAGGTCCCTGCACATAGCAGGGCCCAGAGTGCTACTTTTTTTTTGAGTGCTATACAATAGAGCAGCAAAATTTAGTAGAACTAAAAGTTGTTCTGGCTCTTTCACTGCTATTTAAAAATGGAACCCAATCAGGGAAACAATCCTGGTGGTAGAAAATGCAGGCCAATAGCACATCTGCATTGTAGCCCTATATCATATGGCAGTGAGAGTTGGATCAGATTTCCACAGGGATGAAACCTGTGGAGTTGTGGAGACAGTGAGCGAAACCATTGAAAAGCCTCACATGCACCTCTTGGAAGCTCTAAAGAGATACACATCATAGAAAGAGGCTCGATACCATCCTTCAATCATTGCATTGAATCTACACACCTTGTTGTCCCTTTTCCTGTCTCGTTTCCCTGTGATCTTGACCTGGTTAACATACATGGTCCCACTACTGATTTAACAACAGTTATGTGTTATATGTGCAGTTCATAATAGGTGCCCAAGACACATGAGTTTTAGGCTGTAAGACATGGGATTCTTTTACATAGTTGTTGGTTAGCTTTAAAGGATTTTTGATCCCAAGATGCTAAATCATAAAAAATAAATTCTAAATGAGCAGAACATTTTTGTGTCAGGGAGTGAAAATTTTTACCTTCTTAGTATGATTGTTGGATGCTTTTTTTTTTTTAACCACTTAAACCTTTCTTTCCTATCCCAGAAGAGAGCACCTGGGATCTTTGCTGTGTGATTTCGAGCCTGGTACAGGTGATGATGGATCCTCAATGCAGAACAAAGCTTGGATTTCAGAGTCTGATTCAGAAGGAGTGGGTGATGGGAGGGCATGCTTTCTTAGATCGCTGCAACCATCTACGCCAAAATGACAAGGAGGAGGTACATTTATTGCCATATTCACACTTACATAAATCGATAAGTATTCACAAAAAGAAGCAAGAATGCTGTAAGAGGGTCGAGTAGACTGTCAGGGAGAGAATATGTCATAGTCTAGATGAGCAGCACATGATAAAGAAAATAGAAAAAAAGAAATATTAATAAAAGTTTTGGAGAATAAAGACAGTAGCTAGATAATGAGATAATGGTTACCTCGGACATAGTCACCACACATCAGGGAGTTCCCTTGATGGTTTGTAGTTAATATATTCTTATGTAGGTCATAACCTAGTGGCAGACTGTGCTAAGGCACAAAGACTAAACATGACACAGGACAAGACATCAGTTTGCACAACACTGTAAAATGGGGATTCTCAGTTGTGTTCTCATAACCTCCAAATCAACTTAGCTTATCAGGGTGTCAAGAATGTCTTGCAGCGCATGAGATAAATTTGCATGCATTAGAGACCTCATTGATCTCTTTGTGGATATCCTGAAAATGTGACCCGCTGTGGAGTCACCAGGACAGATTTGGGAATCCCTGCTGTAAAAGGCAAAACTTTTATAGGGAACCATTTTCAAAGCAATTTTCCTTGCTACATGGGCCTTCTGAAAATTCCGCTCGCTCAGTTCAGCTAAAAGTATGTAGAGCATTCTATAGCGTTCTCATTTGTAGCCACATTTAGAAGAGGCACTCCTGGGGCTGTGTTTTACATAGGACTGGAAAACAATGCATCTACATTGTATTTTCAAATATATGCATATTAGTTTCCTTAGAAATTTTATCCCTACAAACAGCAGCTGCAGAGTCTACGAGTGCTTTGTACCTATAGCGGTTTTCAGCTTTCCCTTTAAAAGCTAGATACAAGGTCTGCAGGTACAATGGATCCATGAACTTTGCACCTAGACAGGGATTTGGAAAATTTCCTCCATGAAGGCAGCAACCTTCAGGTACACACACACAATTTCTGTTCCTGTTAAACAACACCAGGGTATTGAGAGAAAACAGTGTAAAAAGGCATCCATTCCAGATAGCATGGAAGGAGACCTGCTGTAACTGCGATGATGATGGTAATTCAGTCTTAACACAGTTTGAATACAAGCATTTTATTGGAAAAAAGATATCCACAAATCATAAGAACAAAAGAACATAAGAACATGCCGTACTGGGTCAGACCAAGGGTCCATCAAGCCCAGTATCCTGTCTCCAATAGTGGCCAATCCAAGTCACAAGTACCTGGCAAGAACCCAAACATTAAATTGATCCCATGGCACTAATGCTGGCAACAAGCAGTGGCTATTCCCTATTGATTAATAGCACATTATTAGCACATTTTTTGTGTTGGCAAAAATAAAGAGGTAAAGTTCCAGGTTCCCTTCGCTGTCCCTTGCTTAGGGTTAGCATATCTTCAGATCGGGAAAACTGCAACATTTCTATGAATAACTTTATTGTTGCCAAGGGGGAAGAGGGATGGCAGTTTTCAGCTTCCTTTGCATCATCTCTTTTCCAGCATTTGCAGAAGTGCTGTTCATTTACATATATATAAGTTTCTCTGGGCATTTCAGTAAGAATAGCAGAAGGAGTCCGGGTAGTGCAGGCACGAATCTGGGACTCTAGGGACTTGTCTAGCTACTTACCAGGGTCTCTAATCAAATAGAAACCTGGTGCTCAGTTAAAACCGAAACTTATAGTAGGATTTAGCTTTCTGGCTTTCATATATACAGCGATTTAACTATTGTAATACACATTTAAGTAAGAGAGAGAAGCAAGTAAAAGGAAGATCAAATATGGTGATTAAGAAAACTGCATTCATGTCTTTCTTTCAAAACCTTTCATAGTACAAAATGCTTAGAAGCATTCTTGCCCTCTTATTAAACTGCTCTTCGACATGACACCTTGCTATCAGGATTGCTGAAAATGATCCGCATTCTTTGTACTTAGGAGATTGTTTGGAAATTTTTTTTAAATCCCTAATTTTCCTTCCCTCCTTCTCTATTTAGGCACCAGTTTTCCTGCTGTTCCTGGATTGTGTTTGGCAGCTGGTCCAACAGTATCCTGTAGCTTTTCAATTCACAGAAACCTACTTGACTGTTTTGTCCGACAGCCTCTACATACCCATTTTTAGCACTTTCTTTTTCAATTCACCTTGTCATAAAGATACTCAGCACCTGGTAAGAGATTTTGCTCCAGAGGACATGAATTTACAGATTCAGTTTAAATGGTTAGTGACTGATATGAAACTGGGAGAATGAGAAACTGATGAAAATAGTTATATTATTTTTCTACACAAGGACTATCAGGGTAGGGCTCTTATACTATGTTTCCAGCCTGCTTTTTTGTAATGTTGGAGGTAATTATTAGGCTTGATTATTATCGAGAGTAGTGCAAACGTGTCATGTAATGCCTTAGCACTACTCCCAACATCTACTCGGGGTTACCTCTGTGGAAACTCGGAAAAACTTGCCAAGCACATCCCATGTCCCACCTGCACAAGTTCCTTACATTGGCAAACTGCTACCCACAAATTGGGTTCCCACTTGTCTCTGGCCAACTACCTGGCCCCACAAGGGTGGTTTCTAGGAACATTGAGACCCCACAAACCCCAGGGTCACATTATATCTAGAAATGCACCTACAGACCAAATATACAAAAAATACTGGGATCATTAATCAGTCAGAAAGAAAGAGCTAACAAACAAAAAACTTTAGAGTGGACATGCCGGAAGGAGTACAAAGAATGAGACAGGATTTAAAGAAGGAAGAGTGGTCAAAGATATGGCAGCTGGGATTCAATGCCAAGAAATGCAGTCATGCATCTGGGGTGTGGTAATCCGAAAGAACTATATGTGTTGGGGGTGAAGGGCTGATGTGCACGGAGCAGGAGAGAGATCTTGGAGTGATAGTGGCACAGCAATAACCAAGCCAGAAGAATGCTGGGCTGCATAGAGAGGAATATCGAGTAAGAAAAGGGAAGTGATAATCCCCTTGTGCAGGTCCTTGGTGAGGCCACACCTGGAGTACTGTATTCAGTTCTGGAGACCATATCTCAAAAGAGACAGAGACAGGATGGAGGCGGTCCAGAGAAGGGCGACCAAAACGGTGGGTGGGTGGGTCTCCATCGAATGACTTATATGAGGAGGTTGAAGAACCTGAATATGTATACCCTGGAGGAGAGGAGGAGCAGGGGTGATATGATACAGACCTTCAGATACTTGAAAGGTTTTAATGATCCATGGTCGTCGTCAAACCTTTTCCATTGGAAACAATTTAGTTGAAACTCCAGGGAGGAAGACTTAGAACCAATGTCAGGAAATATTTCTTCACTGAGAGGGTGGTGGATGCCTGGAATGATATTCCAGAGGAAGTGGTGAAGACTAAAACTGTGAAGAATTTCAAAAGGGCATGAGATAAACATTGTAGATCCCTAAAGGCTAGAGGATAGGAATAAATAAAGCTTAACTGGCACGGAGTGGCAGTTACTACCCTTAACAGAAACGTGGGGGTAACCTGCACAGAGTGGCAGTTACTACCTTGGGAAGGTTGCTGGGCAGACTAGATGGACTATTTTGGTCGTTTTCTGCCGTCATTACTATGTTACTTTGTTGTTAAATAAACATCTATGAACAGAAAAGAAATGTAACTTGTAAACAGCTGACAGGTAAATAAGGATTCATACAATTAACACTATCTAGGTAAGTTTCACTATATTCAGCAAGTGCCTAAAGAGGTTCAGGATAAAGCTGTCCTTGCTAGGATATGTAAAACTTGGTAAAGGGTCTTCTCACAGATCTGGTTCCTCTGTGCTGCCAGCCAAGGCTGAAAACTTCTGGAGAGTTCTGGCCTAGTCCCCACTAGAGCTGGTACTGTACAATAATATTCCAAGGCATTGGCTTCTTGCAGTACAGAATGTTGCAATGTTACACCTACATGTAGGCACTGAGGAGTATGTTTTCCAACTCACTTTGGAGTATACAGCAAGTTAACCTCTTGAGTCCTAGCTGCCAATAACGTCAGAGCACAGCAGGATTTAGGCTGCCACCTGCCCATCAGTTCAAGGATTGCAAGGGAAAGGAGGTCTTACTGGGAAAACAAAAAGGTCTTGGTGCTCTCTAAGAAATCTCAACAGGAAGAAAGATCCTCAGTTTGCCACATTAACTGGCCCATGAATACTTCTGCTTAAGGAGTGCAATTGAGACCAGCAGCTTCAAACCAGAAGTTGCTTTAAGGAGCTTCCTGTCCTGCTTTCACTGCTTGTCTGAAGTGGTAAAGGTCTGCAGTGTGCTATGTCTGGGCTCTCAAGGAGAAGAGGGTGGGAAAATGATGACACAACAGCCATGCAAACTCAGCAGCAGCATTATCTTGATACCCATTAAAACTGTTGGCACTAGTGATGAAGGAAGGATTCGTACTTGCCGGCTTTCTATAACCTTCATCTTGGCAACTGGACTGGATGGTAGGATCCAGTGGATGCCATCTTGGATTTAGGGTTTGCAAACTGTAAGACCCCAGAGCTATGGAATTTCCTGTGTTTTGACATGTGAAGCTGTTTTTCAGCTGCAAAACTGTCCTTTAAAAAAAAAAAAAAAAAGCTGTATCATAAAGCAAATTTTAATTTTTTTTTCACTGAAAAAAGGAAAAGGGGGTGTAGGTGCTTCAATTCACATCTTTGTTTTAAGGGTTAGATAATCACAATTTCCACACAGCTAAACCTTGGAACTGGGGACAGGCTTTACTATGGCTGATAAGAGCTTCAGTGAAGGAGATGTCATATTTGTGGGACCAAGCTTGAGTTTCCAAAGGTTCATACTTTTGCCATGTGGAAGCTGTCTCTGACTCTGAGAACCCAGAAGAACCTCTGGACCGAAGTAGAAACTGCAATTCTGGAACTTTCTGAAGTATTTTCACTGCTGATCCCCTGAGCCAGGAGGTGGTACCATTTGGTCACGTGGATATAACAGAAATCCTAATATCCTTCAGGTTCTCTCTGATTTCAAAGCAGACAAGTGTCCTAAGAGAGGTCCTCCCTTAGTTTTGGCAGCAGAGGCACTGAGGAGCCTGATGTATCCCTCGTGTTCTGGGAATTATCCAGGAATTAAATCCTAAAGATCTCACCAACTTCCGTCCAATATCCAATCTCCCTTTCTTAGCCAAGGTAACGGAAAAATTAGTTAACGCCAGACTTTAGACTACCTCGAAGAACACAAAATCCTGTTCCCAACCCAATACGGTTTCCGAAAATCTTTAAGTACTGAATCACTACTCATATCACTAACAGACTACCTTATCATGGGCCTTGATAAAAGGTCAAGCCTACCTACTGATCCTCTTGGACCTCTCAGCTGCCTTTGATACGGTTAACCACTCCACCCTACTAATTCAATTAGCGAACATCGGAATAACAGGGACAGCTTTATCCTGGTTCAAATCATTCCTGGGGAACAGAGGCTACAAAGTCAAAATACACAACAAAGAATCTCAGTATTATCCTTCATCTCTGGGAGTTCCGCAGGGCTCCTCACTCTCACCTACGCTCTTTAACATTTACCTGCTCCCCCTCTGCCAACTGTTAACCGAACTAAACCTTAAACACTTTTTGTACGCGGATGATGTCCAGATCGTCATCCCCATCAAAGAATCCTACTCTAAAACTCTTGAATTCTGGGAATCTTGTCTTCTAAAAATCAACGAACTCCTGTTCAGCCTTAACCTAATACTAAATTCTTCAAAAAGCGAACTCCTTCTAATTTCTACTGAACACAGTAACATCAACACAAATCTTCCACACAACTTACATATTTCACAAGTAAGAAACCTGGGAGCTATTATTGATAACAGGCTAAACCTAAAATCATTTATTAATCAAACTACCAAGGACTGCTTCTACAAACTCCAAGTCCTAAAAAGAATAAAACCACTTTTCCACTTTCACGACTTCAGAACAGTATTGCAATCAATAATCTTCTCTAAATTAGATTATTGCAACTCCATTCTATTAGGTCTCCCGTCATCTCATACCAAACCCCTTCAGATGGTACAAAACACGGCAGCGAGAATTTTAACAAACACTCGGAGAAGAGACCACATATCTCCAATTCTCAAAGACCTTCATTGGCTGCCAATCCAGTATAGAATTTTATTTAAATCCATAACTACTATCTACAAAGCCATCCATCAATACTCTCCGCTTAACCTTCAAATTCCTTTCAGAAAATATACTTCCTACAGACCCATCAGAGAGTCACTCAGAGAATCCCTACAAGTACCACACTCCAAAACCACTCGGCACATAACCGCCAGAGACGGGGCTTTCTCCACTGCAGGACCGACACTATGGAACTCCATCCCACCAGATTTGCGACAGGAACCCTGCCTTACCACTTTTAGGAAAAGACTCAAAACGTGGTTATTCATAAAAGCCTTTCCAGACACCAACTGAACCATCATTTACCACTAACTTATGCTCAGACATTTTCTTAACTTGGTAATTACCGTATTTTTCGCTCCATAAGACGCACTTTTTTTCCCCCAAAGGTGGGGGGAAAATGTATGTGCGTCTTATGGAGCGAATATAAAAAAAAAACCAAACAAAAATCTAACAAACACCCCCCCCCCCCCGACTCACCCAAGACCTGTCGACTTAATTTCCTACAACCCCCCCCCCCCCCAAGACCTGACAAAATAATTTCCTGCAACCCCCCACCCTCCTGACCCCCCCAAGACCTGCCAAACGTCCCTGGTGGTCCAGCGGGGGTCCGGGAATGATCTCCTGGGCGTGGGCCGTCGGCTGCCAGTAAACAAAATGGCGCCGACGGCCCTATGCCCTCACTATGTCACTGAGACCAACCGCTGCTATTGGTCGGTCTCAGTGACATAGTGAGGGCATAGGGCCGTCGGCGCCATTTTGTTTACTGGCAGCCGACGGCCCTATGCCCTCACTATGTCACTGAGACCGATCGCTGCTATTGGTCGGTCTCAGTGACATAGTGAGGGCATAGGGCCGTCGGCGCCATTTTGTTTACTGGCAGCCGACGGCTCACGCCCAGGAGATCGTTCCCGGACCGCTCCTGGACCCCCGCTGGACCACCAGGGACGTTTGGCAGGTCTTGGGGGGGTCAGGAGGGTGGGGGGTTGCAGGAAATTAATTCGGCAGGTCTTGGGGGGGGTCAGGAGGGTGGGGGGTTGCAGGAAATTAATTCGGCAGGTCTTGGGGGGGTCAGGGGGGTGGAGGTTGTTAATTTAAAGGGTTGGGATGGGGGGGGGGGTTTTGGGGGTTCCCACAGAAAGAAAAATTTTCTGATCTGGGGAGTGGACCGAAATGGCCCTCCCCAGACCCGAAAACAAAATGGGGAGAAAAAAAAAAACTATGCACTCCCCTAATTTGCTCCATAAGACGCCCAGACGCAGAGCCGGTTTAGCACAATTTTTTTTTTTTTTTAATTTTCCCCCTCTGAATCCTAGGTGCGTCTTATGGTCAGGTGCGTCTTATGGAGCGAAAAATACGGTAACTACCTCTCCTCAATAGGGAAATTCATTGACGTTGCAAATGCTATAATTTAGTCCTCACCATTAATTAGCAAACCTGTTGCCTATTTTAAACTACTAGCCCCTTTCTCGTTTCCAAGTTGTCATTCCCCTGTTTTATTGTAACTGCAATCTTTTATGTAATACCTGTTAAAGTTTATTATTACTATTTATTATTACTTTGTGTTTCCTCACCACTTGTTAATTGTAAACCGGCATGATGCGATATCCTTCGCGAATGCCGGTATAGAAAAACTGAAAATAAATAAATAAATAAATATGGATGATGAACCAGTTTATCAAGCCACATAAATAGAATGACTCTTCAGTGAGACCTGCATGAGCTCTTGCACAATGAAAGTCACAGTGGCGCTCAGTCTGGATACAGGAGCCAGAGATTTGATAGTTCAGCTCTAAGAAGCCTCTGCATAGTAAAGAAGCTAAGAGCCACAAAGCTGGCTGCTTTTATTTCATTGCTGTTCAGACTATATTTATTTTGTCAAACAAGGCATCTGAAACATATGAAAGTAACCTGAGATCTAATGGAGAAAAAAATGTGTTTATTCTTAATTAGAAAATGAAAGAAATTGTTGCATAGAGATATTACAATAACTGTTTGAAAGTGAAATCGTTCAGAATTATTAAAGTCCTTTTCTCAGGCACTGGAAATGGATCTTCATGTAGGTGAATGCAGTACTTAATTTCAATAGTTACAGTAATGTTTCTCAGCTTCTTGTGCAACTGAAATATCTAATTTTCTTTAACAAAAAAGTTACAGTAGCTAAATTCATTGTACACCTGAGATTTAATCTCTTGGTCAGAGTTTCTACAGGCATAGTTTTGTTCAGCTTTTCTCCCAAGCCAACCAGATATGTGCTTATTTTGGCAGTCTGGAGACAGCACGGATAAACAAAGCCCCCCTTTCAGTTTTCACTCAGTTTGGGATTGGTCGGTGCAGTTTGAAGCCAAGACCCAGGCTTTGCTCAAGAATCCTCTTTATGCGGAAAAGTCAAAACAAGACAAAACTATACGGAGAGCCACACGGCCCAAAGTAAGAAATCAAGCTGTAGCTGTTATGTTTGTACTTTAATGAAAAATTGTCAAATTGTGGCTCCTAGTTTTCTCTTCTTTAAAAATAAATAAATAAAGGTAAAGACCGATAGGTTTATGCAACTGGCTGGACTGAGGAGCAAAACGGTGTACTGTATAAATCTTTCAGGCTGTTCCAGTTTGCACTGTATACAAGTAATAACCCTTCAGGAAATAGATAACTTCTGGCCATTAATATTTTTTTTTCCATAAACTAACCTTTTACTTTTGGATTACTTACTCCGGTATTCATCTCTGGATTAACTGTTCAATTAGTATTTCCATGACATCTAATCCAGTAGTAATGTACGTCTGCTCTAGACTTACTGGGGTCCATATTAGGCCACTCTCTGGCTGAGCAAGTTAGTCAGATAAACTTATCAGGCTAACTTGGCCGAGATATTCAGCAGTGCTGCCATGCTACTGAATATATTTGTATGTAATAGCTGGATACATTTATCCAGATAACTTTAGACCAGCTGAATAGCAGATCTTACTTATCTGGCTAACTTAGCTGGATAAGGCTGAATATTGGCACTTATTCAGCTAAGCTAGTGTCCAAATATTGAAACGGTGCCATTTAGCCTGATAAGTCTGAATTTATCTGGCTAAGTGGTGCTGAATGTTGGCCTCAGTTTAATTCCACACAGGGTAGTCAATTTCACTCCTGAGTTAGTTATTCCATGAGTATCTATTTACTGATTTAAATGAATGTAAACAAGGTTTTGAATCCTGAAGACGTTCCATAATATAAATGGAATAGAGAACTAAAATACTGGAGTAATTAATCCACAGTATTACAGAAGATGTTGACATAAAAGAACCACATTGTAAATCCAGTGTACAGGAGAGAAGGGTTTGTAGCTCATTGTTCCATGTACTATTACCATTTGGGAGCTAAGAATTAAGCAGGTTAGATTGCTTTTATGTTTACACTTTGTGATGGTGTTAATGTCAAAGGTCCATTCCCTGTACGTACCGGATCAGTCCAGACTCCTGGGTTTTGCCTCCGCACCAGCAGGTGGAGACAGCAAGATTTGACAGGCTCTGCCATATATACCAGGATGCCACCCACAGCCTGTCAGTATTTCTCTGTCTCCAGCACCTGGTACAGGTACAGAGCCCACAGCCTGAAAAAAAAAAGACTGGGGGACTTAAGGATAGTTAGTCAGTGTATGCTTTCTTCCTTTAAGTTTAAAAAAAAAAAAAAAGAGTTCTTTAGCATAGGTTGGAGGAAGAGAACGGTCTGTGTCTCCCAGGGGGTTGCCAGGTCCTGAGGGGACCATCCCCCCTGGTCGAGCAGGTTGCTAGGGGTTGAGGACCCCACTTTCTCCAAGCCCAACTGGGGTGATACTGGGGAGCCCGGTTCGCTCACCCCAGCCAGACCGATCCAGCACTCGTCGAGGGACAGCGCCTGAGGTACAAAAAAAAAAAGTTGTTCGATTCTCCGGCCTCACTGCGGCAGCGATTTTCTCCCCCCCCCCCCCCCCCCAAGTGCTCATTTTATTTCGCGGTTTTCTCTTACAGTTTCAGCCAGAGCAGGCATGCCACAAGGCACGGCCTGCGGCTCCGGAAGCGCACGCCTCTCGCGGGATGGGCTGTGTTCATCCTGCATCCCCGGAGGCGAGGGGCCGGCGAGGGCGGTTCGGGGGGGTGGTCGTTCGGCGGCAGGTGGTCGCGATCGGGGAGCACTCCTCGTTCCCTCCCAAGCCATTCTCGTGGAGCGCAGGAAATCCTGCCATCTTGCCGCTGGCCCACATTGATGCGCCGACTGCAGAGGAGGCCAGGAATTTCCCCGCCCTCTCACCACAGCGCCCGGCTTCGCGATCAGCTTCTCCTGCAGCGGCAGCAGGGGGAGGGAAGGGACCTGATGCAGACAACATGGATACAGAGGACTCCTGCTCCTCTTTTTTCCTCGGGATTTATTCTAGCGATGTACAGGGCCTTTAAAGCCCGCAAAGCCTACAAGAGGCGTTCGCTCCATTCGGAGCCCCAAGGGGTCCCACTCAGGCGGGCGCATCTCGACCGCATCCAGAGGAGAAAGAGGGAGCCTCCAAATCCATGCGGCCTTTGCGGGTCCTTCCTCCCCAGGGAGGACACGTAGTCCTCCGACTCGGTGGACCCTGAGGATCCCTCCCCACCCCCGAGGGGGGGGGGGGGCAGAGGGAGATGGCATTCCGGCGCAGGGGGGTGGCGAGGCAAAGCTAGATTTCTTAGGGGGATGATCCGAGGGTGATACGCCTCTTCCGTCGGGAGGAGCTGGCCCCGCTTATTCCCGCCATTTTGGGGGAGTTAGGGATCGCTACACACCCTGAGGAGTCTCGGCTTGGCTCCATGGATCCGGTGTTGTTGGGCCTGTGTGGCCCCCCTACAACTTTTCCCTTTCACTTCTCCTCGACGGACCTTCTCTTTTGAGAATGGGATACCCCAGAACTGGGCCTGAAGGTCACGAAGGCCATGGATAAACTCTGGGGATCCTGCGGGTGCCGAAGGTGGATGCCCAGGTTTCAGCGGTAACAAAGAGGACGACCATTCCAGTCACGGGCACCACAGCGTTGAAGGATCTTCAGGATCACAAGTTGGAAATCTAGTTGAAGAAGATTTTTTCGAAGTGTCTGCTCTGAGGGCCCAAGCGGCGATCTGTAGTAACTTCGCTTTACGGGCCGGCCTGCGTTGGGTACAACTTCTTCTCGCCAACGAGGGCCTGTCAGAGGACGAAGCCAGGCCTGCTGGTTGTCTCGAGGTGGTCGTGGCCTACAGTGCGGACGCTCTGCACGACCTCCTTAGAACTTCGGCTCGCTCCATGGTGTCCGCCGTCTCGGCCAGACGTCTCTTGTGGCTAAGGAACTGGTGGTTGGACGGAGCCTCCAAGTCTCGCCTGGGTTCCTTGCCCTTTAAGGGAAAACTGCTTTTCGGCAAAGAATTGGATGATATGATCCAGTTACTGGGCAAAAATAAAGGATACCTTCTGCCGGAAGACAGGTCATGTTCCAAGGGTTCCTTTTTGTCCTGGTCTAGATTTAGGGATAATCGTAAGCCTCGGACCCCTTCATCCTCCTTTCATTCGGGAGGGGGTAGACAGCAGGCTCAGTCCTTTTGAGGAAGGCGTTTTGGTAGGCCTGCGTCCACCTCTTCGGCCCCGGGCAGTAAGTCGGCAGAATAATGGCCTGCCGGTCCATCCCTCGGTGCCGAAGGTAGGGGGCAGGCTGTCCCTCTTTTATGAGACATGGTCCACAATCATGACAGACCAGTGGGTACTCTCGGATATAAAACACTGCTACGCTTTAGATTTTGCTTGCCTTCCCAATCCGAGATGTTTTCCATCCCCGTGCGGGTGCGCAGACAAGCGGGAAGCGGTTCATCAGACATTGGTCCGCTTGGTAGACCTGGGGGCTATTGTTCCAGTTCCCACCTTGGAGCAACAAAGAGGACACTACTCCATATACTTCATCGTTGCAAAGAAAGAAGGCTCCTTCTGGCCCATTCTCGATCTGAAGGAGGTCAACCGCTGTCTGTGGATACCACGCTTTCGCATGGAGACCCTGAGGTCCGTGATTGCTTCAGTAAGACCGGGAGAGTTCCTGGCCTCACTGGATCTCACGGAGGCATACCTGCATACTGGGATCCGGAAAGATCATAAGAAATATCTCAGGTTCTTTGTGCTGGGAAACATTACCAATTTTAAGCGTTACCGTTCGGGCTCGCGACGGCCCCTAGAACTTTCACCAAGATAATGGTAGTAGTGGCGGCACAGTTGCGCCGAGAGGGGCTATTAGTCCATCCGTATTTGGACGATTGGTTAATCCGAGCAAAATCCGAGTAACTTTGTTGGTCAGTGAGTCCTACAACTGTTGCACTCCTTCGGCTGGGTGGTCAATACGGCCAAGAGTCACCTCAATCCCTCTCAGTCACTAGAATTTTTGGGAGCATTATTCGACACGCGGCAAGGCAAGGTTTTCCTCTCCGTCGACCGCAGTCGCAAATTATGAGGACAGGTCATGGCCCTTCTGCAGATGCAGACACCAACGGTTTGGGACTATCTGCAGTTGATCCGTTCCGTGGGCTTTCGCACACATGCGTCTTTACAATCGGCGTTGCTTTCCCGATGGAGTCCGATTTCCGAGCAGTTCCATCTCCCATTACCCCTAACGGGCATGGTGAGTTCTAGCCTGGGATGGTGGTTGCACTCGGACAATCTTCTCAAGGGGGTTTCGATTGTGGCCCTGGATTGGACAGTGGTCACCACAGATGCGAGCCTCTCCGGCTGGGGAGCTGTATGTTTGCAACAGTCAGTGCAGGGACACTGGGCTACGACAGAGTCTCACTGGTCGATCAATCGCTTGGAGATCAGGGCGGTCCGCCTGGCACTGCGGGCCTTCCTACCCCTGGTTCGGGGAAAGTCTGTCAGGATTCTGTCCAACAATGCGACTATGGTGGCTTACATCAATCGTCGGGGGGACCCGGAATCGCCCGGTGGCATTAGAAGCTCGGCTCCTGCTTCAATGGACAGAGCGGCACCTTCTCAGCATCGCCGCATCTCACATCGCAGGGGTAAACAACATTCACGCGGACTTTGAGTTGACATCAACTCGACCCCGGAGAATGGGAGCTGGTAGACAGAGCCTTCCAGCTCATCTGCGACAGATGGGGACAGCCGGCCATGGATCTGATGGTGACCTTTCAGAATGCCAAGGCTCCGTGCTTCTTTGCCCGGCACAGGGAACCAGGGGCGGAGGGGGTAGATGCCTTGGCGCTGCCCTGGCCGATGTCAATCCATCTGTATGTCTTTCCCCCCTAGCCTCTGATAGGCAAGGTCCTTCGTCGCATAGAGAGTCACCCTACGGAGGTTATTCTGGTAGCCCCCGAGTGGCCTCGTCAACTTAACTGTAGAAGGACCACTCCGTCTCCCGGCACTACCGAATCTACTTCATCAGGGACCTGTCTGTTTCGATCAGGTAGATCGCTTTTGTCTAGCGGCATGGCTTTTGAGAGGTTATTCGAATGCGGTGGTGTCCATTCTTCTGCGGTCGCGCAAGGTCTCGACTTCATTGTCATATATTCGTGTTTGAAACATAGAAATGACGGCAGAAGAAGACCGAATGGCCCATCCAGTCTGCCCAGCAAGCTTCACACATTTTTTCTCTCATACTTATCTGTTTCTCTTAGCTCTTTGTTCTATTCCCCTTCCACCCCCACCATTAATGTAGAGAGCAGTGATGGAGCTGCATCCAAGTGAAATATCTAACTTGATTAGTTAGGGGTAGTAGGGGTAGTAACCGCCGCGATAAGCAAGCTACACCCATGCTTATTTGTTTTACCTAGACTATGTTGTACAGCCCTTGTTGGTGGTTTTTTCTTGTCCCCTGCCGTTGAAGCAGGGAGCTATGCTGGATATGCGTGAAGTATCCGTTTTTTTCTCCCCTGCCGTTGAAGCAGAGAGCCATGCTGGATATGCATTGAAAGTGAAGTATCAGGCACATTTGGTTTGGGGTAGTAACCGCCGTAACAAGCCAGCTACTCCTCACTTTGTGATTGCGAATCCTTTTTTTCTTCACCCCTGTCGTTGAAGCTATGCAGGATATGCGTGAAGTATCAGGTTTTTTTTTTTTTGGTTTTTTTTTTTCCCTGCTGTTAAAGCAGAGAGCTATGCTGGAAATGCGTGATGTATCAGTCTTTCTCCCATGCCGTTGAAGCAGAGAGCCATGCTGGATATGCATGGCTATGCATGGCTATGTATGGCTATGCATGGAAAGTGAAGTATCAGGAAAGTATTCGAGTCATGGTGTGTTTCTCGGACGATTCGGGCTACTCGGGTGTCCGTTTCCGATATTTTAGCCTTTCTTCAGGATGGTTTGGCCAAGGGGCTGTCTTGTAGTTCGTTACGAGTACAGGTGGCTGCCCTCTGTTGCTTATGAGGTACGGTGGAAGGGGGGACATTGGTATCTCATCTGATATTGTCCGTTTTCTGAAGGGGGCAAAGCATTTACGTCCACCACTGCTTGCTCCTTGTCCTTCCTGGAACTTAAATGTTGTGCTCCAAGCCTTGTGTGCACCCCCGTTTGAACCACTGAAGAGGGTGACCCTGAAGGATCTTACATTGAAAGTCGTATTTTTGGTGGCAATCACTTCGGCTAGGCGGGTTTCTGAACTTCAGGCTTTGTCCTGTAGGGAACTCTTCTTAGGGATCTCTGAGTCCGGAGTTAGTCTCCGGACGGTTCCTTCCTTTCTACCCAAAGTAGTTTCTTCTTTTCATCTGAATCAGTCGGTGGAGCTTCCAGCGTTTTCTCATCTCGACAGTTCAGATACTCTGTCCAAGGATTTGAAGAAGCTGGATGTGTGTAGGGGTCTCTTACGCTATCTGGAAGTTATTAATGGTTTTCGGTTTCGGATCACCTCTTGGTTCTTTGGAAGGGTCCCAAAAAGGGTAATAAGGCATCTAAAACCACCATCTCGCGGTGGTTGAAGGAAACCATAAATTCCGCATATCTTTTATGTGGCTGATCCTTATCTTTGGGACTGAAGGCGCACTCCACTCGCTCCCAGGCGGCTTCCTGGGCGGAGTGTCAGCAGATCTGTAGAGCAGCAACTTGGAAATCGTTGCTCACCTTCGCACGTCATTATCGTCTGGATGTACAGGACTCCAGGGAGGGCAATTTCGGAGCAGGCGTGTTGAGAGCGGGCCTCTCCGGTTCCCACCCCAAGTAGTTGAGCTCTGGTACATCCCAGGAGTCTGGACTGATCCAGTACGTACAGGGAAAAGAAAATTAGGTCTTACCTTTGATAATTTTCGTTCCTGTAGTACCAAGGATCAGTCCAGAGACCCGCCCACTGCTGCATTGAGTTCGGAGAGTCCACTGTTTATAATTCTGCTCAAATTTATGGGGTCTGAGAAGATCCTTAGATCTGTCTCCTTCTGTTTCTGGGTCAGGTCCTTTCTTGGGGGGAGTGGCCCGAGAGTTCCCCAGGTGAACTTTCATGTATATAGTTAGTCTGCTTTGACATTGTGTAATACTGACAGGCTGTGGGTGGCATCCTGGTATATATGGCAGAGCCTGTCAAATCTTGCTCTGTCTCCACCTGCTGGTGCGGAGGCAAAACCCAGGAGTCTGGACTGATCCTTGGTGCTACAGGAATGAAAATTATCGAAGGTAAGACCTAATTTTCTTTTCATATGGCATCTTCTAGATTAGGTGTCACCAATCCCTCGCACGTGTGCTATTTAGTAGACAAATGCATTCTGGCTGACATGATGGTTCCCAATGGTGTAAATGTCAGCTCTGCAAGCATTTTTTAAATGCTCATAAGCTGATCTTGTAATGTTGCCATCACCACCAGTTGGGAATCAGCATTCTGGGCAGAGAGTCCACTGTTGGCAAGTCTTCATTATGGTAGCATATTTTATTAGAGATTAGAGGGGAAGTAATCCCTTACAGCTCCCCCCTCCCCAAAACCCTCATGGCACACCAGTATGAATGTGAAGATGTTGCTGGGTATTTTGGTACTCTGATTAAAAGGCTTGCCTGAAGTAGACAACCAAAGGTCTATTGCACTGTGTGAGCATTCTGAATTTACAGTATCTGTCATGATACAGTAACTTCAGTCTAATTATGCTTTCATAAGTGTTCTAAAAATTACACTGAATATTTGTGATAAAAATTTTTTCATTTGCAGTGTTGCTTTCAGTAGAATTTCACCAACTGACTTGTTTTAATGTATGAATTCATTTTATTTTATTTTTTATTTTTTTTAAAGCATCAGCGACAGCTTTCTCTCCCACTTACCCAATCTAAAACTACTCCGAAAAGAGGATTTTTCAGGGACGATCCTGGTCCCTTCATTAAGAATTTCCTAAGTAAAAGAATCAGCAAGTTAATGAACTCCTCTGATGAAGTTCCCAACAACTGTCGAGAGTTCTATGACAGCTGGCACTGTAAACCTGTTGACTTCCATGGACTTCTTCTCCCTCACATCGAGGGACCACAGATCCGCATTTGGGCCCAGCGGTGCTTACGGTGGATTCCAGATGCCCAGATCTTGGGTGGTGGCTCAGTGGCCACCATGTCCAGAATTCTGGAAACCATGGAAGAAGTGCAGAGTCTGCGGAGAAAGCTCGAGGAGAAGCAGATCCCGGGCCTACCTATCACCAAGGAAACAGAAGTGATGGCCATGCTGAGGAAGTCTGCCCGCTTCTCTTCTTTGTATCCCTTTGCATTGCTCCGCAGAATTTCTCTCAGGCCAGTTATACCGACCAGCACTTGGAGAGGACTGGAAGCAGAGGATGATTTGGTGAAAAGGGAAGATGAATTTATTGATTTGGGCAACATTTAAGACTTTGCTGTACAAATTCAGGTTTTAATTTCACTGGATGTGGACAGACACAAAGGGAACAGGCTCCAAAATGTATTCATTGTTCACACGCAGGTTTAAACATATTAAATTTTGCCACCTTTGCTAGGAACTTATTTTACTCAGGAGTATTTGTAACCAGTGCTGGTCAGTGGGTTTTTCTTTAAAAAAAAATATTTTTTTGCTATAAATGAATGCACAAATGCAGCTGATACTTGCTGGGGAAAAGGCATGAAAAGCACAGGCAAAACTGAAATGTTTTTGGATACTGTAGAGATAGGGAATGTGTAGTCCTTTTGGCTGCAAGATATACCTGGCAAGCAAGAATATATCAATGAAGTTTGAAATATAACTTTTTTTTAATGTACTCATATAAGGGATTTTGATGTTTATCTGAACTTTTTTATTTTGGTCTATCTACAGTTTGTCCTTAGCTGAAACATTTTGGGGCAAAGTGAACAGCTGCTGTAATAAAAATTCTGATGCTGTGCCGATAGCGCCTTGGCATGCCCAGCTCGTAACATAACATGAGCAGTCTTTGATGTGGAACATGGAGAAAGCCCAAATAAGCAAAGCACAACCCCTGGCCATTTTAGTTCTAGAGGGTGAAAATATTCGTGATGGGTACTGCCCTTAGAGACCAGAGCCCTTTATATTTAGCTTCCCCTCCTTAGGATGTTCTCTTCTGTTCTGCAAATATAGCTGTGGAGTAGATCTATATATATATATTTTTTTTTTTTTAACAAATACTGTTGTTAATAAGAGTAGAGATTGTTGTGCTCACATAATGTTCCACTTGTCAGCAATGAATAGCCAAAGGAGAGATGTTAATTCTAGACATTTCACCCCAGGGAAATGTACACATTGTCACAGACACTGCATTATGCAGCATTTCTGCAAATCCACAACTAATTATACTCCCAAAGCCAGCTTAAATTCAGACAAACATTTAGATGATAGGCATTGTATTCACTTAAGAGACTGCAAAGATTGAAGCTTTTTATTAAGGTGGCTTACAGACGGTAACTGAGACAGGACTGGATACATGAGATATCTAAGATCATATGTTATCTAGATTTTATGTTTCCATACAATATTACAATATAGAATTATAAATCCTATATCTAGGTTTGAAAGAATCATTACTGAACTCCATGGGAAATTGTTGCTTTTTCTACCCAAGGAAGATATGAAATGCCAGTGGATCAGAAAAATGTATGTACCTTCTGCTCAGACTTTAGATCTTAAGAGAACTTGAAGTTCATTACTGTAAAGATCCAACAAAGCTTTGTCTGGGATCAACAAGTATGCTGGGGTTTGGTATCCTGTTAAAGATGCCTGCAAGATAGAAAGGATTCCTCAAATTTCAACATAAGTTATAATTCCTCAGCCCGATACATATATACTGATGATTGGCATTATCAATCATCTGCTACAAGATTTTATTTATTTGGGAATTTTTTGCTTGCCTATTGTCTCTCAAGGAGGAATACAATTATAAATTATTTTTTTTCTGAAACAGGAAGTTTAAAGGGTGATGTGAATGTAGGATTGAAAATTATGGCATCTATAAATGGGAAAGCTTTAAAAATAGTTTGGGTGACCCATCCAAGGTAATTTTTCCTCATATTAGATTGGGCATATTCCAATATGTATATGTGCAAGTGTTATTTGTCTCTTTACAGTCTAATTATGCTTGGGAAGTGGGGATGCAGCCTTTTCATTGAATATTGTCACACAAGAATGAGAACGTTTTGGCCATGCTGATGGAAACTGACATGATTGTTTTCTAGGTATTCCTATTCAGTGTGCTTACCAGCTTAATGATACAGAAAGCAGATGCCAAATTCTTGTCCATACTGTGACTCGGATAGGAAGCAAGTGATAGGACATTTTTGCTTCTTCCCTTGCAAATTATTATTAATAAACATTCACTCCAACGTGCTCTCTTCACTTCTGTTTGGAACTGATGGGTGCTTTATCCAGACTCGTAATGAGACAGCCTATATCAGGGGTGGCCAACTCCAATCCTCAACAGCCACAAGAAGTCTGGTTTTCAGACTGTCCACAATGAATATGCATGTAATATGTTTGCATACAATAGAGGCAGTTCATGCAAATCCATCTCATGTATATTCATTGTGGACAGCCTGAAAGCCAGATTTGTTTGTGGCTCTTGAGGACCAGAGTTGGCCACCCCAGGGTTATATGGTTAAAGCACCATAAAAGGGACAGAATAGCATACCTTCATATGGTGATATTCTCCATGGTAAAGGTCAACCAAAGCCATTCAAGTCAATTTGTATTCTGTGCATGTATTATACTGCTTATCTGCATAGGGTTTTGAATTATGTAAACTGAGGGATGCAGGAGCTTAAACATGTAGGTTAACAGTTTTCACATGAAGGTGGTAGGCCTGCCTGAAAATGCTGTTTTTGCCCAGTTTCACAATTATGTTGGATTTACAATTGCAATTCTGGATCTCAGTTTTATGGCATGTTTATTTCCTTGTTTATATTGAGTTCATGGCTCAATAATACTTTGACCATTCTTCAGTTTGTATTCTGTTTTCCCTCATATTCCAACTTATTTCCTATAGAACTCATATATCCAATTAGCCTAGGAGTTAGTTTTGGTTCTGTCTTTCAAAGATTTGTTTCCTGTGCCTGATTTTTTTTTTTTTTTTTTTTTTTTTTGCACACATCTAAATCTGACTATTGACCCCTTGGGAATAGAATTAGGACTGCTTTGTTTACTTTGCTTCCTTGGAAGACAGCTTCTAAAAATGTTTCTGGACTGTGTTGCTTTTGCATGTAGTTTCTGCAGTCTGCACTTAGTAAGAAATCCTTGGGTCCTGATTTATCAAGGGTTTTCTCTAATTTTTGTGCCTGATGGAATAATATATGATACATCTGCCACTTATCTCTAAACCCTGTAGCTATACTGCATACATATTCAGGAACTAAAGCACTTTTTCACATTGTGGGAAGTGCTATAATTTATAAATGATTTATTTATGAATGATTTTTTTTATAAAACAATATGGAATCAAATTATAGTTGATCTGTATACTTAACTGTGATATTTTTGTCTGCCATAAAGTTAGTGAATTCTGCATAATTTTATTTTATGGTATTTTAAAAATAATTCTACTTTATACAAGCAAAAGATTTTCTATATCACATGCTAAGTTAAGTACTCAATGTACCATAAAATCAACAAGATGCTGGAAATATATTTTAGAAACCTCAACTAATCAGTTCTTTTTTGAGGCTCTTTAAATGACAAAATCTGGAAATGCCCATGGCATTTTTCATATACCGCAAAAAAAAAGATTCTGTGGCCAGCTCAGGAGATACCTGACTCTATATCATAGAGATATACATGGGCTCATATTTATTTTTTTCAGATTTCACAGAATAGAAACCAAAATGCTTTGCTAAGTAACTGCTGAATACTTTGGTTCATGAGATGTCCAAAAGCTGGTCCTGGTACTACGTATCACGTTAATGCAGAATACAAATCTAGCTTCAAGGAGTGTGTAATATTTGGCAAAAAGAAATATATTTTAATTAAAAGAAAATTACTAGAGCGAGCACCCAGCATATTTTGATTTCAGGAAATGTATTGGGTGTTTTGCTCCAGCAGTTTTCCTTTCATTAAATTGACTTATGTTTGCTCTACTAGTTTGCCTACAGTTTTTTTTCTTTTACCAAGTGTTGTGCATTCCTTTGACCTGACATTTCTAGTTCATAATGGTCAGATTTGAAATTGTTTTGGAGAATTTTAAGAGGCAAACCAAAAAAAATGAATAATCTAAAAAAAAAAACATAGTAATTCAGATGGAAAGACAAAACAGTCCTTTATTTTTTATTTAAAAAAAAAAAATGTATAAGCAATCATACCTGTAAAATAAATATGTGGTTATGTTAGGTGTGGGATCCAAAAATAAGGGGAGGTGTTTTAGATAATAAAGTTATTGTCAAAAACAGCTATTGCAAGCACCTGCTATTATACAAATAAGCAATTTTGTCCTTTGGTAGAGACCACAAGTAGTAAATAAAGGGTGTCATTGTTTTAAGAACTCAAGCCTCACTTCCTAGAGAAAGATTTTTATAAAAGCATGAGGCAAGACTGCAAGTGCACAGAACTACTTATTAATGCCTTACATTTTATCAGCTATTAAGGACCTTATCATTCCTTTAAAGTTGTTGAATGTTTAGTTGAGTATTTTGTGATAAGCCAAGCTATTCCCTTTCTTTTAGCTCCCTACTTTCCCACTAAAAAAACTAATCAAGGAAGATAAAAATTTCCATTCTTCAGCAACACGTATTGCTATGTTTCCTTAAACATGCAAAATAGAGGATTTTCTTATTAAAATTAGGAGCTAGATCTTGGGAGGAGGAATCAAGATGGCGGTGTGAAAGTTCAGCATGGCATCTTATTTTGCTACTTACTCTTTTTTTTTTTTCTTCATAATTATTTTCTGAGAGATGGCTGCTAAAGAAAAAAGGGGGAAGACTAGAGTCTATCCCTCCGAGTCTCCGGTTCTCCCCCACTTTCAGCAAAAAGATCGACTATTTTGCTGCCCCAACTTCAGGGCTTGGAAACCCCCTTAGTGGTTAGCAGTGAGGGAGCATCGCTTCTGCTGGGGGAGGAGGTCTTGTTTAGTCCTTTGGATCAAAGGCTCCCGCCAAGCCATAGAGAAATCCAAGCCATGACTGCCAAAGCAGCCTCGACTGATGGAGTTAGTGCCGGGAATAGCTCTCTTCTAACTGCGTTTTTGGTGGTTCCAGGAAGTATAGTGTTGAATCCTGAAGTTGCTAGCTGAAGCAATGGTGCCAATGGATGTGGAAGCTGATGCACATAGAGTTAAGGATTCTTCAGCTCTCTTCCCCTGGTGTTTCTGTGAAGCCTGCCATCATTACCCTGGATTCTCAGCCATTCTGGTCAAAAATGAAAGCTTCTATTAATGACTGCAGCACAGAAATGGGTATTTATCATCTAAAGTGGAAGTTCTATCTCAAGGTTTTGAACTTTCAGCCCAGGAACAACAGAAACAAATTGGAAAAAGATGTTACTAAAATTAAATATTTGAATGCTGTGGTATCGCAAGATACGATTTCTATATTAGGTGTAGAAATTCAGTTTTCTGAATTCTACAGTTTAGTATGCAGTTAAGCATTTAGATTTGCAGATCTTTAAAGAAATTTAAGGGCCTGGAATTTTGTTTCTAGACTTGTTCAGAAAATGTTTGAAACTTTGCATATCTCACCTGAAGCAGTGCCAATTGTTAATAGAATTTACTTCCATACAATATTCAGAGAGGGAATTTGCAATCCCCAAGGGGTGTGCAAATTTAACATCTTTTTTAGAGCAATCATCTATGGACTTGAATTAATTAAAATGTTTGTATTTTCGTAATGTGAATACTTTGTTTCTTAGCAAAAAAAGGTCTGGATTTATCCAGACCTGGTCAAAGTCATCTAGGAAAGAAGGGAAACGTTTCTAGATATGCATCAAAGAGTAGATTTTTTAGTGCTGCTTTTATATTATAATATCCATGTAAATGTTAGTTAAGTAAGTATAATTCTGTTGATTTTGTATTTTTTTCCCCCGATCTGTTAAGGTTCTTTTTGGATGCTAAAAAACTGTCTAGTTCAACACCAGTGATGACAAGGATTGATCCAGGGTAATTAGGTCCAGTTAATTTATTCATGGGGTATAATCCACTCTTGGTTACAGTCATAAACTTGCTTTGGGAAATCATTCTTATATCTTCTATTGTATCTGTTACTGAATTTCTCTTGTCATTGCCATGGATACTGTGTAGCGACCAAAAAGAACAAGATTGAGAATAAAAAGACTTTATTCTGACAGTATTCAAGCCTGTGCTTGAAAACCCCCATCCGATGCAAGCCATCGCATAACAAAGTTGTTCAATTTATCTTGTGAGATCCAACATTTATTTATTTTATTTTTATTTTTCTATAATCATTCTTAGTAAATTTTTCTAAATTATTTTTAGTCCTCATAGATAATATCAAAACACAAGTCCGTTCCTTTTAAATATTGTAATTGTTGATCCAATTCTGTTAAGTTTTTCCTCTCTGTTCTTAGCTGTTTTAATAACGAGGATCATCAAATCCAGAGAACATTTATTTAAAATCGCCTCCCAGCTGTTCATAAAGGCACTGTCATCCTAAGGCCCCTGGAGATCCTTTTATATCTACAATGGTCCAACAGTGTTGAAGTATGTAGTGTGCTCCTTACCAAGCCCTTATTTAAATTAATGGCATCCTCCCACTTTTTCAAGAAATCCTCAAATACTTCATTTTCCTTAAAGAAAGAATTCCGATGGAAGTAGATCATTCAATGTACCCTCACTGTAGCTCAGGATGTCTTTCCAAGAGGAAAACGACATATTTCATAACGGGAGTGGACCCAAAAAACAAACCGGAAGCCGATCCAAGATGGATCCAAAGCCGATCCAAGAGCGACCAAAAAGAACAAGATTGATGAATAAAAATACTTTCTTCTGACAGTATTCAAGCCTGTGCTTGAAAACCCCTATCCGATGCAAGCCATCGCATAACAAAGTTGTTCAATTTATCTTGTGATATCCAACATTTATTTCTTTTATTTTTATTGTTAAAGGCTTTAAACAAACTCTAAAGGTTCTATCCGTGCATCCTGATAGACAAAGCAGGAGTAATACATCAAAAGACCTGCTGTTGTGCACAAACAGCAAGCTTTTTTTTCCCTCCTTTTTCTTCTTTGTTTTTTAATCGTTTTTTTTTTACAATCTCCTCCAAACGCATTGGTTAGATGAATACTACCCCCGTGAGTATGGAGTATAGAGGTATGCTTTACACTGACACCAAATTGTCTTTTTTAAAATGTCTGATATTATGAAAGTATACCACTGCTGATTTTTGACCAACGTAATCACTTTTGAATCCTAAGAAAAAGGTTCTTCTACACAGGTACTAAACATCATTCTATCTTTGTTATATCCTATCACTCTGATCGAATTACATGCGTACAATTTATTCTTGTATTCTTTTATGTGCCATTATGATGTCCTCACACATATACCTGTTTTAAGTAATGACTCCTTATGTTTGTCATAACACAAGAAAACATTTGTGTGTTGATTTACACATCTTATTATTTTTTGTAATGTTTACACATTTATGAATGTTTTATTGTTTCTTATATGTGTATTTTAATTTTAGTAGCCCCTGAGACAGCTGTTTACACAGAGCGAGATTGGGGGAAGGCCATTATTACCTAGCTTCCTTTTCTTCCCTCCAAAAAAGTCAGAACATGAGATTTTCAAATGACCATTTCATTTCACAAAATTCTCAAATTGGTGTCAAAGGATATAAATAAAAAAACATCATAATGATTAACAAACATACATACAAGGTACAATCAATGGGCAAGCACATAGGTTTACTCTACTGTACATTAATTTAACTACATTAACTGAAAGCACAGCAAATATGACTCAAATGGCAGCACAGAAAACACAGTCCACTGGGAAATAATCCATCGTGCCCAGGGCAACAACACACATACATGGAAAGTGTAGCAAGTGAACAGGGCCCACAGATAATCTATTGGCAAGTCACTTCTGGGAAGACAACTTACTCCAGCTAGGTCACAGCAGGTGACAATGCAGAATTTCTGCCTCATGAAGACAACTGCTACTGCAGGCCACGACAAACTCTAAGTCCACTAGCAACTGCAGAGTCAGGCAGGACAGATGAACAGCAATCCTGGGAAGTGTACCTCATGGTCTTGGAAAGGCACATCGCAGAAGACATCTCTCCACAGACTAGATCTTTGGCCAAAGCCCTTCTGGCAAACTCTTTCCTTTAGGATGCATAGGTTTGCATCTTCCCATCATAGTACTGATAACCCAGTAAGATTCTCCTCTTTCATGTGCAGCCCTTTCTATTGGAAGCTGCTGTGGGACATGCTGATAGTCAAGATTGACTTGGAGAAAGGCATGGCCAGGGTTTGCTCTGGCTACTGAACCTTAAGCCCTGTAGAACTATCTGGCTCAGGTCTTAGACTATGACTGTAATTTGATTTAGTGAGAGTTATATATTATCAGACATCTGTCAGGATTTCAGTTATGGACTGCTCAATGTGGCATATGACACCAAAAGAGTTGTATTTAATTTCAGATTCCCTGCATTCCTTGGCAGACAGTGGCTGTAACACTGCTGTCCAATGATGATGGGATATTCCTGAAGCAGGTTTATTACAGATGGCTGGAATATTACAGCCTGATAAACATGATTGAGGAGGGAGGATACAGCTAGAGCAGGGGTCAGGAACCTTTTTGGCTGAGAGAGCCATAAACGCCACATATTTTAAAATGTAATTCCATGAGAGCCATACAATATGTTTAAAACTAAATACAAGTAAATGTGTGCATTTTATGTAAGATCCCACTTTTAATGTACAATAAGTCTCTGAAAATATTACACCAGGCCTTAAGACACCAATACATCTCCTATTAGGAAAACGGACCAAGTCAGGCTGCTATAGAGTCCTACACAGAAACAACACGCCAGCAGAAAACCTCACCTGAATCACGTGCTGTCCCTCACCTAACATAGAATAAAGAGACCAAAACGCATAACAAGAAGCATGCAGAAAAAACTGAATTGGAAACTGCAACAAGCCAGAGTCTCTGTATGCAGTGTAACAAAGGAAAAAAGAAACATCACCCATCCTTATAAAACAAATCAAGAAATATAAAATCATCAGCAGTAAAACTGTACTAACAAAAAGAACATATTTCGAAACAGCTGATGAGAGGAATATCCAATAATTAAAACTCATATAAAACATTTCCAGATACCAACAAAATATTTCAAAATAGCAGACACAAAGATCCAGTAATGAAAAATAATAAGGATACAAAAATTTTTTTGCTCTGCATACCTGGGAACGTTTGATATCCAGGTGTCCTGAGATTGTTCTGAATTAGCAGGAGGTGGGGTGGTTTGCTTGGAACTTTCTCCTCTCTCAGTCACATACCAGCGCTTTCTCTCACACTGGCTCTCAATGACACACCTATACACACATGCTCTCAGTACTCACATATACACATGTTTTTTCTCACTCACTTATATAGGCTCTTAATTACACATTTACACACATGCTGTCTATCTTTTCACGCTTACACACACACACAGGCTTTCAATCACATAAATACATGCTGTCTTTTTCTCTCACACACAGACTCTCATTCACATGCTTACAAACATGTCCTCTCTTTCTCTCATTTACACACAGGCTCTCAATCACATACTCACATGCTCCCTCACCTAAATCAGCTCTCAATCACACACAGACACACATGGTCTCTCTCTCTCATTTAAACACAGGCTCTCAATCACATACTCACATGCTCCATCACCTAAACCAGCTGTCAATCAGACACAGACACACATGATCTCTCTCTTACTTATACACACAGGCTCCTAATCATACATACACATGATTTCTCTCACACACAAAGGATCTCAATCATACACACATACTCTTTCACACAAACTTACACATACAGGTTCCCAATGGTAAACTTACATTCATGCTCTCTCTCTCACAGGCAGGCTCTCAATCACAGACATACTCTCTTTCACATACACAGGCTCTCAATCATTCACATACATGCAATCTCACTCACACACACAGGATCTCAAACACACACGCTTGCTCGCTCATTCACTCTCTCTCTCCCCCAACCCCACCCCCACCCCAGGAACTCGCGGCAGCAGCAGCCTCCTCCCAACACTAACCTCCTTCATTTTCAGCCCTCGCGGAGGCGGAGTCCCATCGGCCGCGGTTGAAACTCTTCATTTTCCTCCGAGCCGCGCTGCAGTCTTCTTCCCACAAGCGTGGCCTCTTCTTCTCGCGCAGGCACCCGATGCTCACCACTTCCTCTTCCGGGCCGCGGGAAGAAGAGAGCACGCCGGTGCCGCTCAGCACCGGCGTGCTCTCTTCTTCCCGCGGCCCGGAAGAGGAAGTGGTGAGCATCGGGTGCCTGCGCGGGAAGACTCCCGCGCAGGCACCCGATGACTCCAGCGCTGGCACCCGGCTGACTCCAGTCGTGCTGCTGCTGGCGTGCTCTCTCCTCCTCCTCCCCCCCCCCCCTCGGCCCGGAAGAGGAAGTGGAGAGCATCGGGTGCCTGCGCGGGAAGAAGAGACCACACTAGCGTGGTCTCTTCTTCCGCGCAGGCACCCGATGCTCACCACTTCCTCTTCCGGGCCGCGGGGGGGGGGGGGGAGGAGGAGAAGAGAGCACGCCGGTGCCGCTGACTCCAGCTGTCCCGCCGCGTTCCGCCCGGGCTGACAGCATTTTAAGCCCGGGCGGCGGAGGACCGGGGAGCAGCTGGGTCAGCGGGGAACCGCGAAGTGTGGCGACACTTGTCTGCGAGCCAGATGCAGCCCTCAAAAGAGCCATATCTGGCTCGCGAGCCATGGGTTCCCGACCCCTGAGCTAGAGGGTGCACATCTGATCACCTCCATTCCACTGGCAGCTGACTTTGTGGTTTATGAAATAGTTGGCTGTAGGACTGGTGGTATGAATCCACTTTCCCCCACAGGGTGCCTTTGGGCTGGATAGCTTGGTCCTCAGAATGTCTTGGGACTGAAATGAGCAGTCCTAGAGACCTCCCATCAACCACTGGGACCTGTGGAAAGATGAGGAACAGCATTTAAGTATTGTTGTAGTTGTACTAGCACATGGATCCCAATGTCTTGCTCAGAGACCAGTGCCTCCTTCCACTACCCGCTAGTAGCCACCCTGGATAGTGTCTACAACCATTCACTGCTCCCCACAGCTAGTGCAGCAGCCACATCCAGATAGCTGGACACACCTTCACCATATTCAAACTCCAGGATAGCCTTCAGATGTTGTTCCTGCTTAGACATGTGAAGAGTGCAGAGAACCCATTTTCACTGCTATGCACCATATGCCCTGGTCTTTGCTACCTTATCTTGCAGTGTCCTCTTGCAGACCTGGTAGTGCCTTTTGAAAGTATAGATTGTGCTAGATGAGATTGCCAAGATATTGACCTCTTCTGTGATGATCTTTCAGATCTGTCCCCAGGAAGTCACAGCTCCATGCCAAAGTGGAAGGAGTAATTATCCAGAACCTTGTAGACCAGCACCTCATTCTCTTCTATAGTTCAGCACCACTGGTATAGGTATCATCAGGGCAGAGCTGGTCCAACTCTTTCCCTCTCTGAGGAGCCATTGGGACTATGTTGGGGAGGACACCATCCCTTCCTGATGGCTCCTTCCTCTCACCACATACTTCTACAATCCACCCATCCCTCCCCTCCTTTCTTCCCCACCACACTGCTCAAACTCTTATCTGCCTCCCTAAGCCTTGCATACTTCTTCCCCTCCTTCTCACCTTCATAGAAGGCCCACTCATTCCTACTTTCACTCAACACCATCCCCACTCCCCTATCCCTGGCTATGCGTCATTCTCTTCACAAGTATGCACACCAAATCCTCTCTCACACTCTCTACCACCAACAAAAACAATACAGACCGAGAAATTTTCATACTCAAGCATATCAGACAAGGGCAATACAAAAGGAAGGGAAACAATCTAACACACACAGAAGACAGTCTAGTCTGTAGTCTTAAACATTTTCTCGCTTTCCCACCAAAAACTAAACCCTCTGACTCCGAAGTTCTGATGCTTCCTCCCTCCTCACAGCACAGAGTGGCTGTACAAGATAGCCTTATACTTTTCTGAAAGGGACTCTTGTGCTATTTTGTAGCACATGTGTACAATAGCACAACCAATTCTTAGTGCAGTGAAATATTTTAGCATGAGTACAATATGTATATAATTATCTTAGTGCAGAGTATGACAGTCATTTTAGCATGTGCTAAATTTGCCAAGTCGCCAGCAGTAATTAAAAATGTAACCCACTTTAAGTATACTGACCCCTATATGCAGTTCATACAAAATCAGTCTGACACAGAGGAAAACTAAGCTAAACCTATATTTACCAATGACCAGTGCAAGACTGTAGGATTACATTTTAGTTCAGCCTAGAAAAGTTCTTCTATCTGGTGTGTTACCTTGGTACAGCATATAGATAGTGCTATTAACTTCTAATTTTATGTAATTTATATTTATTCAATTAAAAAATGATAAAGCGATAACTTTGAACCAGAAACTTGTGTACTCATAAGTAATTCCATATAAATATACAAAAAAGAAGTAAACAGTACACCATATTTGATATAATTATACAGAGAGAGGAGTACAAAAATATAGGGAGAAGGAAGAGGAAAAAGATATGAAGAAGGACCATATCTAACTGGATTACGAGCTGCATCTAACATTGCTATGCTGCAGCTGATCTTGGTGTCTCCAGTCCGGTTCAAGCTCATCAGGTTAGAGCAATGGCTTCCTCAGCTGTGCATCTCTTGAGAGGTGCCTAGTGAAGATATTTGTAATGCTGCTACCTTGTCCTCAGTGATTACTTTCACATCACATTACTACAGTTGGGCGGGCAGTTTTGCATCACATGCTTCAAAGGTAATGTGTACTCCACAGTGGGGTCCGGGTTGCTTAACAGTAAACACACCTCTGCAGCCCTTAGCTTGGGACTCCCCACAGATCAAAGCTAATTCAGCCCTGCTTATCAATGGAAAAAAGCAAGTTTGCTTACCGTAAAGTGTTTTCCGTAAATTCCAGGATGAATTAGCATTGAGATGCCTGCTCTCCTTCCTGGAGAGTAGACTATGGAGAGATATTAAAAGGTGTGCTTGTCCATGTGTGTGTGTGCTTCCCGGCGCGTGCACGTTATAAAATCCCATGGCCGTGCGCACGTGTGCAGGATTTTATAATCCGCGTATGTGCGGGCAGTGAGTGCGCAGAAGGGCCAATTTTTTTTAGATATTGCGTGGCAACACAATCGGACCTCCCCTAGTTCCTTCCCATTTCGCTCCAATTAAAGAGCGAACTGGGAGGGAACTTCCCTACCCATACTCCCTCTCTTCCCCTCTCCTCCCCACTGAACCCGTTCTCCTACCTTCCCTTTTTTTTTTTTTGGTTTCGTTGCTTACTGCTCTATTGCAGCAGAAGCAACTTAGCACGCCGGACAACTGCCGGCATGTGCTTCCCCGGCACAGCTGCAAATGGCCGCTGTACCGGCAGCCTCCAGCCCTGTCTTCCCCGCCCCTTGGAACACCCCCTTTTCAGGCCCCGGCACTCATTCGCATACCAGGGTTTGTGCGCGTGGCCGGGCCTGTTTGAAAATTCGCCCGGCGTGTGTAAGGCCCGGCCACACACGTGAACCCCAGGATTCATGTATGCAGGTGTATAAAAATGTACCGTATATGCCTACTAGCTTTGACATGAACTGAAGAGGCTTCTGAGGCAATGCTCATGCAGGAACTCCTGCATATACTCAGTAGAGCTCAAAGCTCTACTAGCTTGGAGAGAGAGATCTGTTCTATGCCAGCAGATGATGGTATATAACAGGATATAACAGGATGAATTAGCTACAGATTAATGCTAATTCATCCTGCTATCTATGGAAAATACCGTTTACAGTAAGCAAATTTGCTTTTTTCTCTCCTTTCTGTCACTTTTTTCCCCATTTCCATTGCAGCTCTTTCCACTTAGTAACCTAACCACATCTTTCTGTGTCTGTCCTTCCTCTTGAGTGCTTAAACGCTTCTGACACTCTTCTGAAATTAACTTCCTCCAGGATTGCAAGGAAGTTCTTTTGTTATGTTGGTTGTTTTTAAGCAAAAGAAACTTCAAGTAATAATGCACCAGTTGACACAGTTTAGTACATAGAGGAGTGAATACCCAACTTGCTTATTATTGTTTATTTGCATACCTGTTTCCCTGCTTGAATACAGAACTATGGTAAAAGCATTTACCTCAACACTGAACAGAACATATGAACTGGAAGATGACCCCCCTCCATCAACACATTAGCAGTTCACATGGACTTCTTGTATCCATATTTCTCTGTCTATTGACCTTTTATGGTGGTCCTGGCCATTACCAGCCACTGAAATACTATCTGTAGCCTTTGGTTATTTATGGTTCAATAAATATCCCTTGATGTGTAACATTAATATTATGGTTACTTACTTTACAGCCATATCTGGTTTTCCTTTTCAGAATATGAAAGCTTTTCCCAGCACTAACAATCTGTTTAACGTAACATAAACATTTCGTGGAGTGCAAGTGTAACGACCCATTGTAGACAACATTAACGGCTTTTTACTCTGGCATGTCTTCCCCTAGGGGGAGGGAGGGGAATCCTTTTGTCCCCCCTCCAGGACAAAAGGATTCCCATCGTTCCCCCAGGCCCTGCTCCAGCCGTCTGCGCCTTGTACCTGCCCAAACGGAAGTGGGGTGTCATTGACATCATGAACATGTGATGCCCGCCCCCCTACAATGAAGCTCTTATTCACACCGACTGCGAGATCTGTTCAATAGCCATGCTCCGCCTGTGCTCCGTCTGTGACCGTATAAAACTTAGCCAGCAGTAAAAAAAAAAACATAAAAGTACACACAATCAAACTGAAAACATAACTTTTATTTAACTTTTTATGGGTGTTGGATGGAAGGAAATTTAGAGGCGAATGCTTGGATAGCACCGATCAGTGCTGCCATATTTTCTCGCTCAGCAGCCATCATTTCCCCCATATTTTCTCGCTCAGCAGCCATTATTTCCGCCATATTTTCTCGCTGAGCAGCCATCAATTCCGCCATATTTTCTCGCTGAGCAGCCATCATTTCAACCATACATTCTCGAAAGTCAGCTCTCAGCGATCGCAATTCCTGGAGGATTTCCTCATGATGACATAGAAACATAGAAACATAGAAATGACGGCAGAAGAAGACCGAATGGCCCATCCAGTCTGCCCAGCAAGCCTCACACATTTTTTCTCTCATTCTTATCTGTTACTCTTAGCTCCTTGTTCTATTCCCCTTCCACCCCCACCATTAATGTAGAGAGCAGTGATGGAGCTGCATGCAAGTGAAATATCTAGCTTGATTAGTTAGGGGTAGTAGGGGCAGTAACCGCCGCGATAAGCAAGCTACACCCATGCTTATTTGTTTTACCTAGACTATGTTGTACAGCTCTTGTTGGTTTTTTTTTACTTCTCCCCTGCTGTAGAAGCAGAGAGCCATGCTGGATATGCATTGAAAGTGAAGTATCAGGCACATTTGGTTTGGGGTAGTAACCGCCGTAACAAGCCAGCTACTCCTCGCTTTGTGATTGCGAATCCTTTTTTTCTTCACCCCTGTCGTTGAAGCTATGCAGGATATGCGTGAAGCATCAGTTTTTTGTTTTTGTTTTTTTTTTCCCCCTGCCGTTGTTTGTTGTTTGTTTGTTTGTTAATTTTTTTTTTCCCCTGCCGTTGAAGCAGAGAGCTATGCTGGAAATGCGTGATGTATCAGTCTTTCTCCCATGCCGATGCAGCAGAGAACCATGCTGGATATGCATGGAAAGTGAAGTATCAGGCACATTTGGTTTGGGGTAGTAACCGCCGTAACAAGCCAGCTACTCCCCGCGTTTTGAGTGCGAACCCTTTTTCTTCTCCCTTGCCGTTGTAGCAGAGAGCTCTGCTGGATGTGTGAAGTATCAGTTATTCTTCTCCCCTGTCATTGAAGCAGAGAGCTATGCTGTATATGCATTGAAAGTGAAGTATCAGGCATATTTGGTTTGGGGTAGTAACCGCCGTAACAAGCCAGCTACTCCCCTCTTTGTGAGTGCAAATCCTTTTTTCCATTACCTCTTGCTGTTGAAGCTTAGAGCGATGTAGGAGTCACAGTATGCATGTGTATGTTTATTTAATAAGGGTATTGTGTCAATAGCCATCATTCTGGCGAGTCACCCACTCTTCATTGGCGGCCTCTTGACTTTATGGATCCGCAGTGTTTATCCCACGCCCCTTTGAAGTCTTTCACAGTTCTGGTCTTCACCACTTCCTCCGGAAGGGCATTCCAGGCATCCACCACCCTCTCCGTGAAGAAATACTTCCTGACATTGGTTCTGAATCTTCCTCCCTGGAGCCTCAAATCATGACCCCTGGTTCTGCTGATTATTTTCCTACGGAAGAGGTTTGTCGTTGTTTTTGGATCATTAAAACCTTTCAAGTATCTGAAAGTCTGTATCATATCACCTCTGCTCCTCCTGTTGTGAGGTTATTCCAGCCACTAATTGCTCGCTTAGGACATCATCGCCAAAAAGTGGCACTTCGAGGTCAGGTTCCACTGGCGCTATTTCCTCAGTCACTGGCGGGTCATCCAGTTGCTGGGATGTTTCCGGGTCTTGAAATGCTGGGGGGGTGGCTGGATCCTGGAGGTCCCCCAGAACGTCCGTTGATTCGTGGACAGGGACATCATACAGATCCAGTGTGACCATGTCCTCTGACACTTGCTGGCTGGGGGAGTCAGCGCTAGGCAGTGGGAAAACGAATTCATGGTTGTGGCCGGATTCTTCGCTCTCACCTTCGCCATTGTCCGTTGTTTCTGTGGATCGAGATATAGAAAGAGGTCACTGTCATTCCATATTTGTGAGGAGTTCATCGTTATGGATTGCAATACCAATGTGGAACCAAATCGTATTATTTTTATGCAACAACAATTACCATGCCAGAAGAGACGTGACATTACCTAAATGCCAATAAGATTGAAGGTCACATTACTCTCATGGTTTTTAATTAAAGGAATACCCTCATACCAGGGCCAGTGCACACTTCCGCCTACCGGCGTCTTTTACCTTTATGTACCACTGCCACTTTGGCTGCCCAATATCAAATGCAATCATAGGGTAACCTCTATTTTGTTTAAAACCATGATATACTGCCGCACACTTATTAGCAGTTCAGTTCATTTTTCATGTTTTTTTTGTTTTTTTTAAATTTATGTATATTTTTTCTTTTTTTCAGAATATCTTGTTAACTCATTTACTTTTCAATGACGCTACAAGTCCAAGAATCTCATTTGCTCTCTTTCATTTCAACTTTAAACTTAAAAAGTGCAATATCCTTTTTAAGAAACACTTTTATCTAGCACTTATCTTGTTCTTTGGAGCCAATGCTCTGCTTAATCACTGGAGCCGAAGTTTCAATGCTCTGCCAAGGTAGTCCTGAGACAATGCTCTGTCAAATTGCTGGAGCCAAAATTTTAGTGCTCTGCAAAAAAAGCCCGACACCGCTGGTGTTTTGAAGTCACTTCTTCGTCAGGGGCTAAACAGGCGTTTCCACAATGAAATGAGCGCGGCAATTCCGCAGAGCACTAAAATTCGAAAAAAAGAAAAAAATATTCGGACTTGTAGCGTCATTGAAAAGTAAATGAGTTAACAAGATATTCTGAAAAAAAGAAAAATATACATAAATTTAAAAAAAACAAAAAAAACATGAAAAATGAACTGAACTGCTAATAAGTGTGCGGCAGTATATCATGGTTTTAAACAAAATAGAGGTTACCCTATGATTGCATTTGATATTGGGCAGCCAAAGTGGCAGTGGTACATAAAGGGTAAAAGTGGTACATAAAGGTAAAAGACGCCGGTAGGCGGAAGTGTGCACTGGCCCTGGTATGAGGGTATTCCTTTAATTAAAAACCATGAGAGTAATGTGACCTTCAATCTTATTGATATTATTTTGTCACATTGGTGCCAGTTTTTTCCGGTTTTGAGTGTTATATTACCTAAATGCCATCACATACTATTGCAACAAGTACAGTGATGATAGGGCAATGAACGATGCAAATGTTTAATGCTGTTTCGAAATTTTAAAAAAAAAGAGCAAACACACATGGGTGGACCACTCATCAGCCATACAGTTAACATGCTACGGTAACCAGATTTAGCTAAATACATACCTGCACGAGCTGATGTGTCCGTGGTGTGCTGCGTCTGGATGCCCAGGACGACCTCCTTCCTCATAGTTCGGAGAACCATCTCCTCCACCGGTGTAAGCACGATGCTGCACGGTGGCCCTCCACCGGTCCTCTTTGCAGAGGCATTGATTTTAGCGGCCTTCTCTTTCACCTCTTTCTTGGTGTCCCGCCACCGGTGCTGCACCTGCTTAACCTCCCGTGGCGTCACAGAAAGTGAGCTTACATCTTGGGCAATTTTTTCCCAAATCTTTTTTCTGCTGGTCCACGAAATCTTCGACTTGAAGAGAAGGCCATGTTTTTCGCATACCGCACGACACAAAACCTCTTTCTCTTCATCCGTAAAGCGCGCCTTACGGGTTCGCTTTGGGGGTGGCTGGCTGGCGCTTGAGTCTTCCTCTCGTTGCTGCTGCACTGCATGGTCCTCTAACTCACCCATAGTGTGCTTTCCCGGCATAGTTAAACCTGAACGGTGACAAAGAGCTCGTGATTAATGGACAGCACAGCAGACATTACATCTGTTAAAAGTACTACAAAATATTGTGGCCTCTGTATAGCCTCGATGAAGGGCCATTCCACAAACTGTTGCCACTTTCCGTGCTCCACCTCCACCGTGAAATCATTTGTTTCCATGGCATCTTTTCCTGAAAAGGAGAAAACAAGAAGGCGAACGGGTTTTAAAGAACGATGACAATGTGGCTAACGACCAAGACAATCGAAAACAGCCTTCCCGCCATGGATTCAGATTCCATGGAGGGGTGCGAGAAAGGACGGGAACATCCTTGTTCCGCGGCCATTTCATCTTTCGAACGTCCGTTCCAGCGGGGAACCAAAGGAACGCTAAACTCTACTCTTCATGCATGGACGCACAAGAAAAAAGCATAGAAGACAGTAGCAAAGGTACGGCGGATTCTAGGCTTCTCCTTGTGCGCCCAAACATAAGCGCTCATGAAAGGCCTGCAAATGCACCGGGATCTACCACAAGGGACACCGAATTTAAGGAAAAAAAATAAAGCGTGCTTTGCATTGCTTACCTGCTTAAAGCCTTGACGATCCCCCGTTCAATTTCCAACGAAACTGCTGTACGCGTGTGTCGGAGTCCAAACGAAGTCGAAAGTAAATTCACCATTCACAGAAGCGACCTATATACACGCCCATGGTAGTAGTATGATGCTGTGCTGGCCAATTGGAAACGTGAGTTACCAAACCAATGGGAAACTCCAGTTCTAGAAAGGCGACAAAATGGCGGGAACGAACATGGCGAACCGAATGGCCGCTTAAATCAAGGATTGAGTGGCTCTGTTGTTCCGCCGTTGGAAAATGGAGAGCCGAAGGGCCGCTCAAGTCTAGGATTGAGCGGCTCTGTTCCGCCGTTGGAAAATGGTGAACCGAAGGGCCGCTCAAGTCTAGGATTGAGCGGCTCTGTTGTTCCGCCATTGAAAAATGGCGAACCGAAGGGCCGCTCAAGTCTAGGATTGAGCGGCTCTGTTGTTCCGCCGTTGGAAAATGGTGAACCGAAGGGCCGCTTAAGTCTAGGATTGAGCGGCTCTGTTGTTCCGCCGTTGGAAAATGGCGAACCGAAGGGCCGCTTAAGTCTAGGGTCAGGGATCGAGCGGCTCTTTTGTTCAGCAGGAGGCAGGGCGCTGGCACGTGCAATAACACATCCGGGCGGCCATTTCTGTTCAAGATGCCGAGAGGAAGATCTCCAAATTTCTGTGACGGAGATATAAGACTGCTGGCGCAGCTGGTGGCGGCCGATGAGCGCCACCTGTTCTTCCGCCCTGGGCACCAGCGGGACCAGGACAGGGCCGATGAGGCCTGGCGGGCGCTCAGGGCGCAATTCAACGCCCAAGCAGAGCGTCCAAGGGAGGTATGATCATAGGACTCTGTTTTTGACTATCTTGTGACATGCATGGAAAAGTAAAGGTTTAACATCTTTGATTTGTGGGTTTGTTTTGTATTGTTGTGTGTGAGAGTTGGAAACTGATCCTTGACTTGCAAGAACAATTTACGGTTGGTCGCTTTGTAGAGCTGTGCCACTACAGGACACATGGGACTTGACTTGTTAGATGTATTTGTGTACTAGATTTGTATTGTGATGGGGATGACAAAAGTAAAAATGACACCTGACTTGTTAGGTTTGAATGTAGTTCAGCCTCTGTAGTTCAACTTTTCTTTTTGCTATTGTTAAACCACAGATGGAGGCATTGAAGAAGCGGGCACGGAGGATCCGGAAGGAGGAGCCGGACTACCTGCGGGCCCACAGAAGACAGGATGGTAGGTGCAGTTAATAGCCTTTACGGTAGAGCTGAAAGCGTTAAAGGAATTTGGTATAATACTGTTCTCGATCTCTGCATGGGCAGCAGCAAAAGTTATATGTTTTCGCCTTTCAGAAAGCAGCAGTGATGGTGATGGCGGCGATCCACAACATGCTGCGCCGGAACAACGCCACGGTGAGCCTTTGATAGCCTTTGTCACGCCAATGTAATTTGCACATGAACATGTGTGTAATGGTACCGGTTATGTTCCTGTTCAAAATGTTGCTAGCTTCTGTTTCTTGTTGTGCATGAATTCATGGAGGACGGGGTTAAGGCCTTAACTTTTTCTCTTTTCAGATACTTCGGAGGAAGAGATGCTGCTGCCTATTCTCCCGCCCCCCCCCCCCCCCCACCATGGACCGTCCCTCCGTGATCCTTCCCGTCCCAGTTTCCCTACCCCCCCCCCCATCTCCCCTGCTCCCCCTGATAACCAGGTCACCCCCATTTTGCGAGCAATCGCAGGAGCTCAGTCACTGCTGGTCTTGGCGCGGGCTCCTGCAGGGTCGCCACCGCCTGCAGACCATCAATGACTGCGTTCCTCCTCCTCCTCCCCCATGGCACGCTCCCTCCCCTTTTTTCCAGGCCCACAACCCCCACCCCCTGTTGTATATATTTTTGTATATTTGTATATGGTTTTGTTTTATATTGTTTATATTATTGTTTACATTGTTCATTTTCGTGTATATATAAATATTTTGGAAGACACAATGGGTTCGTTCCTTTCGCCAATTGTTTGCGTGCGATGATACTGTGGCCATATGGAGCACATGGAATACTAAGGGAAACCGAGCAGAAACAGAAGAGGAGAACATGGAATACGAGAGAAGAACATAGAATACAAGAAAATCTATAGAACACACGAAGAGCACATGGAATACAGAGACACTCAACAGAAACAGAATAGGAGCACATGCAATCCCACGGTACAACTGGTCGGACTGGATCGTTACAGCACAGATGGATATAACATAGGCTGGGGTCAGGCGCATACATACACCTAACAATCATATGAGGGCTCACTGGGTACTAAGACCTGGCCACTGAGTCCCTGTCATGAGATGTCCAATGAAAGACATGAGCTAAATATGCAATATGTGTGTGTAAGGAAGGGGCTAACAGAGTAGAAGGGGAGGTAGGGGAGGCAAAAAACCAGGGGTGCTTGGAAGTCCTACACCATACATGGGTGAAATGGAAACAAACTGGTTGGTATTGGTATCGGGGCGCGTGTATTTTAAAATCCCCACTTAGAAGCGGCATTTGCACGCTTAGGCGTGCAGCTACTTAAAACTGCACACATGTGTACATTCAAGCTTGCACAGGGCGGCTTTCCCCCGAGCAGGCGTCCATCTTCCCCAGGAGCCACGATCCGTTCCTGATGGCCGGAGGGCTGCAAAAAGTAAGTCGCGCAGCGGGAGGCAGGAGAGGTCAGATGGGCGCCTGCAAAAAGTAAGTTGCTTCCCCGCTTCACACTGTCAGTGTCTCTTCTTCCCTCCTCCCGAAGCAGGGAGGAGGGAAGAAGAGACACTGACAGTAGTGTGAAGCGGCGAAGCAACTTACTTTTTGCAGGCGTCCATCTTCGCGAGCAGCTGGAGGCAGGAGAGGTCGTCTGATGTCCGGAGGGGGGTGCAAAAAGTAAGTCGCTTTGCCGCTTCATACTGCCAGTCCCTTCTCCCCTCCTCCCGGAGCAAGGCTGCTTTTCGCGCCCTGCTTCGGGAGGAGGGGAGGGGGGACTGGCAGTCCCGACTTCCTGGTATCTGTCATTTCAAATGACATTTGAAATGACAGAAGGATCCGTGAAGCCTTAGGCCCGCGCACCCAGGATACTGTATAGGCGCTCTATCCTGTAAAATGGGTTGCGCGGGCCTAAGGCTTCACGGATCCTTCTTAGACGCGGTTTTCATTTGCATAAAATTATTGTTCAGGATCGAGCGGTAGGTGAGCTGCACTGTGCGTGCGGCAACCGCGGGTGCCCTGGTCACTAACGCAGCTCTTCCTACCGCTCAGTTCTGGATAGACCTGATAGTAAATTGTCCGTATGTACATGTAATAGATTTTCACCATGTGTGGTAAAGCTTATCCACTTTCACTAGTATATTGGCCCCTAAGTGTGTTAAGTGTTCTTCGTTATTGCCATTGCAAAATATTTTTGTGGTGAGAAAAAAACAGTACATTTCTCTGTGTGCCAAACTAAATGTAGGAGTCTTAAAGCAGGAATAATGTCTAGGTCTTTAAATGTCACCTTGACTGTTTTTTGGCCTTATTGCTGCTTTTTTAATTTATTCATTGCCTTTTTAAATCTTTTTTTCTCTTATTTCATTTCTAATATTTAACAAAAATTATATTAAAAAAAAGGCAGTACCCAAATATTTGGGAATGATAGTTATCAAAATTAGTGAAACACATACACATACAATGCCAAGGAACTACTATCATTAAACATATACCCAAAGTGTTGAATCTGTGAAAAAAATGATGGGGATTTTATGGGACTATGCAAAATGTGCTTAAAGAAATAGGGGGAAAAAGCCAGATCATAACTTACTACTGGCTGGTAGCAGGCAAACTCATAAAGCTGTCACAGCAAGTGCCAACAGACCTCAATAGTTATAATCAGTTCTGGCAAAAAAAAAAAAAAAAACAACCCTTAGTGATAGCAAAGGAAAGTCTCATGTATTGTCAAACCATCACTGGTGTACAAAATATATATATTATAACAAAACCTAATAAAGAGTGCAAATGAAGGGAAAGTTGTCTCAGAATGTGCCTTCTCTCAGCACTATATACAGGAAGAGAGTTTAACTGCTGAATTAAAGAGATATTCAGATGTGCTTAGCTGGAGCCCAGTGCATTGAAAAACTTTTGACTTAGCCCGACTGAAGATCCTCGTTTCGCCATCAAACAATGGCTTCTTCATGGGATTAGAGGATAGCTGCTGGCTGTTGCAATAGAAAAAAAGCTTAACTCTATAATGTTGTAGAAACAATGAAATTAGAAATCTGAGAAAAAAAGTCACTTACTGAAAAATGGAGCCCAAATGTCTTAATTCATCCCCATAAAAAGTAAATATGTTTAAAAAGATTTTGGAAAATGAAGATATTCAATAATACTTAAAACATGACTGTCAAATAACAAACTTACTTAGATCATGCTAGGTTAGAATTTAAATTGTTAAATTATTTCTTTAAGCACTTTTGGCACAGTCTCATAAAATAGCCATTTTTTTCACTTTGGGTATATGTTTAATGATAGTAGTTCCTTGGCATTGTGTGTGTGTATCTATATTTATAGATATATACATAGATGGATATATTATGGCTTCGGAACTAAAGGAGAAGACTTTCTGGGATGTGCATGGTCTACATATTATGCAGGGCTCCATTAGAAAACATTGATCTCAATATCCACTTATGTGGCCTCCCCCCACCTGTCATAAAAATCTGGTGTGAATAAAACAAATTATTTTTTGACTGGAAACTGAATCACTAAATATGATTACTATTTCTACTACTTTAACTTGTGAACCCGCTTTAGGTGGTTCCTATCTACAGGTAATGTGAAAGAACCTTTCAGAAATAAGGCCCTATGGGTCTTCCAAACTTCTTTACTAAGTAAGTAATGATGGATCCTGTTGCATATCTTCCTGCATTGCGCATTGTCAGTTGAGTATATAATGCAAATATGTTTTGCATTGGTCAGGAGTTAAGAGTGCAGGTGCTCTTTCCCACGCTTGCCTTCAGGCTTCGTTTCCCCTCCCACATCCTCTTCTGCTTCCTCACCCATGTTCCCTTCTCTTATTTTTTTAATTTTTTAGTTCTTTCTCTCAGGGTCATAGCAGCAGACTGACGGTGAGTCTGCAGTGCTGGTTTCACCTCTCCCTCACGCATCCTCTCCAGCCAGAGTAGGATGAGCAGAGGAGCTGCTGGAGGACTGGGAACATGTTTTACTTTTTTTTTTTCTCTCTCCTCTTAACAGAAGGTCCTCTGTAGTTTGTCAACATCCAAACAGTTTTGTGCCTCCAGTGGAGTCAGGTTGCCAGGGCATTAACCACCAACCCACCCTTCCCTCCTCCCTGGTATTGTACAGATTCTCAGTCTCAGCCAAAAGACCAAGCATGGCTCAGACTTTACATTTGATTTTAGCCACCAGTTTTGGAAGGGGGGGGGGGGGAGGACAGATTTTCTTTCCTTGAAGTCGCTCTTACAGGCCATGTCCTCAGAACCTACATCTACCATTCCAGTCCAAGCCCTAAGCTAGGAAAGCTAATTGTATTTGTCTTAAAATGATAACACGTCTTTAAGTACACAGCACTGCACTCAAATAATTGGAATTTGAAGCAGAGAGATCATGAAGCAATGGGAGAAACACTTGACATTATTAGTCATTTTCAAGGCAGACTGATTGGGCCAGTTGGTCTTTTTCTGCTCTCATTTGCTATGCTATATTAAGTGACATTTTTTGCCTTATTGTTTTTTTGAATGTAGTGATGTTATCAGTATACAAACTATCATCACTTTCAGGCAGATTCAGTAAAGATCGTGGGAGAACGGGCGCTCCGTGTTGAGCGCCTGCTCTCCGAATGCGTGCCCAGCCACCTCTCCTGGGTGTGCAATCCTATATTTAAAAGAAGGGTCACGCTAAAAGGAGGCACTAGGGATGATTATGCGCCCCCTAGCGCCTCCTTGGCCCAGGAGAAGTGGCTCTGTCAGCGGGTTCAGGAAACCAATGCTCAATGTTACGACCATCAGTTTTCCGAACCCACTGACAGCAATCGGTTAGGAAAACCGGACCCTGGTAAAATTGAGCGTCTGTTTTCCTAACCGGTCCGGCTGGCACTCTTTTTTTTTTTTATTATTTTTATTTACATTTTTTGTTCCTCAGACTTAATATCGCTAGGATACTAAGTCGGAGGTTGTACAGAAAAGCAATATTTTCTGCTTTTATGTACCATTTTCTGGGCTGTTCATAAATTAACGCCTGCCCTTGGATTGGCCGCACATTTTACTTTCTGAATCCCGGGTGACTGACTAATAACCATCAACATGCATTTGCACGTGATGAGTGCTATTAGTTTTCAGGGGGTTTGCGTGTTTTCAAGGCGCTAAACCCCTTGCAGTATAAGGGGTAATAGTCGCCCCTCAAACACGCAGCCAAACCCGAGTGCACTTTACAGAATCGGCCTGAAAGGCAATCTAAAGGTGCAGGGTGTTTTTAAAAATTGAAAATAAAGAATTTAAGACTTATGAAGTTTGGACTTATTCAGCTATGTGGCATTATTTAATATTCAGACGCCACTTATCTAGTGAAAAAGTTACCTGCATAAGTGAGGGGGCAGAGCTACATAGCCAGATAAATGCCAATATTCAGTCTTATCCAGCTAAGTTAGCCAGATAAGTTAGACCTGCTATTTAGCTAGTCTAAAGTTAGCTGGATAAACTTAGCTGGCTAACTATTAGATAGCTGAGTAAATTCAGTAGAACAGCTGTGCCACTGAATATCTCAACCAAGTTAGCTGAATAATTTTACCTGATCAACTTGCTCAGCTTAATAGTGGCTGAATATGGATACCTATGTGGAGGTGAATGATTAGAGATTTAGAGTCTGAAAAAACTTGGAGTTTTTAATTAGGAAAATGTAGTTTAAGGAAACTTAGTATTTCCTGTGACATGATCCATAGGGTCAACAGACTGAGAACTGTTTCATTTAACAAACAATGGGGGTCATTTACTAAGTATTTTTCCCATTGACACAGAAACAGAAAAAAATAGATAATTAATCAGGGTCAATAATTGATGATTCATGTTTTTTGGGGGGTTTTTGGGTTTTTTTATAGCTGGCATATGCAGAAGAATATACTTGTTTTGTAAATTGGTTTTTATAAGTGGTTTTGGAAATACATAGAAAATTTTATATATGAGCTTTGTGGGAGGGGTAGGTGTTTTATAGAAATGTTTGTAGTTGTATTACTTATCCACATCCTATGTTTGATTTAAAGGACTAGAGTCAGCTCCTGTTCAGGGAAAGGCGCATAACAAGGGATTTAAAAAAACCCCAAAACGATATGGCTAGCCAAAAGTAATGAACAGAATTAAATATCACAGATTTAAGAGAAAAATGTTTGAAATAGAAATGTGTATTAAAAATGATCCTGAGTGCCTGCCAAGGCAGCACACTGATGTTGGCACTCGAGCCAGTGTGGCAGCACTTTATTTTAATCTTGTCTCATATATTGCCAAGGGCCAAAGTTCTGTTTTGCTTTCAACATTTAAAAATAAATTGGAGTCAAGCTTTTAAAGTAAATCTACTGTTTACAAATTCTGGTTTTCTGGTATATCTCAAAGTTAATACACTGAACACATGAAGAAACAATCGTATTGCTTCTGATATTTATGGGAACAAATAAGCTGTACAAGTAGAATTGTTTGTATTTATCAGTACGAGTTCAAAATATTCACGTTCTTAGGTCTTAGCTTAAAATATCCAGAATGTAGGACATTATTATACTTTCATCTGTAAAGCACTGATAAAATGTAGAATGTATATTCTGTTGTTTTAGAAATGGTTAAGATACTGAATTGAAGTCTTTTTGTTTTATTTTTATGTCAGCAGTGCTAAAAATGAAACTTTTATCAGAAATTGTACTTATTTCTTATTGCTGTTTTCTTTGCGAGTTGGTACATTTTTATCAGACTAACATAATTCAAAGATATTCTAGGGGGCAATAATCGAGCCACCTGTGTTGGTGCAACCTCCATGGGAACTTTTTACCTGCAGGTTTTGCACCAATAATCCAAGGTAAACTACACAGGTAGTTAGGTTATGATTACTGTCCCTTAAAAATTGCTTTCAGAGGTTTGCACCTGCTTTCTCTGCTGGTAATTTTTCTATCGAAGACAACACATGTAGTTCTGACTTTGCAAAATTAGATGCGTTCTGTAGCCTGACCTCTCCCCACCCAGGGGGATACCTCAAAACATTGGTTATATCCCACATTTTAAAGAATAATTGATCAGTGCAACTTACATAACCACAATGATAAAATCAATCACATTACACACAGAATAACTCAGAACACAAGTAGAGGAGTAGCCCAGTGGTTAGAGTGGTGGGCTGAGAACTAGGAAAGCCAGGATTCAAATTCTACTTGGGCAAGTCACTTCACCCGCCATGATCTCAGGTACAAACTTTCTGCCTGATTCACTAAGGCATTCTGTGTCTATGGGAAAATACCTTGATGAATCAGGCCCTTATATTATAAACCCTCCGGTTGCAAGGAAAATACTGCACCTGAATGTAACACACCTTGCGCTACCAATGAAAAGGCATGAGCTAAATCTACAATAAAAAAACAGACAAAGTCTAAAACAATGACATAACAGATTGCTGCAGTACTGTAATTATAATAAAATTAAATGCTTTCCTAAGAAAAATTATCTTCAAATGTTTCTTAAACTCACATAATTATTACCTCTTAGATCCCTAGGTAAGGAAGATATTCCACAGTCCCAGGACCTGCTATGGAAAAGGCTCTGATACATGTCTCTTGCAGTCAGTAGTTCCAATATATCGTGCATACTATCAGAATGTGCCCGGAGCACCTCAAATTCTGAGTTGGAATGCAGGGAGATTATAAATATGATTAGCAATGCAAATTAGAGATGTGAATCGGAACTGAAATCCGAACCGATTCTGGTTCCGATTCACATCTATAGAGATGTGAATCGGAACTGAAATCCGAACCGATTCTGGTTCCGATTCACATCTCTAATGCAAATTGTCACAATGCACAATTTTATATATAATAGTAAGTACCTTAAATTATATTATCCGCTTGATTGGGAGGCAATGAAGTTGTTTTCTTCCTGGAGTTATCTTGTCTTGATATCCAGTTCCTGTGGCTCTATTTTACACCAACTACAACACCTTTAATGGTCCTTCCTGAAGACCAAGGAATAGAAAAATATCAATAATTCAGCTTACTAAGCACCATAGTCTGTAATGGAGTTCTAATAAAATCATCTGGTGAAAAAGAAATATTTTTAAGTTTCAAAAGGCAAAGTTTATAAAAAGAGGACTTTGCAAAAATATTGGACCTGAGTGTCAACCATGAGTTCAAAAGAGCACCTAAATCGAGTCTTGCACTACAGGAAGGGTAAGATTATCAACCAACTCAAATATAGTCTCAAAGGTCAATCTCCCAAGCTAAAGAATCATGATTTTTTGTAAATTGACATCAACATCATCACATGGCAGCACAAATAGCACATCATTATAGTTCACTAGGCCCGTGGATGCTAAAACTTTCCCCAAAGGTTGCAAATAGAAATGAAAAAGGAACCACTGAGAATGCAGATACTTGAGGTCACTGTTTCCTCTTAAGCTGTGTGCATGCACACACACAGATCATGAACCCTGCATACATGGCAAAACATAGCACGTACATAAAATAGCATAATAGCATGTATATCTTTATTATATAATTACGCTTAACTTTAAAAAAAAAAATCAAAAGTATTTTTCTATTTATTTAAAACAAAAATGCTGAAATAACAATGTACAATCATTTTCATTAAAACAATTACTTAACTAGCACATTCAGAATCCCAGTATTTGCATTATATTTCTTTAGGCTCACTTGACTTTTAGTGCACAAATTTGAACTCAGCTTAGAAAATGTTGCACAAAAGAAAATTTTGCACACAAACCCGGTCAGAAATTAGCGGGAAAATTGTTTGAGGGCCTCTAGTTTAAAGTAACTTCCAATCTGAGATTTATTGCCTATCCTATCCTGAAATCAAGATTTCATGTGATAGTACTGAATGCATAGAATATGTAGAATTGAATTAACAATACTGGTAACTCCCCCATCCTTTTTATACTGCAGTGCCTCAGTTTTATAATGTTTTCAAAAACTATATTGATTTGGATCTAAGATGTTTTCTCATCAATGTTATCCTCTAATTGTTGGAGTGCCCAATTTTCAATAATTGTACTTAAAAATTACCTACATTGAGGGTGGGGCAATATTAAAGTCTACTTTTCTGGAGGTAAAACAGTTTTACTCAGGAAAAATGCCTTAACAGCTGTTTTCATGGTTAAAACAGCATTTTTCTTGTGTTAATAGGCTTTTTAAAAATTGCCCACCTGATATGCAGGTAAAAATAGACATGTGAAGGGCCTCTCTGTGCATAATTTTACATATAGTGAGGTCCATATTCAAAAGTTATCTGGCAAGGGAAGTTATTTGGCTAACTTAGCCTGGATATTCAGTGGCGTGGCTACCCTGCCAAGAATACCTGGATAACTTTTAATTATCCGGATATGTTTATCTGGATAACTTTAGACCTGCTCAATAGCAATCTAACTTATCCAGCTAAATATTGGGCCCAGTGTGAAGAAGCGTTCCTTGTGAGCAAGGTTTGAAACTACACACTTGAATTTTTAAAAGTATGCATTTTTTTGCACAAATTAGCAGGTGTACATATATGTGGGTAGTTTTTCTGGGATAATTTTCAAAGGAAAAGTATTCATGTATTTTTTTCTTTGATAATTAGTGTAATATCTTGTAAAAAGTTCCCACTGACCTTTCACAGATATAGGCAGATATAAAATGTACCTCTTTAATGTAAAACTCTGTAGTCTTTAAAGCTTTATTCTCATCCAAAGAAAGGTCTTGAGAGTTCTTTCAAAAGCACATGTACTGTACAGTTTTTGGATTATTCTTATGCTGACCCAATAAAAGGTACCATGACTTGCAAAGATTCCCATTGGCTATTGACAATTTTCATTGTTGTAATGGCTTTTATAACTCTTTCAGAAAAAATATAGAGTGTATTTTTTTCTTAGTGAGCAACGCTGCTTTAATTGTATTCAGACTGGATAGGATGGTAGGCTAAGTGGATTCTGCAAGTGAATTGGACAGCATTCCAGGAAACATCTAGGCTTCTCAGTTTTTGATAGTCTCTTACTCAGGAAGGTCCCTGTAACATGGATGGAAAAAATTCAAAAGCAAATGACTCATTTTTATTTTTGTGTTGCACAATTCAATACTGCTCTCAACAACACTTTGTAAACAGTTCCTTTTTTTATATATACTAATAAATACAACACTAAAAACAGTTTTATTTCTTGAAATACCTGAATTGACTTATGGAAATTTTAAATTTTGTTTTAGGTATCTGCTGTATTATAGTTTTCTTTTAATTATTTTATTAGTGGGGAAAAAAGCTGCTTAAAAGGAGGCAAAAATGGGTCTCAGTATTTATATTTCAGTGGCTTTACCCCAAAACTAGGAACTACCCCCATCAAACGTATGTGTCAATAAATAAATATTGAGGACTTCCTTGCCTTTTTGCTAGGACTTGCCATATATTGTTGACAAATCTGAGCTTTACCTGTTCCTAAGTCATCTTGTGCTGTTCTATTCCAATTCATTTTACATTGGACAGAAGTATTTTAAAATGCATCCATTGCTGTCATATGTAAAGAATGTTTTACCCTGATTTGTGGCTTTTTTTTTGTGATCTCTTCTTGATTTGTCACTTCCTTCACCCCACACTCAAGGCTGAGTTTCATTTTCATGTGCTGTGCTTTTATCGGTTGGGCTGTTGCCACCTTCCCTGGGAACTACTTAAGATGAAACTGGGCACCAAACAATGTAGGGGGTGCTAGAAAGCACTGAATAGCAACAGCCAGTAAGAGAAAAATCCTAAGTTTTTATTATAAGATATCTTTAGGGTCCTTAATTTTCAGTTTAAACCAATTTTCACCCATACATTCTCAGATTTTTCCAAAATCACTCTAATTTTAGGCTGATTAAAAAGCTATTCCAAGGCCTCCAGTTACTGCTGAAAGCCAGTGTGGTCCAAAGCACAGGCTGTGTTTCAAGTCCCACCCCTCACCCCTAAATGCCTGCAAGCCCAGGGCCTTCTGTCTGGTGCTGTGAATCCATTTGAAGCAGGGCCTGTCCAATAGCAGAAGCTCCAGAAGGCTCCCTGGCTCTGTACAAATGCAGAAGTGCAGTCCTGCAGAGCACAGGAGCATCAGTAAGTATGCTGCTGAAGGAGACAGGAGGAGACAGGAGAAGCCTGGAGCCACCACCAATAAGGATAAATGTTATTGCAGTGTGTGTTTGGGGGGGGGGGGGGTTGTGGAGAGAGAAAGGGACATACTAGGCAGGAGATGGGGGTAAAGATGGGGATGCTGCTACATGGGTGGGTGGGAGAATCTGCTTAATATTGTTTTTCCCGTCGATAGCAGGGCTGAATTAGCCATGCTGTTATGGGATCTGTCAATCAGGCCTGGGAGGCGGAGCTTGTCAAAGCAGAAAACAGAGCTTTGCTCTCTGCGGCTGCGCGTGTGTTCCCGCGCAGGAAAGTAACGGAATCTCCTCAGTCTGTTTTTTCCGCGAGCGGGATCACACGCGGAGCTGATTTTCTCCTCAGTTTAAAAACAATTAAAATGTCAAAACCGGGGTTCAAACCCTGTCACTGTGGAAAAAGAATGTCTGTCACGGACGGACACGACCGATGTTATCAATGTCTCGGACCACATCACAGTACAGAGAATTGTGAGTTTTGCTCTAAGATGTCACCTAGAGCATTAAAACAAAGGGCCTATAGGCTTCAGGAACTTTTTGCCTCACGAGATCCGTTGGAGGCTCATTCGTCGCCTGGCCCGCTAACTTCATCGGCTCCATCGAGAAAGAAAACTTTGCCATCTAATCCTAAGTCCTCCACTCTAGGAGGTAAGGGAAAAGCAAAAAATCAAAGGCCAGTGGGTTCTCAAAAATCCCCAGTGCCTATAGAGCCGCAACATAAAACACAAATCCCTTACCATAATCCACAAAACAATCCACAAACAACAACCGTTGGACCTCCAATTCCCCCTCAAACTTCATTCCTCATCCAGGCCCATCAGAGAATCATATAAAGGATCTCTCCATGTACCTCCTAACAAAACTTCACGCCACACCGCAACCAAAGAAAGAGCATTCTCTATAGCGGGACCCACTATTTGGAACAATTTACCGCCAAACCTCAGACAGGAACCCTGCCTACAAATATTTCGAAAAAGACTTAAAACCTGGCTATTTAGCCAAGCTTTCCCTTAATCTATTCAATTTCAGAACTCCACATCTCAAGCCTACTGGACAACTTACTTAGTGATACCTTTATCACTGGTTATTCCTCTGTCCTTCTCTTTCTTCTTCTCCCAAGTTCGATCTCCTTGTTATATGTAACTTTATTACCTCCTCTGATTATTTTACTGTTAAATGGTTGATAAGAATGTTTACCCCCTTGTTACATGTAAACCGATTTGATATGACACCTGTCATGAAGGTCGGTATATAAAAGAATTAAATAAATAAATAAATAAACATACCTCATCGGAGGAAGAACCCTTGGCGCCGAAGACTTCTGCGCCTATGGCGCTGTCTGCGCACACTAACATACCGGCGCCGAGAACGGAGTCTGCGCGCAACCTACAGCTTCCGGCGCGCATGGCGCAGAAGAAACCACCGAGCGGAAGTTACGCGCACGGCGCCGGAGAAACCTGTGCTTATGGCGCCGGAGAAACCTGCGCGTACGGCGCCGACTACTAAGGAACTTATGCGCACAGCGCCATACATATCGGCGCCAAGAACCCATGTGCGCGCCGCATCAAAAACATATGCGCATAAAACTACAACTGCGCATAAATCTACTTCCGCGCACAGATATACAAGTGCGCATAAGTCGACAGACGCGCATACCCGCGCATAACTCTACATCTGCGCGTAAACATATATCCGCGCATAACTCTAACTCAGCGCATAGATCAAAATCTGCGCGTGAAAACCATAATAATTCAAGCAGAAAATTAACGAGCTTGAAGCGAAAACGATACCCTTCACACAGCTCTGCTCCAGACACTTAAACCACGGATACTGATACATCATCTGATGACTATCACAAGTATTCAAGTCACTCCCACCGTACTAAATTACCAAAGAGGAGTGCTACATGGGAGATAAGTCCTTCGACTTCAAAATCATCTCGTAAACCTACTACCTGCTCAAAAAGGAAAATAGTACAAATATTTTCCTCTAACACTTCTTCAGATTCGGAAGAGTTAAGGAAGACTCCAGTCGCTACACTACAAAAAGATAGAGAAGTGCCTACAACTTCACCTCAAACAAGTATCAAACAACAAGACAGTCGTATGGTAATGCCCTCTCATACAAGAGAAGCATTTTTTCAACTGTCTCCATCTTTAGCAGGGTTTTACGAGACGCTTCAATCATCATTCAAAATGACTAATATTGCTGATGACAATCCTACAAAACATAAAGCACAGTCTAATGAAGAACAATCGGCAGAACCGACATCTCCCATGATAAACCAACCAGCCTCGCCAACTCATATCCATGAGACATCTTTAGATTCTCCTTCAATACAAACATCCCCATCATCATCAGTGGGATGTCTCTCAGATCTGCAGGACCACATACAGGAGCCATATTCCCCTCCTGAAGACCTTACATACCCAAAATTCCTAGAAAAAATGGGTACCATTCTACATCTAGAAGTCCAAAAAGAAACAGACCCTAGGGCAGAAACCCTCGGTCTTCTGAAGATTTTTGATACTCAGGTGGAACCAACTTCTCTTCCACCACAAGAGATCCTGCATTCAGTCTTACAAAAATCCTGGGAGGCCCCTTATTCAATAGCGGCAGTTTCCAGGAAAACAGACATAAAATTTCGTATGAAGAAAATGTCACTATACACTCTACCACAATTGCCTCACGAATCAATTGGGGTAGAATCGGCGATGCAAAAGTTCAAGAAAACAAAGTTGCATACCACTTTCCCACCAGGGAAAGACAACAAATATTTAGATAAGTTTGGCAGGAAAATATACCATAACTCGATGTTAACTGCACGAATTATGCAACATCAATTCTACATGGTACAACACCTCTGAGTGCATGCAAGCTATGAAAGGTATACATTCCTCCGTTGCGGAACATATACCTCAGCCTCTTCATGACATGGAAGAGTGTTCTCGACACCTCTTGAGGTCAATCTACGAAGCACATGAATCATCATCCAGGGCATCTGCAACAGCCATTGCAGCCCGCAGACTAGCATGGTTACATTCAAGTTCGATACGTGAAGACTTGCACGTGAAACTAACAAACCTCCCATGTACAGGAGATAACCTGTTCGGAGAGAAATTCCAGGACGCAGTAAGTAAATTAAAAGATGAAGCTCTAGCAGTGCAATCGCTAGCATCAAATCCTATTTACTCGACTACACGTCGTTATGTGGGATCTACTCGCAGGCAACCATATGCCAGAAGACCCTATAGATCTTATCAATCTTTTCGTACGCAGTCATACCCTGCCTACCAGCGTCCTGCTCCACTAAACAATACCTCAAATCAACGAAGAGGTAAACCACGTAACCAGAGGCAGCAGGCACAACAGCCGACTACTGCAGCAAAAGCGACGTCGTCTTTTTAGTTACTCAGCCACCACCACACCATCAAGCTCCTCCAGGCAGAATTCGTGCTTGCCTGAAAGCCTGGGAAAGAATTACATCGGATCAATGGGTTCTGGAGATAGTACGTCAAGGCTACCAACTCCAATTTGTAACAAAACCCATATTGCCTCATCTTTCCACACTCAAGATTTACAATTCCCATCCACAACTGGGGCAGGAAATTGCTTTACTTCGCAAACAAGCAATTCAACAAATCCACCCACACTCCAAATTAGCAGCATTTTATTCCCCGTACTTCCTCATACCCAAGAAGTCGGGGGGCCTTCGACCCATACTAGACCTAAGGGAGTTGAACAAATTTCTCACCAAGGAGAAATTCAAAATGGTATCATTGAAGTCAATTCTTCCACTCATTCAAACCAACGATTGGATGTTCTCCATCGACCTGAAGGATGCTTACACACACATCCCAATCCATCCATCCTCGTGGCGTTACCTGTGTTTTCGCTACAGACATCAACACTACCAGTACAAAGTTCTTCCCTTTGGGCTATCTGCTGCACCCAGGGTATTCACCAAATGCATGATAGTGGTGGTGGCTCATCTCAGGAAACAAGGTATAACCATTTTTCCATATCTGGACGATTGGCTCATAATAGCCTCAACTCCAAACGTCTTACTGGATCACCTCCATCGGGTGATACACTATTTGCAAGAACTAGGGTTAGTGATCAACTTTCAGAAATCACACCTACAACCAACTCAACAGTTGCAGTTCATAGGCGCATGCCTGGATACTACATGCAACAGAGCATACCTTCCAGTCGACAGAATATCACATTTCCGTCAACTTCTACACACCTTGAAACATACTCAGAAGCCGTCAGCAAGACAAGTCTTGGTAATTCTGGGCCACATGGCAGCGGCGAACTTCACGGTTCCCAACACCAGGTTACACATGAGACGCCTACAATGGGGTCTAAAACGCCAATGGAAACAGCATTCACAACCATTGACGCAGAGGGTATCGCTGACCGCAGAAATGAAAAAGGATATAGCATGGTGGCTCCTAGATTCCACCCTGTCCAAAGGAGCGTTGTTCAGCCCCCCATCTCACAATGCAGTCCTAACCACAGATGCTTCTCGCAAGGGATGGGATGCTCACCTCGAGATTTACGAAACCCAAGGGTTATGGAAACCCTCAGAACAGAATCTACAAATAAATGTATTGGAACTCAGAGCGACTCGCCATGCATTGCGAGTCTTCCAAGACCACCTGAAGGGACGCAGGGTCATGATCTACACAGACAACCAAGTAGCGATGTTTTACATCAACAAACAAGGAGGGTCCAGTTCATGGTCCCTCTGCAAGGAGACCCTGACAATCTTCGAACACGCTCACAAGCATTGCATACATCTACAAGCAACTTACCTACCGGGAGTTGCCAACACAAGAGCGGACAGACTAAGCCGCATCTTTCATCCCCACGAATGGACACTCAATACAGAAGTAGTCCAGGACATATTTCTGCAGTGGGGGACACCTTCCATAGACTTCTTTGCAACAGAGATCAATTCTCAAGTTCCCAAATTCTGCTTGATAAGACCAAGCCAATTCAGGATAGCTCAAGATGCCTTCCTCATTCTGTGGACGACAGGCCTTCTGTATGCCTTTCCTCCCATACCTCTCATAACAAGAACAATTCAGAAGTGCATAGCGGACAAGGCTCAACTGATACTCATAGCCCCGGCATGGCCGAGGCAACCATGGTACAGTTTCCTGCTTCGACTATCCATCAAGGATCCAATTCTATTACAGAATCGTCAAGATCTTCTCAGCCAAGATCAAGGAACACTACTACACCCGCTACATTCATCTCTACACTTGACAGCTTGGAGATTGAAAGGCTCCTTCTGACAGAACAAGGAGTTTCCACTTCAGCACAATTCATTTTGTTACAATCTAGAAAACTCTCAACCAGGAAAAATTATAGCTATAAATGGAAACGCTACTCTGCCTGGTGCACTTCCAACGGTCTACCACCATTGGACTGCTCCCCAGAATTGCTCATTGATTATCTTCATACACTATATGTATCTGGTCTAGCAACATCATCCATCAGAGTTCACCTCAGCGCAATAGGCGCCTATCATAGACCAATCAATGACATTCCTATATCCAATCACCCATTGCTGACTCGTTTCATGAAAGGGTTAACACACATTCGTCCTCCGGTATCCAAACCTCCAGTTCCATGGAACCTCAACATAGTTCTGGAACAGCTCATGCTGTATCCCTTTGAACCCATGGACTCGGCACATATTAAATACCTCACCTGGAAGGTGGTATTCCTGGTTGCAGTAACATCAGCACGAAGAGTTAGTGAGTTACAAGCTTTGGTCCATTATCCTCCATACTTGCAATTTCATCAACAGAAGGTAGTTCTACGGACTCACCCGTCCTTCCTACCCAAAGTAGTTACCCCATTCCATCTCAATCAGACAATGGAATTACCAACTTTTTTCCCTAAACCGCATGCAAACGATAGGGAAAAGCTACTGCACACACTGGATTGTAAGAGAGCTTTAACACACTACAAAGAAAGAACGAACTCGGACTCCCGTGTTTCTCAACTCTTTGTATATTTGCAAAAATATAAGAAATGCACATACCCAAAGATGACATATTCCAGTTGCTAAAAACTCAAATTTTTTTTTCCTTTGTCTAGCTTTTTCTTTTTACAATCAGTTAATCCTGGTATCTATTTTCTACTTTCCCCTTGTCAGTCTTTTCCTAATTTCTACTCCAGAGTCACTCTTCTCTTTCTGTTTTTATCTCCTACCTTCTCTTCCTCCCTCACACACACACAGGCATGCTCTCTCTCAGATTCCCTTACACACACAAGCTCTCACTCCTAACATACACAAAACACCCAGGCTCCCATTCTCACACACACCACACACCCAGGTTCCTGTTCTCCCCCCCCCCCCCCCCCCCAATACAAAAAATATTTAGGTTCCCATTCTTTCACACATACACACACAAAAACACCCAGCCTCCCATTCTCATACCCATACACACACCCAGGCTCCCATTCTCATAGACATACATACACACACAAAAACACCCAGGCTCCCATTCTCATACACATACAGAAACACACAGTTCCCATTCTCATAGACATACAGAAACACACAGTTCCCATTCTCATAGACATACATACACACACACAACACCCAAGGTTCTCATTCTCACACATTCTCTCTTTCTCTCACATACAGGCTGATGCAGAACGTGCGCTCAGCTGAGCGCACCGTTTGGTCGCGTGTTTTTGACGCGCAATTATTACCCCTTATACTGTAAGGGGTAATAATAGCACGTGGAAAACGCACAGCTAACCCCGCTATATAGAAAGTAAAATATGCAGCCAAGCCGCACATTTTACTCTCAGAAATTAACGCCTGCTAAAGGCAGGCGTTAATTTCAGATGTCAGCGGGCAAGTGGACAGAAAAGCAGAAAAAACTGCTTTTCTGTACACCCTCCAACTTAATATTATAGCGATATTAAGTGGGAGGCCCCAAAAATAAAAAAATTAAAAAAAAAAATCTTCCTGCGGCCGCATGTTGGAAAACGGATGCTCAACTTTGCCGGTGTCCGTTTTCCGAACCCGTGGCTGTCAGCGGGTTCAACAACAGCCACCAGTAAAATTAAGCGTCGGCTGTCAGACCCAGTGACAGTCGCCGCTTCCGCCAATAAGGAGGCACTAGGGACGCACTAGGGTCCTTAGAGCCTCCTTATTAGCGTGGGCCCTAATTTAAATACAGAATCGTGCGCCCAGGAGATCGGGCGTTCATCTCGGAGCGCCGGCTCTCCCACGGACTTTATTGAATGGGCCTGATAGAAACACTCACACTTAGGCTCCCATCTCACATACACATACACACAACCCAGACTCATATTCTTACATAGGATCCTGAGTGTGGGTATTCCTATTCTCATATGTTCACACATGGTCCCATTCTCTCTCTCACACACACTGACACTGTTGTGTTTCTGGCCAGTGCCTGTGCTCCCCTCCACCAGAGGATACCAGTGACCCTGGCTGCAAATTACCTGCACATCTTTGGTCCTTGGCCTCTGCCCCTCAGGGAACCAAGGCAAGCTTTCTTCCCTGGCTGGCCAAGCCCCTCTCTTCTGCCTATACCACACGCAGACTCCTGCCCTACTTAATCCTGCCTCTTCCATGCCTCAGTGCTTTGGCATCACGTTCCCTAGCTCATTCTCTGTATTTCCTCATGGCCTTTGGACCTTCTGACTCTTGTTTCCTGGTTCCCATGCCTGTCCTGTGGCCCCCTGGCTTTGTCTTGTCAGGCCTACCTGAAACTCCTAAGTCTCTCCCTATTTATAGGCCTCTTTCTACCTTCCCCCGTGGAGTTTTCCTTGCCTATGCTGCCTTCAGGCATTCTATGTTCCATCTTCTCTGTAGTCCTTGTCGTGGTTTCTCCTGTCTTGTCCTGGCCTGCCTCCTGTGTTCCAGTTCCATGCTTATCTGCATCCAGCTCCACATTTACCTTCACCATGTTCCTGTGTTTTAGTCAGCTCTTACCTGCACCCAAGCTCCAGTCCGTTCCAATTGTTACAGTCCACTCCTACCCGCATCCAGTTCCCCATTTACCCACATTCTGTTCTTGTATTCCAGTTCTACCCTTACCTGCATGCAATTCCAGTATTTGAGCTCCGATCCAGCCTCCCCTTTGCTCCAGAGCTCCAGCCATACCTTCACCTTCCTCAAGAGCTCCATCCCAGCCTGTACTTTGCTCCAGCGCACTCTGTTCCTGAGCTCCAGCACTGTCTGCACTTGTTCCTCACTTTCCAGCCTCACATAGCCATTCACACTTAGCTCCAGCCTTGCCCTCCTGGAGGTGGTGTTCACCACACCCACCCAAACCCAGGCTCCCTTTCTCACATACACATATGCTCCCGTTCTCTCTCTCTCTCACACACACACACACACACACACACACACACACACCTATATTATCACACACTGACACATATACTTCTTAGGCTCCTATCTCACCCACACATACACCCAAGCCTGGCTCCCATTCTTACACACAAATACCTATACTCAGGCTTCCATTCTTACATGTACCCACACAAGCCAGGCTCCCATTCTTACATGCACACAGATGTTAGACTCCCATTCTCACACATACGCAATCTTGGGTCCTGTTCTCAAATACACACATGAGGCCTCACTGTCAAACCCCCCCTCTTCTGCCTCCATAGCAATGGGCTTCTATGCTGTCCTTTCTTTTTGCTGGCAGCAGTGCCTGTGGCAGTCTTACAGTAGTAGGCCTCCTTTGGCCCCCCCCAATGATGGGCTGCTGTGGTGGGCCTTCTCATTTTCCATCACAGGACTGGGTTCCCTTGTTGCCCTTGCTTTGGTTGCCTTCTCCTTTAGCCAGTGTGATGATGGACTCTATACTAGCCATTCTTAATGTAACCGTCTCTTTTTAGTCAGTAAGGAGGCCCAGACAACTGATCCGTAAAGATAGACTTTTATTGCCAGCAAGATGCAGCTAAGACAAAGGCTCAGTACAACTGCATGCCACGCCCCCTTCGGAGCAAACTTTTATGCACTTTACAACTCTTATCTTTCACACATGCGTTCTGGTTTTTGCTGAACAAACATTTCACAAATTGCTGAACAAGCATTAGCTAGCGTGGTCCTCTAGTAGGTGTAGCTTATGATCAGACTATTGTTTCGTCATTTAATTGATGTGTTAGACATTTTACATCAGCATTCGTATTAATACAATACAAAGTATTATTCCAAAATGGAGTTACGTTACGTTACGCTAAAAGTTAGTGCGCCACTGCGTCACTACGCATTACGTATCATTTGCGTTGCAAATATTAGTACGTTCAAGATGGCTGTGCGTTTCACTGCTGGCATGATTAGTCGGAGGATGTTCAGTTGTTCGTTCGTACTTCAGGGGGGTCACGAAATTGAACCCCTTCATTCCCCCCTTTGATACTTCAACTTTGAAGAGAAGGCAGAAGTATCACTTTATATCTGGAAAGTAACTGAAACGACAAATAAGAATTAGTACCAGTGACATTGAATGTGAGCCCTAATATGTTGTTAGGTCGTTGGTTGCTTCACGGGTTTGAGACGGGTGGACCCTATTGGTGTCACCCCCCTTTGTAGCCCGACTTACCCCAACAACACGGTGGCTCCATTATGGTAATGCTTAGAGGTTAGAGTTTATTAGAATTATAAGTTAGTAGTTAGGTACTCTTTATCAGAATCAGTATCCGAATCATTGTTAGTGTCGTAGTCAGAAGAATCAGATGAAGGGAATGTGGAGACAGACACATACTTATTAATCATCATGACGTGAGCAGCTGCTCGCCAATCAGCAATATTTTCAATCATGGATCGGAGATGTCTAAAAATAAGAGGGAGACAAATAGGAAATAGAATGCATGTCAAAACAAGAAGTATCAGAGGAAAGAGGAGTTCTTTAAGGCCTGGAATGGAAGTGAGCCAGTTGGGCAAGGAACCTGTCCAGTCAAGGATTCCAGTGCACGTCTGCACTGGTACATGTGCCAGGCGAATCATTCGATCAGTAATCTCCTCAATGACTTTACTCTTGTCATCTACCTGTAAACAACAGTTAGAAAGATTAAATTTGCCACATACACCACCTTCCTGGGCTAGGAGGTAGTCCAAAGCCAATCGATTTTGGTAGACAGCTGTTATAATTTTAGTGTTTTGCTTGGCTAAGATGTTGAGAGCCAAGGCAGAATCATTTGTCAGGAGTTCCAGTACTGCTTGGAGTCTTATAATTCGATTGAGCATATAGATAGGTGTTCTATATCCATAAGAACCATCCTCAGCCCAGGTGGCCGGACCATAGTATTGTACAATTCGTTCAGGAGGCCACTCTTGATCTTTCCAATCTCCTATGGATACTTTAGGAGTGCTTCGGCGTTTGTTGGGTCTCATGGGACTGTATACTGGAACACCTAAGGTTTCCCCAGCAGTGATGGGAAGTAGGAAGAAACTTGGCCGAATTGTAGCCAAGAAGCAAGTTCCATACCAGCTTGTTGGTAATTGTTCATAGGCTCTTCGTCCACATACATAATAATAACCATCTGGAGCATTGAAAATGGTAGTAGCAACGCCCGCAGCTGTCCATGTCTTGTTCAAAGTCGATTCAGTCCAGATGGGAGTAGGCATGGTAGAATTTTCAGTCTGCCACCATGTCTGGGTGGTAAGGTTGGCAGTAAGAACTCCTGTGCATGGAGAATTTCCAACAGGCACGGTATAGATGCGTGAATGTTGTCGAGAGATACATAGTCTGCCAATAACATCAGTCTGTAGCGCCCACTCATATGGATGAGATTTACGGTTGTAGGTTACAGTGGTATTCAAGGTGTTAAGATCAGATTGGAATGTTTCCTTGGCTTCCCATGGCCATTGCTCTCCTGTATCTGTTCCTCCACATACAAAACAGTTCTTGACTTCGAGAGAGAGAGCTATGTTTTCTGCCAAATTGACAAACAGGTTTTTTACTTGCTGAGAAATTGTATGTTTCTTTAGTTCCTCAGTGGCATGAGATATTTCATCGAAGAAGGATTGATAACCCACCACAGTAGTCTGGTGAATAATTGGACGAGGTTTGTCTCTCCGCTGAGTGATGGTAATGTAGGTCATAGGGTCTTTTCCAGTTCCGTCGATACCAAATCCCCAAGTATCTTGCCAAGGGAATCCTTCACTTCTTAGAGGCCATTGTATAGATACTGTATTACCATTTACTGCAGTTAACCGTCCTATTCCGTGGCAGCCATGGTAATCTCCTCCGGTGTAATCACAAACTAGAGCCCATCCTGACAGTGTCAGGTCCCCTCCGCATGGTAGCCAACTGGATGGATTAGCTGCACGGTTGTATGGGCAGAGGTATTTGTGATTGTAGACATAGGAATTTTTCCAGGCTTGAGACCCACAGTGGAGTGCATTTGGGTGTTTATCAATGGCTTCACAGGCATCGAACGTTATTGTGACAATCGTTTCACTTCCCATAAGAACCTTAGTGGAGTTGATGTAGTACAAGATGCCCTTTCCTTCTGGGACAATACTTGATGTGTAGCTCTTTGGTAGACCTGCAGTGAGGGTGATGTTGTAGTACTTAGGAGTTGTTGGGGTATGACAGATGACTTTGCCAGTTTCTAAACATCGATGGAAGGATTGATAGCCTTGAGTAGTATTCAGGGCACAAGCAGGTAGTGTGGCACAGGAAGTTGGTGGTTGAGATTGGTGGATGATTGTTGAGACAACTTGAAATCCAGTTTGAGTGGTAGTACGAATTAGCTTGATACATTCTGTGCAATTCTTGCTCAAGGACAGGAAAACAGAAGTAGTCTGTGTACAGAAGAGTAGTAAGTGAATGTAGAAGATGGATGCAACGTAGATCTTGGAAGTCGGAATCTGTGACATTGCTTTATGACGTAGATGGTTGCATTCATAAGTAATGGATTCTGAAAGGAAGGAGAGAAATGGACACATTAATATTTAGCTGCAGTTACTGATATCTTTTTACTCAGGACTAGCATTGGGCCTGCCTTGGGTGAATCTTAATTTGTGGTCTCCAATCCTGGAGACCTGCCAGTTGGGTGAAGCTGGTTTGAGACGTGTCCAATGAATCCATGAAGAACATCCAAAAACTTTGACAGCTGTTGGAGTAGTTTAGTAATACAGTGTACGGCCCTTTCCATCGGGGCTGGAGGAAATCAGACTCATCCCAGTCTTTTATCCACACCGAATTCCCGATCTGGTATGGATGAATCGGGGTTAGCAGGACTAATGGTTCAGTGTCGCAGGTGTAATTTTGAATCGCAATAACTGTGTTATATAGTCCTTTGAGTTGGTTACTGAGAGACATTTCCCCTTGTATTTGCAGCGATTCAGGAAAAGATGGAAGAGGTGGAGGCCTTGCGTACATCATTTCATAAGGTGTTAAACCCGACTTCCGTGGAGTGCATCGGACATGTAGTAGAGCTAATGGCAGGATGTCTGGCCATTTAGTCTTTGTTTCCTGACACAATTTAGCGAGCTGATTTTTTAGTGTCCTGTTAGCTCGTTCAACTGCTCCGCTACTTTGAGGTCTCCAGGCGCAGTGCAGATGCCATCGGATGCCCAGAATTTGACTCAGGCGTCGCGTGACTTCACTGGTGAAAGCTGGTCCATTATCTGAATTTATCTGCCGGGGTAATCCGTATCGTGGAAAAATTTTATGGAGAAGCAATGTTACTACTTCCTTGGCAGTCTCAGTTCGCGTGGGTATGGCTTCGATCCATCCGGTATAAGTACAGATAGCTACCAGCATTGCTTTGTATCTTTTTGAAGCAGTCATGTGGGTGAAGTCGATTTGACAAACTTGAAACGGAGTTGTTCCTCGTAGTATATGTCCAGGAGCTGGACCAGGTCCATTTCTGGGATTGTTTCTTGCACAGGTAACACATTGATTGACAGCATATTTAGTTAGCTGAAAGAGTCTATTAATGTAGTAAGTTTTTGCCAACAGTGTTGCTAATGCATCTCGACCGAGATGGGTTTTATTATGGGCTTCTCTGACAACAGTCCATGCCAGTGCGTCGGGTATCCACACCCTATCTTCTTGTACAATCCACCACCCATCCTGCTGATGAAATTGTTCAGTTTGTGCCCAATCATTTTCTTCCGCTGAATAAATGGGGGTTTCATTCGTGAACTGTAGAAGTGGGCAAGTGGGAGTTGAAGTATGTGGTGATTGCACACGTGCTGCTTCTTTCGCAGTCTTATCTGCCCATTGGTTTCCTTTGGCAATGGGATCAGTTCTCCCTGTATGGGCTTTACAATGCATGACAGCTACCTTCTTTGGTGCCCATACAGAGTCTAGCAATTGATGTATCTCCGATGCATTAGCTATTTGTTTCCCTTCTGCAGTTAGGAATCCTCGTTCCTTGTATAAAGCTCCATGCACTTGGATCGTAAGGAAAGCGTACTTTGAATCAGTATAAATATTTACAGTTTTTCCTTCTGCCAACTGCAGAGCCCTTGTGAGCGCAATTAGTTCAGCTTTTTGCGCTGATGTCCCTGAGGGTAGGGGTTCGGCTTCAACAATGTCGTCCGCAGAGACTACAGCATACCCAGCGACCCTGATTCCATTTATAACCTGGCTGCTTCCATCAGTGAATAAAGTCCAAGCTCCTTGCCAGGGTTGGTCGCGTAAGTCGGGTCGGCTGGAATGTACTGTTGCCATAATTTCCCCACATTTATGAGTAACTGAAGTGGAGGTTGGGAGTAAAGTTGCAGGATTCAGATTTTTACTGTCCTGTATTTGAATTTCTGGAGTTTCACATAATAAAGCTTGGTACTTTACAAGACGTGAATTTGTCATCCATTTTGGCCCATGAGTTTCTAGCAGTCCTTGGATAGTATGAGGAGTTGTTACTTGTAAAGTTTGTCCAAATGTTAGCTTAACAGCTTCGGGTATCAGTAGACATGCAGCAGCAATGCTTCGGAGGCATCCCGGCCATCCTTTTGACACATTGTCCATTCCTTTTGACAGATATGCAACAGGTCGTTCCCATGAGCCTAAGGTTTGAGTCAATACCCCTATGGCCATGCCTTTTTTCTCGTCGACGAATAGATGGAATGGTTTCATCACATCTGGCAATTCTAAGGCAGGTGGTTCAATTAAGGCTTCTTTTAGTTGACGTAAGCTTGCCAGTTCGTTTCCTTCCCATTGGAAGGGTTGAGATTCTGCCTCTTTACCCCGAAGCTTGTCGTACAGGGGTTGGGCAATAACTGCATAGTTAGCAATCCACAGCCTACAGTATCCTGCAGCTCCAAGGAACGCTCGGAGCTCTTTCTTGCAAGTGGGTACAGGTTGATCTCTTATAGAACTGGTGCGAGAAACTCCCAGACAACGGGTTCCTCCACGTATTTGGAAGCCTAAATACTCTACTTCCAATTCACAGATTTGCGCTTTCTTTTTACTTGCACGATACCCTTTTGAGTACAACGTCTTTAGCAGCTGAAGAGTGGATACCGCACATTCGAGGTACGTCTCTCGAAACAACAGAAGGTCATCCACGTATTGTATGACTGGCCCATACTTTACTTGATACATCTTTAAGTCTTTTGCCAGTTGCTCACCGAACAGCGTAGGTGAGTGCCTAAACCCTTGAGGCAACCGAGTCCATGTGTACTGCTGCTTTACTCCAGTATGTGCATCTTCCCATGTGAAAGCAAAAGTCTTTTGACATTCCTCCGCCACCGGGACGGAGAAGAAGGCATCTTTGAGATCAATGACACTGTACCACTTTGATGCAGGAGAGACTTGAGCCAGGATTGAGTACGGATTTGGGACGAGGGCTACTAGATCTGCTACTTGACTATTCACTTTTCTTAAGTCTTGTACTGGTCGATAGTCATTAGATCCAGGCTTCTTTACTGGCAACAAAGGGGTGTTCCAAGCAGATCGGATTCGCCGGAGAATGCCCAAATCATACAGTCTTTGCAGGTGTATCTGGATTCCTTGTCTGGCCATATACGGAATGGGGTATTGAGATTGATTTATCACCTGTGCATTCTGTTTCATCTCGATCCAAATAGGGGTAGCGTTGATGGCTATTCCTCCTGGGTTTTGTTCAGCCCATACTTTAGGTATACTGTCCATTAGCTGTCTGCGCTTTTCGTTGAGGACGGTGTTTTCTCCATATCGGTGCGTAGTGATATGTTCGACTATGGGGAGATGTAATCTCCATTCTTCTTGGAGTGGACAAATGAGAGAGACTGGGTTGTCAGCGAAGAATGCTCTGATTTCTCCAGTCGATTCGAATTGTAAGTTGGCTCTTAATTTACAAAGAAGGTCTCTCCCTATGAGGGGAACTGGGCATCCCGGGACGTAGAGAAACTGATGGGATACTAATTGTCCTCCCACTCGAACCTGTCGTTTCTGGAGAAAGGGAGCGATAAGTGGCTTTCCAGAGGCCCCTACAATAGAAATGTTTTTCGACGTGGGCGTGGTAATAGCGGTAGTCATGACTGATCTTTGTGCCCCGGTATCTAACAATCCCTTAAATGTCTCAGTCCCTACTTTGATTTCTACTAAGGGATCGAATGGAAGAATTCCCTTCTCTAGTCATGCTTCACTACTGTCTTCGCCAGAGGTTTCTCCTACAGCCATCTGCCATTCAGCTTCCTTTGGTTTGGACGGAGTATATCCTTCCTACTTCATTTGCAGGGACTCTGGGCACTCAGACTTCCAGTGTCCTTCTTGTCTGCAGTATGCACATTGATTGGCTCCCAACGGCATCCTCCCTCCCCTAAACGATCCTCCTCTACTTACTCGTCCTCTGGGCGGTCCCCTGGAGGGCGACCTGCCCCTTCCTCTCGGCCCAGGATATCCCTGATAGTGCCTGGACGAGCTTCCGAAATTAGTTTCTTCCAGCGCTGCGGCTAACAGACTAACACTTTCTCTTAACTTTCTACTTTCTTTCTTTCCTTCTTGTCTCCGTCCGGCTCTCGGTTTACATAAACTCTGTCAGCCATGGCTTTTAACTGGCTAATAGTCATTCCCTCAAATCCTTCTGATTTCTGTAACTTCCGGCGGATATCGGGACAGGATTGTCCGACAAAGCTCATCACTATGACGGACTGACTCTTGGGGTCCTCTGGGTCGAATGGACTGTATTGCCGATATGCATCCATCAATCTCTCCAAAAAGATTCCGGGAGTCTCGTCTCTCCCTTGCACCACGTCGTGGATCTTCCCCATATTCATGACTTTCTGCTTTCCTTTCTTTAAAGCTCCGAGAAAGGCGACTTGATATGCAGCAATGCGGGCTCGCCCTGCAGCCGTCTGGAAATCCCAGTTGGGATCGGCGACAGGGGCATGCTCTCTTACTACTTCATCTGGATTACCGTCTGACCCGGCTCCCAGCCGAGCTGCTTCTTCCATGTTTAATTGTATTTGTCGGCGTTCTTCAGTGGTAAAAAGGATGGAGGCGAGATGCCGAATGTCAGCCCAGTTAGGGTTATGGGCTGCAAAAATTCCTCGTAAAAAATCTAGCATCTGATCTGGATTATCAGCGTAAGAGGGGCCAAGCTGTTTCCAGTTAAAAAGATCACTGGAAGTGAAAGGTATGTAAGTAAACAACTTTATAGTTTGCGTAGTATTATACTCGTTTTCTTCAGTAGGGACCACGGGAACTATGGTGGTTGTTTCTCTAATTGGTAGTTGCAAACTTGCGGCTTGGGTTTTACTGCGAGTGCCGCCTGACACGGACGACTCGCCGCCGTCTTCAACTTTTGCCGCCGCCGCTTCCGCTTCAAGCCGTACTTCGGGAACCGGCATTATTTCATGATCAACTTGGGCATCGGCGGGAGCTGGGGGATCTGGTGGCGCATTATATGATTGAGGGTAGCTAGGGGCATAGGGTGGCGGCAGAAGATCTTCTGCGTCAGGCAGTACTGCAGGCGGCAGGGGTTTAACTTTTTTTTCTTGAGTCCGTGAATTCCCTTGCACTACAAACATGGCCGCCGCAGATGACGCATGGTCTTTTATTCCCAAGATGGCCGCCCTTCCCTTTCTTTTCCGGTTTGGGGACTTCCGGTCTCCCATTTTGTTCACTTGCGCCACCATTACGAGGGCGGCTCCCTCCACTAACTTCTTTGCCCACTTCGGAGGATTCTCAATAACTGCAATCCAAGCAGTTATGTATGGCTTATCCTCAGGGCAACCCGGATTCTCTTCTTTCTCAACTATTTTCAGGACCCTTGTGGCCGTTTGGAAATTGAAAGTTCCTTCCGGAGGCCAATTTACACACAAACCGGGCCACCTATGGGTGCATCGCTGAATCATTCCGGGCTTCGTACATTTACGTTTATCGAACACTTCACTATAGTGTTCCGTCATAACTTTTAGTGGAGTTGAATAGTGCCCTCCCATTAGGATAGAATCACAGACAAAGGAGGGAAGGGAAGACGGATAGGTAAGGGGTCCGTACCCGTCAGACACAAAGGGTCACACTTGCCCCGACTAGAACGCGGTCGCCCGGTCTAGAACTGCGAGGCCATTCACTCTCTTTCACACAACGAGAAACCTATTCCCGCTATTCTATGCGTTACTTATATTTTTTTCCTTTCCTTTTATGCGCGTGGCTTTCGGAATGCAATTCCTACCAAACCACCGCTTGGGGTGTGATCAAAGCCCCCTCGGTCTGCCTGGGATGGACCAGTTATTTGCTACTCTTTTATCTATTCTTCACTTATTTCACTGTTCCCCATAATACTCGCCTGCAGGGTTCTTCCGATCGTCACGAAAGCCTTCTTCCCGGATCACCAGCCCAGAGGTCTCAGAAGAATTTCTGTGGAACAGTCCCCTCAGAAACCTGATCGCTGAACTCAGCGGTGGCCACTCAACAGGTACGTCTGGGGGATCGCTCCGCCACCAAACTACCGGACCAACTGGGGGGCTAAAATAGCGTCCCCAGTACCTCCTGGCTGGCTCGCCAAATGTAACCGTCTCTTTTTAGTCAGTAAGGAGGCCCAGACAACTGATCCGTAAAGATAGACTTTTATTGCCAGCAAGATGCAGCTAAGACAAAGGCTCAGTACAACTGCATGCCACGCCCCCTTCGGAGCAAACTTTTATGCACTTTACAACTCTTATCTTTCACACATGCGTTCTGGTTTTTGCTGAACAAACATTTCACAAATTGCTGAACAAGCATTAGCTAGCGTCGTCCTCTAGTAGGTGTAGCTTATGATCAGACTATTGTTTCGTCATTTAATTGACGTGTTAGACATTTTACATCGGCATTCGTATTAATACAATACAAAGTATTATTCCAAAATGGAGTTACGTTACGCTAAAAGTTAGTGCGCCACTGCGTCACTACGCATTACGTATCATTTGCGTTGCAAATATTAGTACGTTCAAGATGGCTGTGCGTTTCACTGCTGGCATGATTAGTCGGAGTATGTTCAGTTGTTCGTTCGTACTTCAGGGGGGTCACGAAATTGAACCCCTTCATTAATACTTCTGCTGGGGGTCCGGCAGCCCTGGTGCAGTAGGTAACTGCACTGTCATCTGAGCTCTTATTTTGCATTCTCTAATAAATTAAAAACCACTCTCCTGCTGCGAGGGAGGGGGAGCACAGAGATGAGCATACTGCAGTGGTGAGAGGAAGCAGGGGCTGCTGCTGGGTGAGAGGAGGAAAAGAGAGGGAAGTTAGGCAGGGAGAAATTGTGAGTTAGTGGGGAGCGATAGCGTGAGATGGAAGGATGAGGCGGGCTGCTGTATGGGGGCGGGGGAGGAGAGAGAAGGAGATGCACCAGCTCTTCTAATGTTCATGAGTTGAAAACTTTCTCTTGGCAGAAACTTCACGTGCAGGCTAGTCAAGCACATGACCTAGGCACAGTTAGCAGGAAAAGGAGCAGCTTTCTTAAAATCATCGCCCACAGTCCGTGTCTGACAAAGTGAACAGTTTTTAAAACTAAACGGCAAAACTTTCTAAAAGGTTAGAGGGCGCCCCCCGCCAGCGTCCGTCCCCCTTCTGCTCTCATCTCCGCCTCCCGCAGGCCCGAGTGCCACATCCTCCGCTGACGTCAGCGACCGCCGCCATATTGGCGAAGCCTCGGCTCCCACTGAGTACGGAGGAGCTGTCGCCGCTGGCGAGTTTAGCGGCAGGGGGCAGAGGAGCGCAAACGCCGGGGCAAAGTAGACCGCAGCTCCCCGCCCCCCTCCCCCCCGAGCGGCTTCATGACTCGCTTGGACCCGGCCGGTCGCAGATAGCCCGCCTCCGTGCGTTCTTCCCCCTTGCGGTCGTTGCTCGGTTGCCGGTCTCTTTCTTTCCCTTCCTTCCCCCACCCCCTCCCCCCCGCGCGGGGCTCGGGAAGAGCGAGCAGAGCCCGGGAGGGAGGTAGTGGCGGGATGACGTCCCTGACTCAGCGAAGCTCGGGCCTGGTGCAGCGCCGTACGGAGGCCTCGCGCAGCGCGGCGGCCGATAAGGAGAAGGTGGCCGACGGCGACGAGGAGGAAAGTCGCCGGGAGGAGCAGGACGACGACGAGAAGGGAGACTCGAAGGAGACGCGCCTCACGCTCATGGAGGAGGTGCTGCTGCTCGGGCTTAAGGATAGAGAGGTGCGGATCGTCCCCGGGGACGCGGTGGTGGCTTTTTACCCCCCTCTAAGCGGAAAGATGGGGGGTCAGGGGCTTTTACGGGATCTAGAGAGGGGGCTGGCCTGGATCCAGGGGCTGCCGGTGGAACCGTTAGAGCAGAATCTGGGAGTTCCCGGGACCAGGCAGGTTTTTATTCCCTAGGGTATAAAGGCAGGGTTCGAATTCCCAGCTCAGGGTGGATCTGCAGCTCCCAGCGACTTGCTTGCACAGCAAACATGGTGGTTTTTGCCTAGAAAAAGGCTGTAGGTGTGCATTATTTATTTTTCAAGAATAGCTTTAAATTGCATTTATCACACTTTGCTTGACTTAAAGGAAAATGCTTTTGAGATGACCAACTGTGTATGTGTGCGTGCAGGCCTAACTTGCTTTTGCTGTCCTCTAGCCACACCAGATTTTCAGTACACGGGATTAAGGGGAAGGGGTCCAAGAAACAGAACATGACAATGAGTAAAGATCATACGGCCCATCTAATATTATTCCTGTCCACCTTTTTCAAGTTTGTTTATGCTTTCTGCTCTCACAGATCTACAGTCCTTGTCTTATGCTTTCTTGAATTCTGATACTGTTCTTGTCTCCTTCACTGGGATGTTCCATTCATCTACCACCCCCTTGGGTTGTTTTTTTTCCGCACATATTTCCTTAGGTCAGAAGTTCCCAATCCTGTCCTGGAGAGCCCCCAGTCAGTCAGGTTTTTAGGATACCTGAAATGAATATGCATGAGGGAGATTTGCATACATAGCCTCCACTACATGCAAATTTATCTCATACATATTCATTGTAGATATGCTGAAAACCTGACTGGCTGGGGGTCCTCTAGGATGAGTTTGGGAACCTCAGCCTTACATAACTTCTAGTTTTGTTTTTTCAATGCACAAACTTTATTACTTAACTAAATTTCCTAATAATTTAAGTGTTACAAAATAATTTTATCCTATCCATAAAATAGATGTCCTGTGGCTTGTAGGCCCTGAGATTATCTACAGTTGTTTTACCCCTTCATGCTCATCCCATGAACACCTTGTTCTAGAGTCCCCTTTCATTGAACTAGGCCCACCTCCTATGCATTTATTCCTTGAATATATTCAAAAGTGGCTATGATATCCTTTTCCCTCTTTTTCTCTAGGATATACATATTTTGATCTTTGTTTCTCCATATGCTTTATGGTGTAAACCACTGACCATTGTAGTAGCTTCTTTTAGGCTGACTCCTTTTCTTGTTTATATCCTTGTGAAGATGCAGTCTTTGGGACTGTACTCAATATTTTAAAGGAGCTTTCCCAGGGATTTTATTACTTTTTTTTTTATTATTCCTTTCCATATGCATCTTTTTGTTTTTTCCGATGCCGAATCAACTTGGTTGGCTACCTTAAGATTATAGGGTATGATCATACCCACATCCCCCTTTTATGTGTACCAGAACACTTATTAAAATGCTCCCTTAAGTTTTTTCAGCCCAGATGCATAACCTTGCACTTCTTAGCATTAAATCTTAGCTGACAAATTCTAGACCATTCCTTAAGCTTCATTAGGTTACTCCAAGTTTTTCACACCTTCTAGGGTGACTACACTGTTGCAGAACTTGGTATCCTCTGCAAAAGAGAAACCTTTCTCAGTAGCCCTTCCGCAGTACCACTTTTGAAAATGTTGAATGGAACTAGACTGAGGACTAATCCCTACAGCACCCCACTGATAACCTGATTCCTCAGAATGAGCCCTCTACACTGATTCTTGATTCCACCCTCTCAACTAGTTTATAATGCAGTTGATATACTCCTGGGGGAATTGTTTATCAAAAAATTGAAAATTCTGCACATGCAGTTTTATGCACAAAAATTGAAAATTCTGCAACATTCTGTATACTTTATATTGGTCAAAATAACACAATTTATATGACAATCTTCAAGTAATTTAAAATGTAATACAGAAAAAAATTACTTAAAGATGCAGAGTCTTAAATATTTTGAGCAGAATTTCCCTAGAAGTACATTGTAAGAATGTCCCTTCTACCCTCTCGTCCTGCTCCCCTGACTAGTCTCCTTTCACTTTGCCTTTTCAGGCCCCCCAACTCCTCCACTATCTCTAACCCTTCTCTGTAGGCTCAACCCTTTCCAATCTATCTCCAGTTCCAGAGTTTGACTCCTCTCTCAGTACTGTCTCTCACAAAGGCTCTCTGTCCCTTTCTCTCACAGGCTCCCACTCTCTCGTGCATGTACACACCTCCTCATAAAGGCTCCATCTCTCTCTCGCACACAACACCCCCTTACACAGGCAACCTATCTTTCTTATACCCCTGCACATTGGCTCCCTCTCTCACACACACACACACCTACACACAGGCATCTTCTCTCACAGTCAAGCACTCTCACTTCCTCACATACACACACGCCCCTTTTCATACACACCAGCTCCCAATCTCTCACACATACTCATTCCTTTGCAATCTCTTCATTTAGATACCGTCTCTCTGGCACCACACAGCCTCTATTTATTTCAAAAACTTATATTCCACTCATCCACCGGTCTCAGTGGATTACAACAAACATACATATTCAACAGTAGCAATCCACTACACACACTCACTCTCACTGGGGCCTGCTTCATCTTCACCATGAGCGAGATGGTTACCGCTGGCGACATGCTGGGACCTGTACACTTTTCACTGTGATGTGGTATGCCAGGGCCTGCGCTTTCTTTGCCCCGAGCCGGAATGGAATCTGCTCACGGTACGCTGGGTCTTGCTCCATCTTCACCACAGTGAGATGGGGTCCGCTTGCGGCACGCCGGGGTCTGCTCCAAATCAAAGTCTGTGCTCCATAGTAGTGTAGAATTCTCCTAGGAGTAATTATAGGACCCATAACTAGGGTACTCTGTTTATAAGCCACCTATGTGGAACTGTGTCAAAGGCCTTGCTGAAATCCAGGTACAGTACATCTATCACACTTTCTTGATCAATCTCTGGTCATCCAGTCAAAAAAATTGATTAATCTGATAGGACCTACTTCCAGTAAAACCATGCTGTCTTGTATTCTGTAATCCATTGGATTCCAGAAACTGCACGGTCCTGCTTGTATCCTGCCCTTATTCTCTGGAGAACAGGTCATGCCCAGTAACACTATTCTTGGAGATAGTCTCCCATTCAGATCCTGCAAGGGTAACCAGATAGAACACTGAATCACACCACAGGTCCTGAATGTATCTCTTCCCTGCCTCCTCCCATAGATCCTGCAGCTGCTTAACCCAGAGCATAAAAATTGCCTTGCTGGGTCAGACCAAGGTCCATAGATCCCGGCATCCTGACAGTGGTCTTTTCCTCTAGAAACTTGTCCAAACCTCTTATAAACCTCCATTAAGTTAGTTGCCTTGAACACATCCTCTGGCAACAGATTCCACAGCATGATAGTGTGCTGAGATCTGCTGGATTTTAGTTTCATGGAGTGTACTCTTGTTTTAGTATTATTTGAAATGGTAAATAATTGTCCTTTACCCGTTCCACCCTACTCATACTTTTGTAAACTTCTATGGTATCCCATCTGAGCATCTGTTTTCTAAGCTGAAGTGTCCTAGCCTGCGTAGCCTCTCATCATAGGAGAGCTGCTCCATTCCCTTTATCATTTTTATCACCCTCCTCTGCATCTTTTCTAGTTCCACTGTCATTTTAGAGTTGGGGGCGACCAAAACTGCACACAATACTCAAGATGCAGTTGCACCATGGCAATATATTTTCTGTTTTAGTTTCCATGCCTTCTTGGATCATTCCTAACATTCTATTTGCTTTTTTTTTTCTCTGCTGCTACACACTGAGCTGAGGGTTTCAATGTGTTGTCCACAAGAACTCAAAAGTTCCTTTTCCTGAGTAGTGACTCAATACAAAGCTCAGCATTGTGTACCTGTGTTTGGAATTATTCTTTCCTCTGTCCATCACCTTGCTCCTTTCCACTTTAAATTTCATCTGCCATTCAGTGGCCCAGTCTCCTAGTCTTACATGGTCCTTTTGCGGTTCCTTACAATATCCTGCCATTTTAACAACTTTGAATAATTTTATTTATTCACTTACGTAAGCAATTTACAAAATAACGCACATAAGTTGTCATCTGCAAATTTAATCACCCCCTTCATCGTTCCTTTTTCCAGATCATTTTAGAATTTGTTATACAAATAACAAGGGGGACTCTGATGCTGATGTAAAATAGACTCCATAGTTCTGCATGGAACTTCTTGCTTTAGCTTGAATCCTGCCTCTACTTGAATCCCAAGGACTTAGCTAAGTATTTGATAATTCCTTGAAATATTGACTTTTAGCCCAAAAGTCTTTTTATAACTGTATTGTTGATGTGTGTGGCATGTCAGACTACATCACTGTAGTGTGGAATATTAATAATAAGTTTTATAGCAGTGCAAAAGTGGTATACTTTGATTTTTGTTTAAGGAAAAAAACTCAACTAACAGGAGTCAGTTTGTCTGGGGAAGGGGCTGCTCCAATTCAATAGCAGATACTTAAGGCTTAAGCATAGCCAGGAAGGCTGCTAACTGTTTAATTACCACCCACCCCAGGGTTTGTTCTTCTGATATTGTCTGCCTGGATACATAATTGAAAACCAGATAATTTGGTAACTAGATAATTCCTTAATTGTTCTCCATCAAATCAATTTATTTATTTAACAGTTTTATATACCGACCTTCATAGTAAATAACCATATCGGATCGGTTTACAATTAACAAGAATAAAAAACTGGGGTAACTATTCAAGTAAACGAAAGATAAACAGTAAGTAGGAATGAGTCAAAAGTTACAATCAACAGGGAAGAGAACTTGGAAGCTTGCAACAAGCTGGAAAGAAGATAAGGCAGGAAATAAATATGAAGTGATGCCATAGGGCGTACGGGTTAAAGCTTAATGGTGCTTTAACCTGGGAGAGTCAGAGTCCATTCGTGAGTATAATCATCATAACGGGTAAGCGAGAAGGACAACTAGTGATTGTCTGGTGGGTCGGTGAAGGCTTGGTGAAAGAGCCAGGTTTTAAGTCTTTTTCTAAAAGTTAACAGGCAAGGCTCCACTCTGAGACTTGAAGGGATGCTATTCCAGATAGATGGGCCAGCTATCGAAAAAGCTCTGTCTTTGGTCATCGAGAGGCGTGAAGCTTTAGTAGGGGGAAATTGAGCAACATGAGGACTATGCAATGTAACAATTGTGGAGCTTTCATCTTGAGGCAAATCATCTGGAAGCTTAGGGCTTGCCCCATTTGTTCAGAGCTCTCTTCCATAAAAAAAAAAGAGTTGGCTCACCTTAAAGTTGAATTAGCTGCAATAAAGAAAGTATCAACAATCACTAAGGTATACTCACCCAACTCCTACAGCACAAGAACATAAGAAATTGCCATGCTGGGTCAGACCAAGGGTCCATCAAGCCCAGCATCCTGTTTCCAACAGAGGCCAAACCAGACCACAAGAATCATTTCCCCATTACCACAGAAAACTCAAAAAACCCAGAAAAAAGTGGTATACAGTGGGCTCAGGTAGGATAAGACCTGTAACCCAAAAACACCTCTTCTTCTCAAATATGCAGCCCACATGTTCTCCCCCACCTACACAGAGCGCACAGGAACCCAAGAACAAATGGATTACAGTGGGATCTGGTAGACTAAAATCTGTGATGTAGAGACATGCTCCCTCAAGTGACAAGTACAACATACTTTCTCTAAATAATGAAGAAGCTCTAGCAATGGAGACTGAGGTAGTATCTGAAAAGAAAGAAGAAACCCAGTGCACGCAGACATTCCATAATAAAATTAATAACCATAAGAAAAATCTCATTGTGCTGGGTGATTCAATAATCAGAGGCACTAACATGGGAACTCTCTTCGAGGGAAACACTATAGTTAAAAGCTTTCTGGGATCATTTGCCAATAGAAATGCTGTTCATATAGTCAAGATGATCAAAGAAGAAAGGAAAGACTCTAAAGTTAATATTATCATCCATCTGGGAACCAAGGACCTTGCTAGAAACAGCATCCAAGTGGTACAGAGAGATTTCTAGCCCTTGGCAAAGCAGATTAGACACATGGCAAAGACTATTGCATTTTCAGAAGTGTTATCTGTTCATGGAAAAGGATAGAGAGGCTAAGCCACATATAAAACTTCAATGCATTTATTTATCTATTTATGAAGTTCTTATATACCGTAGTTCAGAACACATGGTTCTATCTTTGCGGTTTACAAAATATTTCTAATAGATAAAAGAAGAAACAGAATAAATTCAATAAAATATCAATGAAATAATAAGATAATTAAAATTAATCATACTTTCAAATAAAAACTCTGTATACTAAAAAGATTAATATAGTTAAGAAAATAAGTTTATCAAGGGGATTACGACGTTATCTATCATCCTGCGCTTCGGATCCAAAGGCTTGTTGAAAACACCATGTTTTTAGTTCTTTCTTGAATTTTTTCGGATCATCCTGCGTTCTCAGTTCTAATGGTAAACTATTCCAAAGTTTTGGTCCCGCCACCGAAATTTCCCTTTCTCTCACCTCACTCAGATGTGCAGAGTTGACATTAGGTACCGATAACAATCCTTTATTAGAGGACCTGAGTTCTCGTTGGGGCACATGTATTTTGATGGTTGTATTCAGCCAGTCAGTTTTATCTCCATTTATGTTTAATTCTGAATTCTAGCAGTAACCAATGTAACGATTTCAGTACAGTAGTAATATGTTCTCTTATCTTTGTATTTGTCAGAAACCTTGCCGCTACATTCTGAATCACCTGCAGAGGTCTCAAGGTTGATTTAGGAAGTCCCAACATTGCGGAATTACAGTAGTCAAGTCCTGTAAATAATAAAGTCTGTAGAACATACCTGAAGTTATTTATAGAAAGCACTGGTTTTAGTTGTTTTAGTAACCTCAATTTACTAAAACCTTCTTTGACTTTTTTGGATACATGTGCTTTAAAATTTAATTCATAATCGATAATCAGACCTAAATTCCTAGTTGTATCAGTTAGTTTAAAACAGGTTTGGTCATCTAGTATAATTATTTTTTTTCTTGATTAAAACCATAAAACAGATTTGTCCAAATTTAAAACAAATTTCATTTGAACTAGGAGTTGACTTATTATCGTTAAATACATATTGACCATTTTAAAAGTGGATTCAATATTACTTTCAATAGGAAATAACTGGATATCGTCCGCATATATATGTCAAACCCAATCCTGTTAACAAGTGGCAAAGAGGTAAAAGATACACATTGAATAAAGTGGTTTACAAAGCCGAGCCCTGCGGAACTCCGGTGGTCAATTTTATTTTGTTTGACAGCGTGTTTTTAATCTTGACAGTGAATGTTCTGTTTTCTAAAAACGATTTAAACCAATTTAATGTGGTACCTTCTAAGCCTATATCGTGAAGTCTATTCAGTAGAATATTGTGATCAACTGTATCAAACACTGCCGACAAATCTAGCAAAACCTGTCAAAACCTCTAAGTACAAAATCTGATAGAAACAGTAATGTCTCGGTGCTAAATAGCTTACGAAAACCATGTTGTGCTGTATACAGAATATCATTATTTTCTAAATGTTCACTCAATTGCTTATTTACCACTTTTTCAATTAATTTCGCTAAAAAACACAAATTTGAGACCGGTCTATAATTATTTAATAATGTAGGATCTACATCTGATTTTTTTCAGGACTGGTTTTATAACTGCATTTTTTAACAATGTTGGTATCCTTCCTTCTAAAAGAGATTGATTAATTAAATCTTGCAGAGTGGTACTAATTGAATCAATACATTGTTTTAAGGTTATTGTGTTAATTATATCTAGGGGGTGATTAGCTGGATTAATTTTCTGAATCAGGTTTTCAGTTTCAAGTTTTGTTATTTCTTCAAATTCTGACCAATGAGAGACGTATTTCTTTTTGGCATTTTTATAATCTGGGGTAGGAAACTGACTTAAGGACCCAGTTAGTTTATCAATCTTAGTTTTTTAAAAAGTTGCGATATCATTACAACGTGATTCAGGTAAATTTTCATGGCCTAAAGGATCATTCGTAAGTTTAGTTACAAAATCAGAGTGTTTTCGAGTTGTTAGCAAATCTTTGAATTTTTATAGTATTGTTTTTTTGCATTGTTGATCATTTTTTTGTAATAGGCCAAATGAACTCGATAGTTACTTAAATCCATTATAGATTGAGTTTTTTTCCATTTTCTTTCTTTTTTTCTTAATATAACTTTAATTTGTCTAAGGTCGTTATTATACCATGGGTTTTGTTTTTAGATTCTTTTACTACTTCTGTTTTCAAAGGATTTATTTTATTTGCTAATTCTTGTGTAGTGTTATACCAGGTAATTACTGCATTTTCACAAGTCTTCAAATTTAATTTTCCAAAAGCATCAATTAACTCGTTAGATCTATATCATAAGGTTTCCTATATTGGAAAGTGATTTTTTTTGTTCATCTCTTTTTTTATCATAATCCGGGAACGAAATAATCGCTTTTACTAAAAAGTGGTCTGACCCAAGGTACTGGGGATATAGTTAACTTTTGATTTTCTAAAGTATTAGTATTGGTAAAGATCAAATCTAATGTGTGTCCACTTTTGTGGGTAATATTAAAGGAAGATAATTTAAGACCTAATGCTTGTAGAGCTTCAATTAGTGTTACAGGCTAAAGATCTAGGTATGCAGTTCATATGCAGGTTAAAATCCCCAAGCAGTATTATGGGTTTTTCTGGATTTAAAAAAGATGTTAAGCATTCTATTATGGGTGAAATATCAGATTCAAGTAAGCCTGGTGGACAATAGACTAAACAAATTTGTAAATGTTCAGACTCAAATAAGGCAATTTCATGTTTTTCTGGGGCATCAAGTACCTGGTTTTTTTTAACTTTAAACTTTTTTTTACTAATCAATAGTAATCCTTCACCTCTACGTATCAACCTAGGAACAGAAAATACATTGTATTTTTCATTAGCGATCTCATTTAAAGTTACCATATCTGTTTTTTTGAGCCATGACTCTGTAATGGCTATAAACTCTAGAGAAGAGTCTCTTAACATGTCATCTATTATTGGTGTTTTTTTTTGCGATCGATTGAATGTTAGAATGAATGATAGTATAAGACAGTTGCTTATCATATTTATCTTACTAGTTTTTATTTTGATTAAATTTGGATTCTGCTCCATTTTTTTTCTTCATCCGTTCTCTTGTTTGTTTTATACAATTATTTGGTCTTGGCTTTCATTGATCAAAACTGGAATCTTTTTTGTTAGGTGAAGCTGGTCTATTGCAGGACTGGTATCCATATTGTGTTTTATGATCTTAGGGGCTTCACAAAGGGGCTCACTAAAGGGCAAGCCCCTATGTCGCGCCCCTTTGGTGTGCGACGCCTGCGGCTCCCTGCGCCACTCAAATAACCCCCTCGACGCCCTAATGATGACGTTTGTGGGCGGAGTCCGTCTCGTGGGGGGAAACAGAGTGGCGCGGTGTACCTAGGAACCGGAGGGAAGGCTGAGATGGCAGGTAATCCACAAAACTTGGTGTAATGAACAAAGTTTTGGATATATTGGAGGCTGGAGCCATTTATGGAACAGTAAAAGGCTCTATGTCAAAGATGGCTTACATCTGTCTGTGACAAACCAAGAAAAATCAATATGCTACTGCTACAGCGATGATAAATATAATACAAGAAATCAGGAGCGCTTGCTCAATCGCCGGAATGTTGAGAATTATCTTTTTAATAAGAATCAATTTAAATTTTTTTAAAAAAATTATTTGTGAAGAAAATTTTGATGACACCTGCTCTGTGTTGGTAATATATAAATTTACTGTTTGGTTTGAATGTAGTGTATTTATAATATGAAGGAATTGGAGGAAAGTTTCATATAAATTCGTAGGTGTCTCCGCACCACGGTTATGTGGTGTTATAATCATTAACTATCCCCCTCCTCCTGTGTGGATTTTTTATAAAACATTTTTTTACTGCTAAAGATTACTTCACCTCTGTGAGCCTCTTCCGTATAGTGAGCAACAAGTGAATTAATTTATATACCTTGACTGTATTTTGTGCCAAGAGTTCTATACTCTATATAATTAATTATGAACTGTAAAAGAGTAAAGTTCAGACTTCCCTTTAAGTTGTTGGTTGGTTGTATTGTCCAGATTTAAACGATGGTCCCGACACAGCCGATCCGTGTTTCAGACTGGTTATCTTTCCTCAGGGGTGTGAAACGTTATGATGCAACCAACTTTTGCGGAATCTGGATAAACTCCGTTGAAAAAGGTACTCTAGCGGTCTTGGCTCTGGACGGAGTTGCTCTGGCTCCGTCGCCGGAACCGGCGACGGAGCCAGAGAAACTTTCCTCCAATTCCTTCATATTATAAATACACTACATTCAAACCAAAAAGTAAATTTATATATTACCAACACAGAGCAGGTGTCATCAAAATTTTCTTCACAAATAATTTTTTTAAAAAAATTTAAATTGATTCTTATTAAAAAGATAATTCTCAACATTCCGGCGATTGAGCAAGCGCTCTTGATTTCTTGTATTACATCTGTCTGTGGCAGGAAAAAGGATCATAAGAGAAAAATTCAAATCCTATGCCGTAAGTCATTTATACTAGATGATGAGGGTGGCAGAAGGACATTGGAACATCACCCCCCAAATACAAAGGAAATGGGTACAGGGGATGACAAACGTCAGCTAAATAAGGTACAAAACAAGTCCAAAAGAACATAAGAAATTGCCATGTTGGGTCAGACCAAGGGTCCATCAAGCCCAGCATCCTGTTTCCAACAGAGGCCAAACCAGACCACAAGAACCTGGCAATTACCCAAACACTAAAAAGATCCCATGCTACTGATGCAATTAATAGCAGTAGCTATTCCCTAAGTAAACTTGATTAATAGCCATTAATGGACTTCTCCTCCAAGAACTTATCCAAACCTTTTTTGAACCCAGCTACACTAACTGCACTAACCACATCCTCTGGCAACAAATTCTAGAGCTTTATTGTGCGTTGAGTGAAAAAGAATTTTCTCCGATTAGTCTTAAATGTGCTACTTGCTAATTTCATGGAATGCCCCCTAGTCCTTCTATTATTCGAAAGTGTAAATAACCGATTCACATCTACTCATTCAAGACCTCTCATGATCTTAAAGCCCACCCGCTGGAATGTACTACCCACTGATCTCCACATTGAGCCCTGCCTGTATAAATTTAGGAAAAAGCTAAAGACCTGGCTCTTTAAGCAGGCATTGCCAGCATAGGGCTCCCAGGTCTTCCGTCCAAACAATCTACATGTTATTATCATTGTTATTTATTTATTGTATGATATACCACTTTATATAATGTATATAATGTTATTTCTTGCATCTGTTTTATTTTTTGCACCTTTTGCGCTTTGCCTTGTTAAGCTCCTGTTATTGATGCTCCCCCCCCCCCCCCCCCTGTTCTCTGTATTTCCCTTAGTTCATTGTAAACAGATATGATGTACCCACGAATGTCGGTATATAAAAGTTGTCAAAAAATAAATATCATATCCCCCCTCAGCCGTCTCTTCTCCAAGAGAAGCAGAAATCAGAATGACAAAAGCTGGAAAGCTATGAGCACAAATGCTCGTAGTCTGGGCAATACAATCCCAGACCTGCAAGACCTAATGGTGGAGGTGGACTTGGACATTGTTGCTATTACGGAGACATGGTTCACAGATTCTCATGATTGGGATACAGCCATACCAGCTATAACATGTTAAGGAAGGACAAGACAGAAAGGGGGGAGGAGTAGCTCTTTATGTCAAAAACAATATCCAAGCAACTGAGCTGCAAGGAAGATGGGGTACAGAAGAAACATCATGGGCTGTCCTAAATAAAAGATGATGGTGTATCCATTTTTACTGGAGTGGTTTACAGGCCTCTGACTCAAATGGAAGAACTAGACAGAGATCTGGTTGAAGATATCCAAAAGGTGGGAAAGATGGGAGAAGTGTTGATTGTTGGAGATTTTAATCTGTCAGATGTAGACTAGAGTATCCCTTCTGTAAAATCTAACAGAATTAGAGGGATAGTGGATGCCCTGCAAGGGGCTCTGTTCAAACAAATGGTAATGGAACTCATGAGAGAGGGAGTTATACTTGATCTAATGCTCACTAACGGGGATAATGTCTCTAATGTCCGAGTAGGTGCCCACCTCAGCACCAGTGATCATCAAATGGTATGGTTTGATATTGCAAATAGGATCTGGAGAAGTCACACGAAGACCTGAGTTCTGAACTTCAAAAATTTAGACTTTGTGGAAATGGGGAAGTATCTAGAGGCAGAACTTAGACTGAAAGAAATTGAGAGAGGTGGAACAGTGGTCCAAACTAAAAGGAGCAATTAAGGCAACTAATCTATATGTTAGAAATAAGAAACCAATCTGGTTCTCAAATGAGGTAGCTGATAAAATTAAAAGGAAAAAGAACAGCATTCAAGAAATATAAAGCATCCCAAAAAGAGGAACACAAGGAAAAATGTCTGGTGAAACTGAGTGAGACGGAAGAAAGCAATCAAGAAAGCAAAAAATGAGGCAGAAGAAAAGATTGCCAAAGAGGTAAAGAGAGGGGACAAAACATTTTTCAGATACATCAGAGCAAGGAGAAAGCTCCAAAGTGGTGTAGTGAAATTGAAAGGTGACAAGGATCAATGTGTGGAGAGAGACAAAAGGCGGAAATATTAAACAATTACTTCTGTCCTGTGTTCACTAAAGAAGACCCTGGAGAGGGACTGTTGCTGATTAACAAGACATTGGGGGGGAGGGGGTGAAGTAGTTGGAAACTCTGTTTACAGAAGAGAATTATGGGAGGAACTAGGAAAACTGAAAGTGGGCAAAGCCATGGGGCCTGATGAGATTCATCCCAGTATACTGAAGGAGCTCTGAGATGTGCTGGCTGGTCCACTGGAAGACTTGTTCAATATATCCCTGGAAAAGGGAGTGGTGCCGCAAGATAGGAAAAGAGCGGTGGTGGTCCCTCTTCACAAGAGTGGGAGCAGAGAGGAGGTTAGCCTCACCTCAGTGGTGGGGAAAATTAATGGAGTCTCTGCTGAAGGAAAGGATAGTGAAATATCTACAATCCAGTGAGTTGCTTGACCTGCGGCAGCATGGTTTCACTAGGGGAAGGTCCTTTCAGACAAATCTGATTTGATTTTTTTTTTTTTTGGACTGGGTGACTGAAGAATTGGATCAAGGAAGAGCACTCGATGTGATCTACTTGGATTTCAGCAAAGCTTTGGAAATTCTCGCACAGGAGGCTTATGAATAAAATGAGAAGCTTGGGAGTGAGCGCAAAGGTGTTGGAGTGGATTACAAACTGGTTGATGGATAGAAGGCAGTATGTTATGGTAAATCGAACCTACTCTGAGGAGAGAATGGTGTTAAGCGGAGTGCCACAGGGATCGGTGCTGGGACTGGTTCTGTACAATATCTTTGTGAGCGACATTGCGGAAGGGATAGAAGGTAAAGTTTGTCTATTTGCGGATGATACTAAGATTTACTACAGAGTGGACATGCCAGAAGGAGCAGAGAGAATGAGATGTGATTTAAGGAAGCTAGAACAGTGGTCAAAGTTATGGCAGCTGGGATTTAATGCCAAGAAGTGCAGAGTCATGCATCTGGTGTGTGGTAATCCAAAAGAGATGTATGCGATTGGGGCGTGAAGGGCTACTGTGCACGGAGCAAGAAAGGGACTTTGGGGTGATAGTGTCTAGTGATCTGAAGATGGCGAAGCTAAAGCCAGAAGAATGCTGGCTGCATAGATAGAGGAATAACCAGTAAGAAAAGGTAATAATGCCCTTGTACAAGTCCTTGGTGAGGCCTCACCTGGAGTGTTGTGTTCAGTTCTGGAGACTGTATCTTAGAAGGGACAGGATGGAGGCTGTCCAGAGAAGGGTGACAGAAATGGTGGCGGGTCTCCATTGAATGACTTATGAGGAGAAGTTAAGAACATAAGAGCATGCCATACTGGGTGAGACCAAGGGTCCATCAAGCCCAGCATCCTGTTTCCATCAGTGACCAATCCAGGCCATAAGAACCTGGCAAGTTCCCAAAAACTGTCTATTCCATGTTACTGTTGCTAGTAATAGCAGTGGCTATTCTCTAAGTCAACTTAATTAATAGCAGGTAATGGACTTCTCCTCCAAGAACTTATCCAATCCTTTTTTAAACCCAGCTACACTAATTGCACTAACCACATCCCCTGTCAACAAATTCCAGAGTTTAATTGTGCGTTGAGTAAAAAAGAACTTTCTCTGACTTAAATATGTATACACTGGAGGAGAGGAGGATCAGAGGAGATATGATACAGAATTTCCAGTACCTGATGGGTTTTACTGATGCACAATCAACAAACCTCTGTTGGAAAGAAATTAGTAGAACTAGGAATCATGAAATGAAACTTCAGGGAGGAAGAATCAGAGCCAACGTCAGGAAACATTTCTTTATGGAGAGGGTGGTGGATGCCTGGAATGCCTTTCCGGAAGAGGTGGTGAAGACAAAAACAGTGAAAGATTTCAAAGGGGCATGGGATAAATACTGGATTCCTAGGGACTAAAGGATGGAAATGAAGAAGGGCGTGCATGGGGATAACTTGCTGTATGGCAGTTATTACCCTTAACCAATAACCTTTTTACTGTTGCTACAACTCCAGTATTACTCTTTGCTTTAATGGGGGGGGGAGGGAATCAGACTGAGACAGCAACCATCAAGGACACTAAATTTTAAGGTCTGGAAAAACAATGGGGGTAACTTGCAGATGCAACTGTTACTACCATTAACCCTGATACTTTCGATGCTACCATAATCTTACTGGGTGGACTGGATGGACCGTTTGGTCCTTTTCTGCCATCATTTCTATGTTACTTTCTGTAGAAATATTGTGGCATGGAAATTGGGAACAACTGTACCCTTAAAACTTAGCTCATAAAAGTCGTGCAAGTCAGAGAAAAGTACTTGCATAGTGTTTTGAATGTACCAGTGCCAAGTTGTAAACATTCTTGTTTTAAAGATTTTTTGGACGGTTTAATAATTTCTCGCATTGCATGCTAGTAGTTCACAGTAACTCTGTTTTCAAGACCACTAACAAATTTATACAGTTAACTTAGCCAACTTCTCTTGATATACCTTGTTTCTCTAAGGCACTCAGGATTTAACAGAATTGGAGTAGAGCAGTTTAGTGCATTTCAAAACTTATGGAAGCAAATTGTTTATTGGCTGTGTTGCTCAAAGCATAGTAAGTATGTTTTTTTTTTTTCAGAGATGAAATATCCCAGGCACATTGAGTGACTAAATTTTGATATCTGGCTCCTGCGCTATGTGCTACTGCGGCTCTATTCGGTGCAGGGCTCTGAAGGCTGTAAAACATGAGGCCGGAAGCAGCAAAGGCAGGGCTGCTGGGCTGAAGCGAGTGCCACAGGGAACGGCAAAGAGAGAGATGGGAGGGAAGCTTA